>NC_134845.1:58499944-58815207 GCF_965363235.1 Mytilus galloprovincialis | reverse complement strand
CATTTAAAATTAAAAAAAAATGAGTTGAAAATAAGCGTATTGTTGTGGTTTTGTTTAAGTCTACATTGGCTAGAGGTAAAAAGGGGGTGAGAACTCATAATTATGTTTACCCCCTCCCCAATGTTTGAGCCTGTCCAAACCAGAAGCATTTGGCCTTTGTTAGTCTTATATGGGTTTTTTCAAATTTTAGTTCATTTAAATTTTTGGAGTTTAGTATGACGTCCATTTTTACTAAACTAGAACACATTTTTTTAGCGGCCAGCTGAGACCACCCTCCTGGTGCTGGACTTCCTTGCTATTTTGAGGACCCATCGGTGGCCTTCGGTTGTTATCTACTCTTTGGTCGAGTTTTTGTCTATTTCCCCATTTCAATTCACAATTTTATCATCATATTAATGTCTATTTTTATATTAAATTTAAATTCCAATCATCATGGCAATTAAAACGTTTATGCATTTTTTTATGGACAAAACTACCAAACAAATAATCAGTGTTTGTGTATTTTCAGATGTTCAGACGGAAGAAGATTCATCAGAGAGCAGCAATAATTGGAGAATTGGTCTAGGTGTTGGTATTTTTATTGTACTCTTTATTTTCTTCTGTGTCTGTTGTCAACTGAAATCCCGTTCTAGACAAAGGAGGACTATTCCAACAACTACAAACTTTCAGCAGCATCCTCCTGAAAGGAAAACATTTCCAAGTCAGATTGTCATAAAGGCACGGCAACCAAAAATCAAACCAGAATATATAATGGACACATGGAAGGGTCAACAAAAAAGAAACCGTCTTCAAAAAGCCCTTGGTAGAAATCAGTTGAAAGAAATAGACAATGTATCTAACGGATCCGATTCAGAATTGACATCAAAATCTGAATTTACCAATTCAAATCATTCCAAAAATCTTCCTCCATTAATTCACCATATGAAGCAAAGAAGTCCACCTCCAGATTACAAGGAATTCGAAGAAGAACAAAAGGAGGGTGGTGTAGTTACGCCAATAAATACGGATCCGAATCAGGAAGAAACATATAAAAGTGACCCGTCTCTACTACAGTTTGATCCAAATAATGTCCCACCTCCTTTTGAATATACCATGCCACCACAGCTAATGTCATGATGACTTCGTTTCTATAAGTGTTACTATTAAAACCTTCTAGTACTCAAAGGTGAAATTTAGAAAGAAAAAAAACAGGGTCAAAACGCAAACAATACGTTATCATGTTTAATATAGATACAAACATTTAATCAGAGGATATCGTTTGAGGACAATATGACAGAAGTCTTTAAACATTGTTAAATGAGATAAATGGTGCACACAATATCATGCTTTTATTTTGGTACTGATAATCAAACAACCTTCACCTTGTCTTTGTAATTTACATATGTGAATATATTGTTTTTATCTTTGATAATCATATTCAATTTAATAGTCACAAAGTTGGGGAAAAGTTGTTGGGTATTAAAATGTCGAACGGGGTCACCTTGGTATTTGGTTGGGTTTGTCTTGCTACGTCTTTAGTGTTTCATGCTGTGTTTTACAATGTGTTATTAGTCTAGTGTTTGTATTTTGATCGTTTTTCATGTTTAGTCCTTGTTAGTTTGTTTTAGTGCGTTTTAATATCCCTTTGGTATATTTGGCCTCTTTTCTAAATTAAAAAGGCTCACAAGTCGAGAGTCGAAATATTGTGGTTTCAAATTCTTCGACACATGAACATTTACCAATGTGTTTTGTTTTTTAAGAACTCTGTTGGGCATATACATGAACTTCGTCATTTAGTTATATATCATTCAATTTTAACTGATTCGTTTTGAATGCGTGTCCGTAAGTAAGTTGAATCAAGAAAAGCACTTCAAAACTTTAAATTGGATAGTATAATTTACTAGAACGGGTTTGATCCCGCTTCTGGTCAAACAAAGGCTCTAAAGCCCTGTGACAAATTTGACCTGAACCATTTAAGCTCTTCTATGTATCCTTTTTTGTATTTTTGTAACTTTTCATATATTAGAAGGGTTGTTAAGTGTCAGGAAAATCGCCAGATATTCTGTTGTCTTAATGATCTTTGTTGCAGAAATCTGCGTTATTGACAGACTTATGATTTATTTTCTGTTTAATGTTTGAAATCCTTGTCTCTCTTTATATTAATTGATGATAAACAAAGGCCCCTTTGCACGACGGGTGCCACACGTGGGCAGGATCTTCTTACCTTAATTTTCCAGACAACCTGAAATCACCCCTAGTTTTTTAGTAGGGTTCGTGTTGCTAAGTCTTTAGTTTCTATCTTTTGTCTTCTGTACTATTGTTTGTCATTTTCTTTTTTAGCCATGGCGTTATTAATTCATTTTCAATCTATGAGTTTGTATGTCCCTCTGGTATCTTTCTTCGCTCTTTTATGATCTTCTCTCTATTTTGTCAAATAAATCCTGGTGGAAAGTAAAATTAAAAAAATAAAGAACTCCGAGAAAAATTAATATTAAAAACACAAACACGTGAAAGTAATGGAAAGTATCTACCATAGTCTTCACTTGATACATGCATTTTCTTATGTAAAAAATTGTAGATTTAACCTAGTTTTATGGCTGACTAAAATCTAGCTTTACTGAATTAGGGCTTGAAAAGACATTGTGTAAAATCTCTGTATATTGTTCAAAGTGTTCATATCCCGCTATGCGTTTTGCACAATTTTATGTTTATGTCATTATCTGCTTTACGTCCGTTATCAAAGTAAAATGGTCTGTTGTATGTATAACATTATTGGCATAAACAGAACAAATCGCATAATAGGACACAAATTAAAGAATCCCAATTGATGAAATATTTAATACTGGAGTTCACATCAAACAAATAAATATGATTAAAGTTTAAAATCATGAAGAAAAAATGAAGTATTTAGTATCTTAAGTTTATTATACATTAGCTCTGGTACAGTCCGCTTATCGACGACAATCTCCAAAACGCACTATTTTCATCCTGATCTGCGTATAATCTTATAGATCGTTTAAATGCTTGTCTTGCTGATGGTAAATCACCTACTAACTGATAAGCTATTCCTATGATGTTGTATGATATAGCTTCCTGATAGGAACATGCTATAAAATATTTTTCTCCTATAGTCAATTGTAAATCTTGGAGAGAAATAAGGCATTTTCTAGAATTGTTTAGATGATAATGACATAGAAATAGAAGAATATGCGCAAATACTACTGGCGCTATTATACACGTAGTAGTTTTTACTACCTTTCTTAATTCTTCCGGTATCAACAAAGAATTTGCAAGAAACACCACTTGGTCTAATAGCAGATATTTAAACACAATAACCACAGGCATCTGCCGAAACAAGTACGAACTGAATAAATCATAATGAATATGCGACAAATTCATGAACGGGTAAAGTTTTTCAGATGAACATTTTAGTAGAGAATACTGAAGAAGTTCAATGGCTTTTATATGCTGTTCGGTATAATAGAAGAAAGAAGCTAACTTCAGCCATCCAGTTACAGCATTATGGCGAATGTTTCGTAGCAAAGAACTTATACAGGTATTGTATTGTGTATATGTAGATTTATTACCAATACTATCCTTACATCCTTGTAATGTGTCATGTAAGCAACACGTCTTTGAAATATAGTACAAGTAAAAGTGTTTTATTTTGGAACTCTTTGTAGATAATATTATATGTATAACTGATTCCATCAAAAACTTACAAGACGATGATTGAATATCCGCAAAAATCATTTTTGAAAATAATAATTGTTTAAGACTATTAACATATAAAGAAACTGGTTCCCTTTTAATGTGAAATGCTAATTTATTGAAGTTTGGGATTTGTTTTGAAAATGCTATACAATGCCAACCATAACTATTCAAAACACTTAGCTTATTTAAGAGAATTTTCTGTGCGTTTCCTTTTATCTTATTCTCAAATAAGTTGTTGTCAGGAATAAAGTAATGGGGACATACTACATATTCAACACAGTATATTAGTCTCCTAAAACATCTCATAAAATTTTTAATTAAGTTTTCAGGTCTCCATATTGCTACTGAAACTTCCTCCGAAATCCAAAAAAGAATTGTTTTTAAAAAATATGAGCAAAGTAAATCTTTGCAATCTATGTCAATATCTATTACATCTTTCAGAAGAATTTTCAATAGGGCATAGCAAAGTAATTGTGCATGTGTAAATGTAAAGACTAGAAGTTTTTCTCCAACGGAAAACGATATTCGCCATTCTAAATCTTCTTTAATAGATCCTTTAACACCTATTGGTACAAAGAGAACGCCATGTCTTAGAATAGATTGTTTAACATCGTACCCTGGCCATGCGTTCTGTGATCGTGTCATCCATTTTTTTGCTTGTGTTATCCACAACTTACTATGTAAGCAATATGCAATATCATATTCTCCATTTGTGTCTGACATACAAGGACCGTGAATGAGTGGAGTACGCATGTGTAATATGCGTCCTTTTAATCTCATGCTTGAAAAGTACAGATAACCTTCATTCATTTCGCATAATTTAAAGACGCTAGGATCATTGCATTGCACTACACGTAAATGGGTGAAGCCTGGATGTGTGTCTTCTGTCGCCATTGTAAAATACGTTTTAGCAGGATTAAAACGAGTATATGTGCTTTCACAAACCTCAGCACATTTGCTCACATACATAATATCTATATCACTTCCTTTAATCTCCAGTCCCTCACCAAAACTGCCACTGGTTATTTTTGTTAAATCGTCTTGACTCGATAAATTATCTCTAATAGAGTTCATCATTCTGACAGTTTTTACATGCCCTTCTGTTCCAACAATTTTCTGACACATATATTGATATAGATATGTTGATACATCATGTGTAGCTTGTTCTGAAATGAAACTTAATCAGTTGATATGTATTATAGAACTAACACTTGCATCATTTGTTTGGTTTCAACTTATACGTTTGATTTCGCTTTGGTATATATCTTAACTTTCGACTCCCGTCATATAGCAAAATTACAGCCGGCCGATCAGAGGTAATAAATGTAATAAAAATTGCAAGTATATTTACTGCGAGACTAGTACTGTTAAGCTAATTTTAGGCTGAAACGGTCATTTTGATCTTAAAATCATCTGAAAAGTCTAAACAATAAATTATTAAGTAATTATCAGTCTTTCCATCAATAATCAGATTCATCAACTACAGTTCTTACAATTCGATTGCAGTCAATTTCGTATTTTCAAGTAACTTTTCACAGAGTTCAGTATGTGGTTGATCTGCACAGTTTAATCACCACTTCCTGTTTTTAATTTACGACTGTAGATATTGTCGGCTTTGAGCTTTGAACGTGAATCAACAAAAGCGGAGTGGGTGCTTGTAATTTGTTACATGTTGATTTTATTTTATTAGATGCGTAACACGAAGATAGATTAATAGGCAAAACATATATCGAAAAGAAAGAGAATTGCCTTGAAAATAAGATAAAATAAAGAAAGAAATGGAGGACCCTAATTAATGCAATTCCATTTATCAAAATGATAAATGATACGCTATAAGGAGCAAGGTAAATTGAGAACATGCACGTCAATAACTTCTACTCAGAGCATAACTTGTATTGTTCCTGTTCGATAGGACGCAAGTGTATATATAATGTTGTTTTTTAAAGGATAGTAATGCATATTATATGACTGTCGTTTTAGCCATTTTCCTTATAATAGTTTTCAAAGGTACTAGGATTATAATTTAATACGCCAGACGCGCGTTTTCGTCTACATAAAACTCACCATTGACGCTGAAATCAAAATAGTTATATAGCGAAATAGTACAAAGTTGAAGAGCATTGAGGACCCAAAAATTCCAAAATGTTGTGCCAAAGTACAACCATATATGACTTTTAAATGTTTAATTCCGAGACTGCCTTTTGAAAATAATTTTATGAGGAAATATTGATTAAAACCAATAATTTTTTTGCTTTGTTCTCTTTGAATTGTCGGGAGTGACACATTTAATGTTGCTCCATATCTCGAACATTCAAAACAACTGACGATTTAACTAGCAGAAAGTCTGCTAAAATATTATGCAGTGATAAAATGTATGGCGTAAAATAAAATATACGAGTGTATTTACCTAAGTTTTTAAAATTTATGTATTCGTCAAGTCGTTGATAAGTTCGAATATTTAATTTTTCATGTTTTTTTTTCTCCCTTTTTGAATTCACATTTAAGTTCAGTACTTTTTCTAAAACTTTTTGTATACTTTGAATTTAATGGAGAATTGTATCCTCGATTCATTTTTGATCATTTTTGCATTTAAACGTTCATTTTTTTTTCGTTTGCATTGGGTTTTTTTCATTGTATTTTCATGCATTTAAGGATATTAAACAACCATAATATGTAATAACCATTAGTGGAATGTTCATAATAATGATATCTGCCGGGGCAAATATCTACTGATACAAAACATGGGAGATAAACGACAACTCGAACAATAACAAGCAGTCGAACTCGACCTGTCAGTCCTTCTGTTATTTTGAAGCTAAGTGAAAAAACTTCAGAAATGTGTTTTTGAAGAATATGTGTATCATCACACTGTCACGAAACCTATGTTCTCGTCACGTTCTCGTCGGATGGGATCTCCTCACTCTGGCCTGCTCTCCTTTTGTTACAACCAAGCTTTTTGGTATGTTTAAATAAAACAAAATTACACTTACATTTAATCAGCCGGTATTACAAGTATATGTCCATCAACTATCCGTAATTTACACTAAAACTATTAGTTCAAAATTGTACTCAAAGTTGTTTCAATAAGCGTTGTTGATAAACGAATACATATATATAATTAGTTGTGCGTAAATAAAGTATTTTTAGAAAGCATGATACAATGACTTTTGAAAATCAGTAGCAGCTATATTAGTATTGTTTTACCTGCCATTTAATTGTCCACGGGGATGTTCATTGCAGTTGAACTTAGCTTTTAGTGAATGATGATATCAAACTATCAAATATTTACCTTTGACTGTTATCTCTACTTCCTGATATTGTTTACTTCCTGATAGTGTTTACTTCATGTGTTTTTACATTAAAATCGTTTTTATCTATAAGAACTTTGTCATCGAATTCTTTAGATATAAGTATCAGTGGTAAATGTTCTTCTTTATAATGTTTCCTTCTGACGTATGTATAAAAGAGGGACAAAAGAACAGAGGGACAGTCAAACTCACATGACACAACATAGAAAACTTAAGAATAAGCAACACGAATCCCACAAAAACTTTGGTGATATCAGGTGCTCCGGAAGGGTAAGCAGATCCTGCTCCACATGTGGTACCCGTCGTGTTGCTTATCTGATAATGTTTTCTTGTCTATTGTTTGCTTAATATATTGGTTTGTTTATCAAATGTCATATTTTCTTTGTACTTGTTTTGCTTTCAAACTTTTTCCATCTAGGTGTCGCTGGTAAGTCTTGTGTGGACGTGGCGCGGGTCTGGCGTATTAAATTTTAACCAAATACCTGTTTGCTATTAATCGTTTGTTTCTCTTTCCTATATTTTCTCCCATTTATTTGTATTGTAGTCCCGTCATGTAATGTTGTCATTTTAATGTTGTAATTAACATTGCCATTAAAGCAGGAGGTTTGACATGCCACAAAACCTGGTTCAAGCCACCATTTTTATTTTAAAATGCCCTGTACCAAGTCAAGGAAATGGCCATTGTTATGTTATAGTTTGTTTCTGTATGTGTTACATTTTGATGTTGTGTTTCTGTTGTGTCGCAGTTCTCTTAAATTTGATGCGCTTCCTTCAGTTTTAGTTTGTATCTCGCATTTTTTTTTCTCTATCGTTTTATGAAGTTCGAACAGCGTTATACTACTGTTGCCTTTATTTATAAATATAAGCTTTCGAAACGCTTTGCGAAATTTACTTTCATACGGAACGTTCAATATTAAATATATAAAAGCCATGTGTGAAAACAACTTAAATAGTTGAAGAGGTATATCCCCATAAGGACTTCAAGATACAAGCCAAATACCTTTAGGAAATTTTTTTACAGGCCTTCACATGATTAGTGGGGTTTTTTTTCACTAACGGGGTATTTTGATTTTATGTTGTTGTTTTTTTTTCTCCCATCAATGATCTGTTACAGAGCTTGATGTGTATATTTTGTAATTTTGTATGAGTCTGTTATATACAAAATTTAGTCCTGGTATCTATGATGAGTTTATTTATAATATTCAGTTCAATAGTGGACGCGTTAAGATAAGATTGGGTTCTGATAATTATTAAGTTACAAACATATAACAGAAAATCTAGATAGGAATCCGTCATTTCTTCATTCCTAAATTCTTTATGTCATTTTTGTTTATTCTTTTATATTATTGCCCATTGGTCTTTATTCTTAACATAACTACATCTCATTATTATTTATTTCTTATTTGTGATTTTTTTTATATTATTGAGACCCATTCGACAGGGAGGAACATTGAGCGAATTTGCTGATGTTGGGTGTCTCCTGTGTTGAGAGACAATACTAGTGTTCTGGCGATAAGGGTCAAACGATTATGTCCTCGGTGATGTTTTAAAGGGTTGGAACGGGCAACTACTATGTAAAGAGTGGTAGGGAATGTCATCTGGAAAGTGTCACCTTTTTTTTACATGCATCTTGTGTATCATACGGTTGATTAATAAAGATCATATATAAGTAAAGATTCCCAATTATCGTGGTTATAAATATCCAAATGTCGGTTTAAGATAAGACAAAAACTACACAATGTAAAAAAACGAAAGTAACCACCGCATTATATTAAGTTATTGGAACATTACATGCAATGGTAGCAACATTCTATGCAGTTATCACTGCACTTTAAACTATAAGTTGTGTCGGCAAAGCTTAGTTTAAAGATTCCATTGAAATGAACTACCAATTTGAAATTCTAACTAGAAAATTAACGCTCTGATTAATATATGCAAGAATAAATTACTAGCAATTTTCATAAAGAGCAACCGACGAAAACCGCTTAATAAAAGATTCCTGACTTGATATAGGCACATACCTAACATACTCGCGAGCTCTCAAAACTCACCATTCGGGAAAGCGAAGGGACTGACGATAATTGTATCAATTTTCGGTCGTCATCTGTGACAGTTGGTATTAACATGCAGTATTCTGTGATTTTTTATTGATTTTCAACCACTATGATACATTTAATAACATGAGTAACATTTTGCTAAGTAAAAACTTTGTACGTTAGAACTCATATTTACCAAAGTTAGATCATCTTAACCTTGACTTTGATCCTTTGCCTCTATGATAGTCAGTGTATCCAAGTCATAAATTGAATAACAAAGAACTTAGACTGACCAAACTTAACGCAATCAAACCTGTTTTAAGAGACCCCTTAAGGGTAGAGCCAAAACGTCTCTTAAGACAGGTGGTCTTTTAATACAGGTTAAATGCATATGAAATGTACTACAGGGGGATCTAAAATTGGTGGTCTTTAAACACAGGTTTTTGCTTTATACAGGTGGTCTCTTAAACAGGTTTGGCTGTATATGGATGTATCATTTGATGAGGGTGTATCTTGTTTACGGGAAAATGTGTAAAAATCCCATTTATCTTTTTTAGATATAATCCAATTTCAGCAGTATTGCGACAGTGTTTTGTTGTGGCGATAGAATTATAATAACGATAAGGATAGTTTGAAGAGAGGACATATGCCATGACGTCGCGCAAAATACTGGTGATAATAACGTAACGTCGGAAATATAGCAAAAAGCCGTCTTATTTTCTTGTTTTTTACGTAACGTTTTTCTAATGTGATTTCTAATGTGTAAGCATTGATTCATTCAGGTTTTTTTTCATGGGAATATTTTTTTTCAGTAAAGATATTCATGTATATTTTATTTAACGAAAAATGTATATATATATATATATATATATATATACAACTCGTCTAAACATTATGTTTAGACGAGTTGTATATACATTATGTATACATTATGTACACAGCCATGTATCACCATCATTGATGGCGATCCGATGGATACATCTGTTGTAGGGTTGTCACTGACTCAGACGTACTTATATATATATTTTATATTTTTTAATTATAAGCAGAGCCACGTTGAATCATTTCATTTGAATCGGAAAGGTCTACTAAAATATTTTATGAGTGGCTAAACAACAGTGCATGATGTTTTATAATTTAATTCTTATTTCAATCCAAATTGTCCAATACAGAAAGAATGTCTAGATGGGTGTCCTCTGAAATAGTTATACGATAAGAGGCATCTACATCAGCAAGTATGTATAGCAGAGATTTCGTCGGTACCAAAGCAGTCTTTGTCTTTAAAAGTTTATATTTTAACGGATCATTGTCACTGATTTTGTCATAATAATGACCCCGGAAAACCTCGAATCCAGGGGGATATGTAGCACCCCAGCTGTCACTCTCTGCTGAATTCAATACGTGTGAACCTTTGGAAATTTTCATTAAATAATAGTCAAATTATCATCGTCGGTTTTGACAGCCACAACAGAGTTTATGGATACCAAATCTGATATGTCTTCTGAAAGAATGTCAGTGTCTTATGCTACTTCTTCTTCGTTAGAAGTTTGTGTTATTTCGCGTGGCTTAATAGTTTTCTTTACCCCGGTATTTTCTACATTTAAACAGTTAAGATAATTCCCCAAAATGCATTGATCGCACGTGTAACAAGAGAGATCGGAAACAATGATTTCATTACATGTACTAGTAAAAACATGATGTATTTGTCTATTTTGCTGGATCGGCTTAAATATTTTGGAATTGTGTCTATCAATTGAGTCCACATATCGAAATACCCTTCTTTTAAATAATGCACTTCTTGGCTTTTTAAGGCTACTTTCGCAGAACGTAAATAAATCCTTCGCATTCTGAATCACTGTATTGCCACGTAGAACAGATATGTCCGCCTGTCTTTTTATAAATCCCCCCGCGGCATCTTGAGGCCCTTTTGCATGGCTTGTTTCAAAGAAATTTCTATGGAATGTTTTATATCCGAAATCAGGGATGGCAGTAGATAAACTTCCTAAACAGTGCCGCGATTTATATTGGCTAGAACAACCGTCTGTGAATTCATGCATATGATCAACTGTGTATGATATTGAATCTAAATATTCCTTAACTTTCTTTTGGACATATTTTGTAAAATCATTATCATGTTGCAGGTCCGGGGAAATTACGAAAAAATGTTCCGTAATTATTTCCGGAAATTCTTCTGTACTGTCTACACCATCGTATTCTAAAATGGCGTGTCGGTGCATGACGGTTACATGAATGCTGCATTCAGTTCTTTGGAAGTAATTGGATTGGATTTCTTCTTTCTCGACACAGCGATAATTTTCCGAATAATCGTGGATGCATATGCAATGATTGACTGGCAAGTTCTGAACAAGACTTTTAAGTTGATTGCTTTGCCAGTTTGATCGGTGCTGGTGAGCGGGGAAAGTTTCGAGAAGCTTTTTTAAATTGAGAAACATTTCGTTTACGCTAGTTTTCTTTTTTATCAGGGTCAGTCGGCGCCTTACATTTTTACCCTTCGATTTTTCAGTTATATATTCATATTTTTGCCATTCAACAGTTGAAGACGACTGTGATTCGTTGGGTGAAAGTTTGAAATTACCAACTCCGCAAAGGCTACATTTTCGGTCAAGACAATTTTTTCTATAAAATCCATTTACTTTTGGACATAGCGTAATATGTATAAGGTCTGACATTTTCTCAAATACGGGATAGTCACTTTCTTGCGAATCGGTTTCCCTGTCACACGATTTTCTGAACTTCATACATGCTTTGAAAACAAGGTTTGCTTCCACGTGATATCTACAACAGCATGTATTTCTATCTTTTTCAGATGCAGGTCTTACGAAAAACGGTCGAAGTTTCTCAAATGCTCTTTGTCCAATTTTAATTTCCGGATATTTGGCGACAAAATCTAAATACGCATCAGTTTGTGTTTTTTCCAGCACGTGTGTCATATGCGAAGTATATAAGTTTGGTCCCAATCGTTCTCTTTTGATATCGGATTTGTTGCCGGTCGGGTGTGATATGCCATCAGAGAGCCAAAAGTTATAAACTGTTTTCTTTGTTTCTTCTGAAATGGAATCTTTTCTTGTTTTCTGTTGCGTAAGAGCCCATGCAGACGATTCACTTTTAAGAATTCTAGACCTAATACGCTGGCCTCCAGCAACCCTTCTTGCTGGCAAACCTAAATTTTTACACAGTTTAATTTTACCTCTCGAGTTTGCTAAATTTTCCCCGCTGATTGATGCAGTAACAGAATTCATTACCGAACGTGCATTCTTAGATCGCTTTAATTTTGTAGATTTTATTATTTCTTGAATATCTGCAACGACGGCCATTTCAACTGGCGAAACTGAATGTTTCAGATTAGCTATTGTTGGCGATCGAGGGGATCTGCGGGCCAAATAAGTCGATATAACTGCGCATCGTTTAGATGGAGATTTTGGTAAACCTTCTTTAAATTTTCTTAGGGCTCTGGCCTTTTCCATTCTGTTTTTGAAAACATTTGAACCTTCTGGTACAACAAGTGACATTGATGAAAGTTCTACATTTTTTTTACCTCTGTGTTTACGGACATTCATTTTATTTTTCAGTTTTCTTTCATTTATTTTCTTAGATTTCTCCCTTTGTTCTCTCTTTTTTCTTGCATTAATCGTTTGACTATATGTTTTTGTCTCGCTCTCTTTATTCTTGTACAACTTTCCATAAGATTTTCTACTCGTTTCATTTTTCTGAAGCCTTTTTCGTTCTCTGTTCCTAATAAGTATTTCCTTAGCCGAAAGTTTACTTTTTTTTCTGTTATTCATATTTCTGAAAGCATATTTATATTTGAATGTACACAAAATTTTGGTCTGATTTTTTTAAGTCCGATTATTTTAATTGATTGTTGGTTTATAAATACATTCAATAATTAAATATGAGTCTTTTTTGTCTCGTGTTTTATTTTTTTGGAACTAATCATTCTCCTGAAACACCAGAGATCATTTCGGTTGTTTGAAGGGATTGGTGCCTCTTGTTTTGTCTACGAAAATTATCTAATATGGTAACTCTTCTTTTAGATTGTTCCAGAACTTCCTAAAGTCAAATCATTTTTTACGAATTTTAATATAGAATAATATTTTTATTTCATTAAGGGAGCAACCATTTGATTTTAATGGGGGGGGGGGGGGGGGGGTGCTAGGATGAAAAATTTTGTCCGGCATTTTTTTTAGTTGTTATCTCGGTCCTGCCTTTTTATTTTCACTATATTTGGTCCTGCCTTTTTTTACAAGTTTATCCTGGGTTTGTTTGCCAACTGCTCATCCTGCCCTTTTAACCCCACCGCAGTTCGCGCCTGTCCTAAGTCAGGTACCTATAGCTTTTGTTAGTCTTTTATATTTTTTTACTTTTAGTTCATCTCTGTGTTTCGAAGTGAAGAGTGGCGTCCATTTTCTTGATCTAGTATACATTAGGATTTCGGGGCCTACTCAAGACCTCCTCTGGGTGCGGGATTTCTCGCATGTTGAAGACCCATTGGTGGCCTTGAGCTGTTTTCTACGTTTTGGTCGGGTTGTTATCTCTTTGACATATTCCCCGTTTCCATTCTTATTCATTATTTTTTTACTCGAAACTCCTGTCTGCCTTTTTTTTACACTCAAAACCCCTGTCCTCCCTCTTTTTCAAATTTCATTCTAGCCCCCCCCCCCCCTTAAAAATCAAATGGAAGCTCCCTAAGGCAAAAACATGCCCATATCGTTTCATGTTTGGAGATCGATTCTTTACAAGTTCTTCTTATAATTTCTTTTGCGTATTGACTCTGTGTGAAATATGACGTTTCATTATTTTTCGACGTTTTTTGTCTCATTGGACATTTTTTCTGATTTTTCTTTTCTTTATTTGCGAAAAGGATAAAATATAAAAACAGCCAGTATTTATATTATCATGTTCAGTATTTGTTGTAATTTTTGAAATCTGTATCAGTATTTTTCTTCTGATTTAATCGCGATACATCGTAGATCCCGAAATCGTCAAAATGGAATATTTGTTTGGATTTCAGATGATACGGGACATTTTTTCTGATTTTAAATTTTTTCAATAGTTTTTTTTTAAAACAAGTAAACTCAAAAAGTTTGGTACCAATTTAAACAGAAATGTTTGTAATTTATAAATTATAAATATAAACGATATCCTTTTAAAATTACCTTCAGTATATGAATTTGATCTTCAAAGTTTGCAGTTGGAGTCTAGATTATTTGTCACCATTACAAGATCAAAAAGTTGCTATGACGTCATTTTTCTACATGTATGACGTCATATATGTAAGTAAAATTATGTAATTCAAAACTTTACATATGGTTCTTAATTCCTTCCAAATGAGAACTACCTTTGGCTACTCAATCCATATTTCATTCTCAAAAATGTTTGGAGATCTCAATGTTCAATGTTACGCATTACACGGCAAAATTGCCTATTTCATAAAATTTAGCGCTTCAAATCGAAACCTATTCGTGAAAAAAATATCATGAAAAACAGATATTTTGTTGCCATTAGATTGGGTAACGAAAATTATTTAGCGATTCTGCAAACGGACAGTTAGCCTTTTCGCCGATTTTTCTCGAATCACCTTCAAATTGTCACCAGTATCTTGCGCGACATCATCACTACAACGTTTCCCTTAACGCAATATACATTTTATGCATCTCTTAAGCGTTCGTCGCTGTCGGCCATCGTAAGTTACTATTCTGTATATACAATCTCAACAACCCAGAGCAAATGTATATGACTTAAGGCTGTTTTAGCTTCTCGTAATAAACAGAAAATTTAATATATTTTTCCTATCGATTTCTAAGCATTACTACCCTTTTTTCGCTTTTAGGAAATGATGTATATTACCGTAAATATTTGAATAGAAATGCAGGTGTTAAAATTTTGCTTTTACAGTGTGAAAGTACATAGTCATACGTTCGATAGACGGATTTTTGAAGAGGGGAAAAGATACCAGAGGAACATTCAAACTTATAGATCGAAAATAAACTGACAAATAACGCCATGGCTAAAAAACGAAGGCAAACAAACAAATAATAGAACACAAGACACAACATAGAAAACTAAAGACTAAGCAACAAGAATACCACCAAAATACCGGGGTAAGCAGATCCTGCTTTACATGTGGCACTCTTCGTGATGCTCATATTATATTACAAACCCGGTAAATAGTCTAATTCAGTTTGTCACATTTTTAAGGAATCATTTGACATTGTAAACTATCATTATAAAACATAATTTTTGTAAGAATTTTAATAAATATTTGACAACTCTGATTTTATCATGTTTATGCTATATATAACTGTTATAGTTTATAACCACTAAAAGTTGACCAACTATTACCAAACAAATACTGTCCGGTATATACCTCTTGGATCGTTACGTATATTTTATCGTCCTTCTTTACTTCGATAACAACATTTTGACTTCCTGATGCGGAATCTGCTTCTTTCCGTGCCCCTGCAAAGTTTCTGGCTATCAGATTCCCGTTGAGAGCGAGATAAGTAAAGAAGAATTTTCCATGCAGAGTAAGAACTGTCCAGAAAAAGATGTAGACACCATTTGAAGGAGCTGTAAATATCCCAGTTGACTTATCGTATCCGTTGCCTAAATTTGTAATAACTGTATTGTAAACTACAACAGATTTTGAAGGGATGTTGTGTAAATCAACTGAATTTTTAACCATAAACGCCACTTTTTCTGATCCTGAAATAAATTCAGTTTTACAATATTACTTTAACAAGCTTAAGTAATATGTAAATTAAATGCAATTTCTAAATATTGGAGACAATGGAATCATCTGCTTATATTTTTATCCTTTTGCGTGGTTTAAAATGGCAAACAAATGTTTGAATGTTCATCTTTCAAAAATCTTTATAAATAGTATTTTGCATTTTGTATCATAATTCAGTGAATCTTGTGCACATAAGCATAAATTACGCCGATAAAAAAAATCCACAGAAAGATAATAAATTGATCATTTTAAAGAAATAATTGCTGCAAGCTATACCTTATTGTAGTTTTAACATGGGTAGGCATTATATTCTTGATTATTTTCGCCCCAGCGATAGTGAGGGCTAAAATAACACGAATATAATGCCTACCCATGTTAAAGCGACAATAAAGTATAGCTTGCATCAATTATTTCGATTCTGAATAGGACAATTAAGGTTATATCTATGTCAGATGAGTATATATAAGTGTAAAAGCGTTTGTGTATGCTCTTCCATGAACCTACCTTTTTTGTTTGTGAAGAAGCAAACAGCTGGCACTGTGCATGCTAATTTGATCAAATTCATTTTTCTGAAGAAGTCAATATACGCATGTGCAAACAAATTTTATTGGATTTAGAGCATGAGTTTGTTCACAAAGCGAAAGCAGCACGTCATATTAGAATAAAGTATCTATATGCATCTCTGGAAAGGAAAATAATAAAGGTAAAAGATCAATGAAAATAAATGCCCCAGTCCTAATTTCACGACCCATCGACAATATAACAGCAACACGATATGTATAACCGGATTCGATTGGAATTGATAATTTCCACAGCACGACGGAATGAGTTCCTGCAGTCCTCTCTGATAAATGAATGGCGTACGTTCTGCTGATCGATTTGTAATCGGACGCATATTGTAAACATATTTTACCTGAACCTCTTCCTTTACAATCACATTTTCCCTCATTGTCCTCAACGAGTTTAAGCTGGTATTGAATACTCTTCATGAGATCAGCATTTCTGGAGCAGGATTTCTGCCCCGTTACCATGATTGACATAATACAAGTCAGTAAGATAACCTGGAATAAACTGAAAAAGAGGCTCGACTAAACGTTTGTGTTTGTGTCACACCAATAAGTTGTTTGTATAAAAATACGGGAATTGTGTATGGTTGCCCATGAGACAACTCTCAACCAAGACTACATGACATAGAAGATACCAACTATAGGTCACCATGCGGCTTTCGGTCCAAAAATAAAACAACATCCCGCATAGCAAGCAAAGTAAGGCCCCAAAATGACAGCATCTGAATTACTGACTATGAACAGACACATACAGAATGGTGCGGAGTTAAACATGTGTGCGGGCACTAAACCCTTATAAACCCGACACAGTGGTGTTGCAGCATATAACATAAGAACTAACTATATATATAATTTTAAACCATTTGGAAAGGGTTTATTTATGAAGTTTCTTTGACGGTAGTGTTCATTATGACCTTCGTACTTTTTAGTCGCGTTTTAGATTTCAATGAGCGAGACATATGTATTGCTATTAAAGTAGAAAGTCAAGGATTTCGTTAATAACTAGTAAAACCTTTACCAAATTCATTCATAGATACAAATGTTAAGTTTGGAACTTTGGCTGTTCTGTTGATTTTCAGAAAGAAAAAAAACGGGATATCTCATCCTAATGTTTAAAAAGTTCGTAAATTAAGATGCGATCCCTTTAACCTAATTGTTTCATTAACTTGTTCTCAAATATTGTTTCATTGCCCGAATATAGGTACTAGTAACATAAATTAATTTCTGTTTCTGAAAAAAAAGTCTCCCCATAGGTCAGTCAACGCCCCCCTCCCCTTTTTACAAAAAGTTCTGGATCCGCCACTGTTATTTACTAGTTACAAATTGCTATATGTGTAGAGCTATGAGAATTCATTATCTTACATTCTCTTAATACTACTCTTATATTTTGGGTTGTACAAGGTCATTGTTTTCTAAAAGTGTGTATGACGTCTTTACACCAAAGCCATTGGATGTGTACTGATTGATACTTAATGTATTCACCAGTTGTAAATTGCTTTAAACTAGCTTTCAGTAATTGTGAATACTCTTAACTGTATTTGGCCAACCTTTTAGGAATTTAGGTCCTCATTGCTCTTCAACTTCGTACTTTATTTGGCTTTTTTAACTTTTTTTGGATTCGAGCGACACTGATGATTTTTTTGTAGACGAAATGCGCGTCTGGCGTATATTTACAAAATGTAGTCCTGGTATCTATGATTAGTTTATGTTAATGCTAATGCTATGTGTCTGCTGATTTAATGCTATATAAAAAAGAAGATCTGGTATGATTGCCAATGAGACAACTGTCCACAAGAGACCATGACATAGACATTAACAACTATAGGTCACCGTACGGCCTTCATGGTTTGTGCCTCGTACCGATCTTTTGAGTACTTATTTTTACAGTTTATTCTTATGCTTACACACCACTGCCCCAGGTAGAAAGAGGGTTGATTCTTCACAAAGCGAAACATGTTTAACCTAGACGCATTCTGCATGTGCCTGACTTAAGTCAGGAGCCTGTAGTTGTGTGGTTGTCGATGGTTTATGCCTGCCGTACTTTTTTTTGTAGGCTATTTTTTCGTTTGAATTGTTTCATCTTTTTCCCGTCCGTACTTTGTGCCTGCCGTACTTTTTTTTGTAGGCTATTTTTTTAGTTTGAATTGTTTCATCTTTTTCCCGTCCGTGCTTTTAATGGCAAAAGAGGTAATTCCCACCCCCTATTAGACAATCCCTTAATCCCCCACTCACCACTACCACCACACACATACGCACACGCGCACTTTTCATTCCGTCCTTACGTAACCGAGTTAAGTACTAAATACATTGAGCTTTATGAAAACTGACTAACGACAAATGTCTATGAATAAAATATTAAACAAACTTTCATACCTCATTTTGATCTGTTGATTTGCTATCTGGACCAATTGTAATTAATTTTAGATCTATGTTATTTTATTTATAATATTGCAGGATTGATTTAAACTTCTATTTCACAAAAATGATCAGTTTGCGTGCTAATAAATTATCATACGTGGTACATGTAATAGAGAAACACTTGATACAATTGCCCAAAAATAATCACAATAGATGTATGGACATTTATTAGACGTGGGCTGGAGGCGGCTAATTATAACATGGACAACAAACAATTTACACCAATCTGATGAAATTATGGACGGACGGATTGCTGTTTAAAATCCGGTGTCAAATCAAATCAAATGCATTTTCAGGGTTTACACTAATATCACATTATGATGATACAAGACCAACTCGCTAAGTCTGATTTTCACTTGCTTAGTCTTTCAAGTCTTTGGTTTGGCCTGGCCAGGGATCGAACCAAAGACCCTGTACTTGAGAATACGCTACCCCGGAGTCGGATAGAATTGACATAAAAAAGGTAGAAAATAATTTAGCCAGGAAATAAATAGGAGTTAACCCAAAATTTGCATATTTCCAAATCTTCTGGTTTTAATGTACTTTACTTTTATACTGCTTTTTACATTTCTTGTTATAAACCCCTGTTTACTTCCTGGTTTTTTAAATATGTTCTGAGCATCCCTGTCTAGTAAACATGGCCAAAATAAACAGTTTTTCTTTGTAAGAACAGTTTTTCGATTGGAATAGATTATCAGAAAAGCCTTAAAACTTTTAAGTTGCTCTAACAACGTTTGACTAATTTTCCAGGGCCTCTATTCAATTACCATTGATGCCATACACTGCAATTAGTACCTTTTCACACTAAGAAGCCAATATTTAGTGCCTGTACCAGGTCAGGAATGTGACAGTTGTTTTCCATTTGTTGATAAAAGTCTAATGGATGATTTTGACAGTTTGTAATGGACTTTACTGTTTTGAGTTTTATCTTGGAATTCCGTATTTTTGTTATTACTTTTTTGCAAACTTAAATCTTCCAACGCCAAGAGATGAGAAAATAAACCTCATGTGGCAGCTAAAATTGGAAAGGCAATAACTCCTTAACATGTAAATGACATGCGAAATCATACCAAAGGGACATTCAAACTCGTAAGTTGAAAAGGAGAGAAATGATTATTTTGGTCAGGTAGATTTAAATATGACCGTTTCTTGATTCTGTGAGATATTCTCTGCTTAAAATGCCCATGAGCACAATCCAGTGGCGCATCCAGAAATTTTCAAAAATTGGGGCCAACTGACTGCCTAAGAGTGGGCTCTCTCCAAATTTTGTTTCAGTGATTCTCTATATAATCAACCAAATTTTTCCCACAAAAAGGGGGCCGCGACCCCCCTCCCTAAATCCGCCTCAGCAATCAGTTTCATATGAAACTCTCCTTTGAAATTTCAAGACAACACATTCGCAACAGACAACTGATGCCAAGTGATGACAAAAGCTCACATTTTTTTTCAATAATTGAAATACAAATGTATATGAAAATGCAAAATTTTTTGCACTGGAATGAAAAAAACCTAACTAAATGATACTTGTGTAATATTTATTATCTCAAGCTCTAAACAAAAACAACAGTAGCAACAATAACTACATAACTACAACATGAAAGTTTTTTTTAATAAAATACAAAGTCATTTAATAAAGGTCAGGATGAGGGGGTCTTCATTTTTTGTGTATTTTTAATTTTCCAGGTTTTTTTCTCTTTTCTTCATATTTTAGCACCTCTTTTTCCTGTTTTATATAATTTGTTCCGTTATTCTCTATTTTGTAAACCCCAACCAGACCCTTAATTTCAATTGTGACTACATATAGCCTATGTCTATCCTTTTAATTGATACATGTATACAGATAATTAAAATATTTGTAGCCTAATGATGAATTGAGGTGAAATTAAAAGAAAATAAATTTAAAAATGATACTATTAGCTTAAGCAGTGGCGGATTCCAGGGGGGAGGTTTCCAGGGGTTGGAACCCCCTTTTTTTGGACGATCAATGCATTTGAATGGGAGCATATAGTTGGAACCCCCCTTTTTTTGGACGATCAATGCATTTGAATGGGAGAATTTTTTTTTAATAGCAGTAAATTCTGACTATCATGATCACGACTATGCCTTTTGCCTTATATTTGCATTGGTATCATTTTGGTATCAAATTGAAAGAAAGAAATCTAGAATCTGCTAAAAAATTTGGTTAATGACCTTTAATTATATATGAGCTATTGAAGTCTTATATGCAAAGAAAAATGGGTGTTTTGGGGCAAAATATTTTACCCTGTATTATAGGGGGTAAAAACAAACAGTCTAAATATCTGACACAAATTTTAAAAAACCTCACCTAAGTACATCCTTAAATATTTAATTAATGTTAATGCAATTTTTAAAACAAAATTGTATTTCACTAATCATAGTAACTTTAAAGTTTTATCACTATTATATAAATTTTCCCAAAAAATTGAAGAAGAAATACATTTATTGATAAGTTGTAATAATTAAGACTAAAATAATTTAACATTTATTCAATCTTTGTGCAACCAACCCAGACAGATATTTTATTGAGATCAATCTTATCTAGATCATTTATCAATTAAGTAAGACAACCAGCTACAAACCCAAAATTTATTTAAAGTTACAGGGGGAGCAATTTCAATAAAAATAATTTGAAGCGTTTCAGGTCAATAAATATCTATATTATTTTTCTACCATGAGGGGGGCTTGACACTAGATGCAACACCCCCTATCATTTGCATCTGTGGTCAGTTGATATTCTGTTAGTCTTAGCATGCACACAAACTGACAAAAAGTGAAATCTTATACAGACAATAATTTTCAATGCAATTTTTAAATGCACTCTACATAAAATTCAAAATCTGATTACAGACCTAGGCATTCAGTCATATAACTGAGCGCTCAGCATACCCGTAGCCAGGGGGTTCGGATGACCCCCCCCCCCCCCCCCTCCTTGAAACCAAATAAGCACTGTTAAAGTCAACGTTCTGTTCAAATTGTGACTGTTTAAAGTCGAAATTCATGACTCCAAATAACCCCCCTTGGAAATTCCTGGCTATGGGCCTGCTCAGAGTATAAAACTTGTCCTTAAAACACCAAATTCAGTATTTGTTGAATTCTTTGTATGATAATTGTACTTCAACTGTTTATGACGGCACAGCCATGACCTTAAATACATTGTATTCATTGCACAGTTAATTAGGGACACTGAATGTTATACATTTGTGTAAATAAATATGTATATACATGTATTATTAAAATTGAGAAAATTTCCTCAACATCAGGGATCACCACAAATCCTATTTTTGTAGTTGCACTCCTTTAAATTAGAGCACTTTTTGTATAGCAAACATCTGATGTTGAATATTGAAATTAACAAAAAAAACACCTATGTAACAGTAAAATTTTAAATATATAATTCTATCAAATTTTGTTCTAATCTGTATAAAATTTAAAAAAATGATATTTAATTTTCCTTTGGACCAAACACTCACTGTTTCAATTGGTAAACCAAAAGTAAATATTCAAAAAGAATTTATGTGTTTATATGATCTTGACTTCTTGGACAATGGAATGAAATTATGTTTTGGTGGTGATCCCTGTTGATCTTATACCATCTTCTCTAACAATACAAGTAAAAATCACAACCATATCAATCGTAACAGTTTTGTTTTTAAATTTGAATTAATAACATAATTGATTCAGGTTATCAAATATATAAATTAATGTCCATTTACATGTGTGGAAAAATAAGGCTTAAGTACAAACACTTAATAAATTTCAAATACATGAGGCAATGTAAATAACCAATTATATAAGACTATGGGCGGATCCAGGATTTTTTCAGAGGTTGGATGTATAAAAACTGTGTATTTTTGGCCTGGCTGACCAAAGAGAAAACAAATTAGGACAATCATATGCTTCAATGTAGGTGTTCTGGTATGTCATGATTATTAGCCCCACTCACAAATTTTCAAAGTCCTAACCCCCTTATAATCATGCTAATTTCAGCAAAAGTCATTAGAGGAGAACCTTATGTATAGGGACATATCAAAAAGAAGATGTGGTATGATTGCCAATGAGACAACTGTCCACAAGAGACCAAAATGACACAGACATTAACAACTATAGGTCACCGTACGGCCTTCAACAATGAGCAAAGCCCATACCGCATAGTCAGCTATAAAAGGCCCTGATAAGACAATGTAAAACAATTCAAACGAGAAAACATGTATACTTAATATGTTACTCATCATACTCATCATAATATAAAATAAAACTGAGAATGGAAATGGGGAATATGTCAAAGAACAATAACCCACCCAAAGAGTAGAAACTAAAAATCTGCTTAATATGTGAGATGTGTGTAAAAGAAGTCTATATAACCAATGATAACTGTATCTTGCAGAATAGTAGAATGACAGACATTGACAAAATGATGGAATGATGGATAAAGGTAAAACTATATATGGCCTGACCACTTTATGCCAGGGCATAAAAAATTTACATTGATTGTGAACACTGAAATTGGGACTGTAAAACATCAAAGTTAAAAATGAAACTGATTCTATATATAAATGAACATATATATACATGTACATACATGTACAACATACACCACAAGACTTTTGAAAGTCAATTCTTAAGATTGTAAGTATCATGGCATACACTTATTATACGTAAATTTTACAATGTAATTTTATTTGGTCACACATTTCACAGTACATGTACAGCACATAGATAAATTAAGAGTCTATATAATCATTAACCTTATCTTCAATAACCCATATTATTAAACAGTTATAATATATTAAAGCATCAAAAAATGTTCAGACTGTAGACATTTAAATGTAATTATTAATCATGTTACTAGCTCTAGTATGAAGGGGGTCTCATTGGGGGGTTCTGATCCCAGATCCTGCTTACTGTTTTGTCAGAATCCCTTATCCCGCTTACTGTTTTGTCAGATTCCCTTATCCCAATTACACTATGTACGTAAGCAATTCTCATTTCTTTGTAATTTCCCATGTCCTGCTAGACTTCATTTCCCATTTTCACGGCACAATAATTTGACTTTCACGTGTTACGCTTACAAAAAATCAGCAATCCCATGTCACGCTTAGACCCCAATGAGACCCACTATGAAAACACATGTATTTCTTGGTCAACAATGCAATGTGACAGGTGATGATGTTAAATTTACAACCAAAATATGTTAAGTTTACATTTGTACTTAAGGAGCAACCGTTAATAACTTTAAGGAGGGGTTATGATTTTTTTGTCTGTGTCAGAATAAAATTCAAAACTTTAACACAGAATAATTATTTTTTGTCATCTCATTGAACACAATATTTTTGTTCATCCAATTGGGGGTCAGAATTTTTTTAGGAAAATAACCATAACCCCCCATGATACCACCCACAATTTCAGCTTAATCTGTGTTTTGTGGTAATAGGCATTGTGTAAACCCACATTATTTATAATATAATAGTTTAACAATAGTTGGTTGGGGCAAACTTAAGTTAGAGAATGGAAATTATTTTTCTATTTGTAAATGGGCATAACTCTGGAACTGTAAAAGTTATGACACCTACATTTTGTAAGTTCAAACTTGGTCTGTGTTTTGTGGAAATAAGCATTGTGTATACATTTTGTAACATTGAGTTGAAGAAAACTAAAATTAAAGAATGGGAATCAATTTTTGGGATGCAATAACTTACAGGCGTACATTGTACCAACATGACCAAGGGTAAGGCTTAATGCCCCCTAAATCCTGAGGCAGGGGCATACAATTATTCTTGTTTAATTCTAACATGTTCATGAAGTTGGAAAAGCTTTTTTTAATCCAAAAATACTTAAATTCTAGCAAAAGTACATGTAAATCATTATATGTTACTTCAATATTTAAAATATTAACATAAACCTTTGAGATAATAAAAATGTCCTTAATTGTACGTCCCGATCCTTAGGCCAAATTAAAACATATGTGTGGTTCCAGTTACCCTATAGCTACAAAATGTACCTATTCTACTTTTTAGTCCTAATATTTAATAGCCTACCATAAAGATTTTTTTGTCATTTTCAATAAACATGATAAGCACTGTCAAAGTCAGAATGTTGCTCCGATAGCCATAATGTAAAAAAAAAAACATAAAATAAAAAACAAATCCTTTACTACATACCCTAACTTTTCTTACATGTAACTGGAATGAGTGGAATCACACATAATTTTTTTTATTCAGCCTTAATCTTAAAACTGTGCCACTCTGGCCACTCAAAATTGTATTTGAAGACCATGCAGTGATTCTTCTGCATGCAGATTTTGAATTGTACAACATGTATTCTATAATTGTTTATGAAGACCAGTGTTTCTCGTGCATGTAGACTTATAAATTTAAGATGTAAAAAAATAATAATTCAATACAAAAAGTTCTGTTAAAATAGAAAGTATGTAAGCTTCTCTTACTGGGAAAGGTCATTTCTTATACTCTATATGTCATTTTGTATGTGTTTAGATTTAATCTATAACAATTTATTGTTTTGGTTAAGGCAAATGATAACTTAATTGCACTGTGACCAGGTGACAAAACTTGCAAAAATATACATGTACAGTACATTAATGAAGTATAATCATGATAATCTAGAGATTAGCTTTCAGAAGTATTCATAAACATGGTGTTACTCAATATTTTCTTTATCATGTTCCTAAACATGCTAAATTTATGCTCCCAATGTAATGTGCGTCATAAATCATGTTAATTGGAAAATTCAAAATTTATAACTAACAATATAAAAATGATATAAATTTACAAAGATAAAATGTACACCTACATAAACATGATAAATACATTTAATTAAAATCAAAGAGGTATAAGTGGTCTAACAATTGTCCCTCGTGAATTTTTCAGGGGAATATCTACACCATGTGTTCTACGAAGATGTCTATTTAAATCTTTTACTAGACCAAACATTGAATTACAATGCTCACAGGCAAACTGCTTCTTATGCATACGACAAATGTGATCGATCATATGTTGTTTCTTGTGTGCCATATAAGTGCAAATTTTGCAGTAATAATTTGTCACTTCTCCTGTTGTCTCTGTTGTGAAATCTTCCTCAACATTGAAGTCAAAATTGCTGGAACCAAATTCTTGTTCCATTAATTTTAACTGATCCTGAGGAGGCATTTGTGCTCTTTGAATGGTAGAATCCTGATACGAATCATTTCTTTCATCTTCATCTTCAGGTGAATTTGTACTACTATCCAAATTTCGGCTCTGCTTTATTGGTGATGGTAAAGCTTCAGTGCATTCTTTTGGTGGCGATGTTGAATTTGTTGATAAACTTTGAATAGGAATAACTTCTAACGCATTTGGTTCTTCTAGTTCTTTAGGTTCTTCTTTAATTCTAAGGTTTAAATTGAAGCCTGAATCTTCTGTTTCAAAAACTTTTGTGCTATAAGCCTGCAAATCTTCATGATGGATGTTTGAATGATTGCAACTTTCATCTTGACCTTCTTTTGATAAGTTAACCAAATCTTCAATTGAGTTCCCAACACCAGAATTTGATTGTTCATCAGTATCGTATTCAGATCTGGTAATAGTGACATAATGTTTGTTTATTAAGGATCGTTTTGCAGTGGAACAGCTATATTTATTTTTCAACAAGTGTCTTTTGAGGTCTCTTTCATAACCGAATCCTCTTCCACAGATATGGCAAGTAACAGGTTTAAAATGGAATCGATCCAAATGCGCTTCTAAATTCTTTGCACTAGTTGTGGAGTAATGTTTGCACAATGTACAGGGATATTTACCCTTACCCCCTTCTTCGGTGTTGGTACTTTGATTGTCACTGTTCTGAAAATCAGTACTTTGGTTATTTGTATTTTCAATAAAATACATGTCGCCATCTTCTGGTGTTAAAGGAACAGGCTCCCCGGGAATATCTTCATTTTGTTTGGACAAATTGACCGGAAATGTCTGAGTGTTCCCAATTGATGACAAGAGAACAGGTATTGGTGAAACTGTATTAGAATCAGGACAAACATCAAGTATATCAGGGTTAGCAGGGGATGTTTTCAGCTTCATACTTGAACTAAACTCATCATTTTCTTGAATTAGGTTACAAATTTTTCGGTTTCGACTCTTTCTTCTTCTTTTAGGGGTGGGTAAATATTCACTTGAAGTAATTTCACCCCAAGAATTATCATTATCGTCAAAATCTGTCTTCATCAAGTCACGTACAATAGTGTATGATGAAAGAATATTGTGTGCATTTGATACAGAAGCCCACGAACCACAGATTTTCAAAGAATTGGGTGCGACTAGGGGATTGTTTGAACTACTGATCATCAGGGTCCCTGTCAAATCGCATACTCGTTCTAAAAAGCTCCTTGCGTGATTATTGGACAACAAATTTTCAAATTCAGCGGATAATTCCGCAGAAATGCTTTGAAATACAGTTCCCATTGCTGTTTTTCTTGAGAGAAAAAGAAAAAAAATTCCAAACGTAAACAATTACACCAAAACAAACTCCCTCAAGGAGAACGCGTCTGAAAGGTATGACTACAGACCAAAAGAGCAAAGAAATAAAAATACACACACACGGTCTTTATAAAAAATCTTCGATTATATGACAAAAAAAAAAATTTGTATATAAACAGAGACATTATTATTTTCTCTAATTTAAGTGAATCAACAGTTTATCAACTGCATTACTCCATCTAGTAAAATCAAGAATTTATATCTTCGACCTACTATAGAGGTCCCTCATGGGGATGTCCAAGTAATCACATAATCACAATTGTTTGGCCAATATAATCACATAATCATTAATTAATATGAGGCAGGCATTACCTGTAAATGGGGACGAAGTCTGTATAAATTATTTTTTTGTAACTTACATTTATATAGTATGAAATTCAAAACAGTGTAGCTGTGGCCATTGATTGACACATTAAAATCATTCATTGACTGGGACAATTTAGGTGAACGTTTGTATGTAACGACCAATGCTCACTATGTTCTTTTTAAAGAAACTTAAACTATGGGGTCACCAAAGGTTCTCAAAACCTAAATAAAGTAATTCGAAAAATTAATCAGAAATAACACGATATTTTGATTTATATCAATTATATAAATCAAAACACAAAGTTTATTCCTGATTAATTTTTCGAATTATTTTATAATTAAAGGCGTTAAGAAACCTTTGGTGACCCCACAGTTTAAATGTCTATCGTAGGTACGTCATGAACAGTGGTTGTTACAGACAAACGTTCACGTAAATTGTCCCAGTCAATGGATGATTTTGATGGGTCAATCAATGGCCACAGCTACACTGTTTTGAATTTCATACTATTTGTTAAGAAAAAGAAACGGAAATACCGTAACGTTTCCGATTTTGGTTCTTTTGTTAGGGATTTTAGTTGTGACGTTATTTAAGTTATGACGTCATATGCAATGTAAACAAAGAAACGCTATCATCAGGTAACGTTTTTTCATATCAAGGAATTATTAAAAATGAAATTGGTATTGCGCATTCCTTCCTATTTTATACTAGACTGATAAATATATATTTTACTCAAAGTTTCATACAAACGAGACCGGAAAAAGGAAGTACATTGTACATTTCTGCGCAGGTCCGGGATTTCAAAACATGACATAAAAAAAATTGAACGATTTTGAGTTCATTAGTACAATGAAAAATTCGGGAAATTTTCCCGATTTTTTTTTTATTGAATTTTCTACTGTTATTGGGGACTTCGTCCCCATATTATTTTCAAACAAGATAATTAAGTAATCAAAAATATAGCCCTAATTATAAAATAATCAAAAATATAGTCCGTATTATGAAATAATCAAATAATCACGAAATATTTGGTATGATAATCAAAGTAACCACTATAAAAACGGCCGAGTAATCAGATATTGAAAACCCACACGAGGAGACTCACTGTAGCTACAGATACGTGTACAGACACCAAACTGTACTGTAATGAGTTAAAAATCGAATTTCCTTATATTTTCAATCGTTTTCAAATCGAACTGCAAAAATTACAATGATGTCGGCTAATGTGATGACAAAATCACGATTTTAGCGTCAATAAATTAAATCATCAGTATTAATTAAAGTACATTTATATACGTTTTCAAAACTCAATATGCATATTTTTTATCCATCCCTTATTTACTGAGACACACCAACGCATCTCATCAAAGTCATGGTGAGTTATTATACATCTACCTTTGAAGTTACCGGGTTGTACAATTATATTTAATAGTAATATTTATTGGAATTATTTTAGAAGCCACCAGGACAATTTTAATACTGACATTCTTTTAAGTTGAGAATTTCTCAATTGGAGCAAATGTTGATGGGCGAAAATAAAATTGAGAATGGAAATGGGGAATGTGTCAAAGAGACAACAACCTGAAAAAAACAGCAGCAGAAGGTCACCGACAGGTCTTCAATGTAGCGAGAAATTCCCGCACCCGGAGGCGTCTTTCTGCTGGCCTCGAAACAAATATTTACTAGTTCAGTGATAATGAACACCATACTAATTTCCAAATTGTACACATGAAACTAAAATTAAAATAATACAAGACTAACAAAGGTCAGATGCTCCTGACTTGGGACAGGTGCAAAAATGCGGCGGGGTTAAACATGTTTATGAGATCTCAACCCTCCCCCTATACCTCTATCCTTTTAAGTTTAATGAATTGTCTTGCAAGCTTACAAACCAGACAAACGCATTTATGTTACTGAAAACAGCACTATCCTATGTCTACAATTTTACTTTTCACAAAACAAATGATCCATGCCAAACTTTTTTATAAAGTTCGTGTGGAATCAAATATACCCACTTCATTCTTCATTGGCAGATATGCCTTATAAGACTACTTGGCTGTGCTTGATGATTAACTGACACCTTGTAATTTTACGACAATTGATATTTTGTTTTATTTTACACATCCTAATATTTTAAGTACTTATATTGATTCTTATATCAAATTTAAACAATTCTGTTCCTTTAATTAAAGGGGCACTAGCTACGATATATATAAAAAAATAAAGTATGATTTTTTTTAGATCAATCAATAATCAAATTGGAATAATGAAATAATAATTCGCTTTTAGCAATCAATTTCCTTTAATTTTGTTGAAATAAGCGATTAAACATAATTTTTGACTGATTCACTTGCAAGTGAAAACGTCATCATCATTCTAACCGGTATTCATGTGAACTTCAAGTTAACCCCTAGCTAGAGATTGACAACGCATGCATTGTACGTGTACTGGTTATTTAAAGAAAAAGAATGTCAACAAAGAAAGTGAAACTACGGTAAATCATTTGATTACTAATTCGATGCACATAAAATCATTCTTATATGGTTAAAAACAATGAGAAACATCTATTTTTAATCTATAAAATAAAATCAAACAGACCTATAAAAATGCAATTGCACGTGTTGGTTTAAACTATTCGTATCTTTATTTTTGTTTACATCGCTTATATGGTCATCTGAGGTCAAATCGAATGTTAATTAGATGGCGTCTGGACTAAAATACGCACGAAACGAGCCTATATATTATCTACCCCATGCTCTGAAACTGTTTATTTTAGACTTTTGATAGTTTGGATAAATGTTTTACATTGTTATAAACCAAATATGAGAATTTGAGTCAAATCGGTTACAATGAATTTGACAGCTAGTGCCCCTTTAATTTGTAACTGTGTATTACATGTATTAGTTACTTATATATATATATTATTTTCCAATATCTTTCATAGGCGTATCCAGGGAGGAAGGAGTCCTGGTGCCCCCCCCCCCCCCCCCCCCCCATTGTGGAAAAATTTGGTTGAATATATAGGGAATCATTGAAGCATGACTGGAGTGGGTCTCCTCTTAGGTCAGTCAGCGCCTCCCCCTGATGAAAAGTTCTGGATCCGTCACTGTTTTTGGATTGGCATTTTTACGGGATCTGGAATCAGGCCGTCGGTCGGGCGATGCTTGAATAAAACAACCCAGTCGACGTGCCGGGTTTTTCTCCTTCTGAAGCTCATGTCGATGTTTTACTTCTCTTCACTGGTTTTGACCTATATTTTCATTAGTGAAAATGTAACTACTTTATATTATAACTACATTTGTGCATATATGATCATCGACAACTGACTCGGATATCCATGAAAATTATAATGTAAAATTCTATCAAGTTCTGACTTGTGTCTGTTGATTTCAAGTTTTGTTATCCTACATTGATTTTTCTGATTAAAGACATACATATTAAAGTTATATTCCAAATGTGTTTGGAAGCTTCATGCTAACAAATAATAATAAATCGTACAGGGTAGTAATTTTTGGGGTTAAAAAACTCATAAAAAAGCGAAGCTAGTAGTCAAATAGAAAAATCAGGATCCATATTAACTACTAGTATGCCGTGTATACATGTGCATGAATATGTAGAAAATAATTCACATTTCCAGAGTCATTTATTTAGATACCTAAAGAATAATATTCAGTCATATTAATATTTCCTGACAAGTATTTCCAATTCAATACAAAAAAAAAAAACCATCATTCATTGTACAGGAACACCAATGGTGACCAACAAAATCGATATATGGTCACTCTCGGTCTCGTTATGACCAAAGAAAATCCATGCCAAAGTGAGGTGCCCGTTTGATTGTGCCGGACCTGTTAATTCAAAGCCATGTCTATTCAGAATGTGGACGATAAATTCGGTGCCTCATGTAAAGACAGAGCAACGCTCTCTACCTTTTAACAACCCTTGTAACAACTCTTTGAGGGGTCGGTGTTGACCTCTTGCAAGGACAAATTTCTTCCCCTATCCAATAAATCCTCATTTTCCAGTTGAATTTCAAATTTGCAGCTTGTCAAAACCGGCGCATTTTATTACAAAACCTATCTAGTGTATGTATTGTCAATGTAATCAGATCTGAACGTGCATTAAATATTTGCCACTGGACATTAGGCGATTATGATTAAATCAACAAATCGTGGTTGAGGTAACAACACTCATGATTTTTCATGTTACATATGTATTCAAAACATTTTCAACACATATACCTATACTGGTTTAATAACCAAGTTTTTTTCTTCAAATTAGGTTACAAGAGGGGAGAGGAGGGGGTCAAGGAAAATTCTATTTGAATTAAGTTTTTATCTCACATTAAACTCTTGATTCATAAACAACTGTTTTTTTGCAGTTACTTTAAGATACAGACAAAGTAAGTTTTCATATATCATTAATTACGTTAATTCATCGGTCACAATTAGCAATGGATCGACAACTAACGCTACTGGTGAACTTACAGTCCTCGGGTGCATCATCAGCTCAGTAGTCAGTGCTTCGGTACGGAGGATTTATAACATACCTTTCTTAACTTATTCAAGGGGCCTCGGTGGCCGTGTGTTCGAAATAGTTACTACTGTATAATCACTAGTCAGTCAAAACGGCAGTTGTGAGTTCGAACCCCGCTTATGCGAGTGCATACGATTCGAATTTTAATTGACTATAGGATTGTCAGTTTTCCTATCGAAAGTCGGTGATTTTCTCCGGGCACTCCGGCCTTCTCCATCAAGAAAAACTGGCCGCCATGAAATAGCCCAAAAGCGGTGCTGAAAAGTGGCGTTAAAACACAAAAAATCAAATGTTTACACATTCATAAAATTATTATAGATCTTTAAAGATACTAGGTCCATTTTGATCACATAACTCTTCAAATATTTCGTTATCTGCATGTTTTTTGTTTTTATTTTTGATATGTTACTCTGATCGAGCTATCACGATGAAGGTAAATCCAGAAAAGCGCTTCGGATTGCTGTTGATCACGTGTTATCTTTTTAACATTGAATTACTGTAACAGTAAATATATTTTCGTAATACTAAATCTATACAGACAGAATGTTTGATCTATATGATATAAGTACACTATACACTCTCCAAAGTTTATAGACAAAGGCAAATATCGGCAAAATGTTTTAATTCTTTGTTAATTTATTACAATCCTGCTTCTAACAGCATTCGTCACACAATAAAATAATAAAGCTATATATACTTTTCGTTGGACCCTTTTATAATATACAGTCAAACCTGTTTTAAGAGACCCTTAGAGCAAAAAAAGTTGTCTCTTTACACAGGTGGTCTTTTAATACAGGTTCAATATATATGAAATGTACTACAGAGGGATCTAAAATTCATGGTCTTTTTATACAGGTTTTTGCTTGATACAGGTGGTCTCTTAAGCAGGGTTGACTGTATCTACAAAATATGTTGAATTATAATCGTGGATACTTCTTTTTATTGTAATTTTAAAGAAACTGTTAAGAAATATATATAATATTTGCATATATTTCCTTAGCCGATTACCAAATAAAAATTATCAAAAGATAATTTTAATTATCAATTTTAGGACAAACTTTAAGGATGATACTTCTTTCATGACTACACGATTAATTATATTCGATACCAGAAAGCTTTGCAAGAGTTTTATTATGCTAGGACTTCACAAATGTTGCCATGATTGTATCGATGACAATGTTTTATAAGAATGCCAATGGCCTTTTATCCTGTGTTGACAGTTTGCTGTTTTATTGTGTAAATTATATTGAACCAAAATTGGGCAATTCTGACGGTCGTACTGCCAAAACTAAGGTGGTCTTGATGATATTGTATATATAAGAGTATTCAAACATGTTTTCCTATATGAGTCATGATTATTTTTCCTGAAAAATATTCATCTCCATTTCGAGTTTTGTATCGTCCGTTTTAATTTCACGCACTAGCATGCGGTATTGTAATATTCGGTCTTGAGTCCACTCCCAGAACTTAGCAATGTCTGCAAACACCGTAGGATAGCTCATACACGAAGAAGATCCCCACGACGTCACTCCAACTAGAATGTATTGGTTCTGTACTTTACAAACCAGAGGCCCTCCGCTGTCTCCCTAAATAAAGAAACTCATTTAACTTTAATTTTGAAATCCAACGTTATTATTTCATTATTATTAGTAAAATAACAATCTGTTTTATTATTATATATTTTATATACTTATCTGGAACGCTCACACTCATTGGCTTAATAAAACACATATGTATTATAATACACTGCATTTAAAAATGCAATTAACAGGTTAGCCTGTTACTGTAATTGTCTCAATTTAAGGTAAGTTAATTTCCACCTGACATCTACGTCATTTGGACTAACATGACTAAGGTGGACAGTTTTTTTATGTAAATTTTACCATGCCATCTCATTATTTTAATATTACTTGGAGAACGAGTTGTCAAGAGTGCAAGCTTCATATATGTGTTTCTCGTTTCTCGTTTTGTTTATATAGATTAGACTGTTGGTTTTCCCGTTTGAATGGTTTTACACTAGTAATTTTGGGGCCCTTTATAGCTTGTTGTTCGGTGTGAGCCAAGGTTCCGTGTTGAAGGCCGTACTCTAACCTATAATGGTTTACTTTTATAAATTGTTATTTGTATGGAGAGTTGTCTCATTGGCACTCACACCACATCTTCCTATATCTATCATACAAAATCTTTTCCTATACAGTACTTTCATTCGCAGTGTATTTGGCAATCTCCGGCGCAGAGATCACATATCCGTTCCGTTCAATACTTTGTAACACTACACTCAATATTAGTGCAGTATTGCAAAGCATGTATGGAACGGATATGAACTCTGCGCCGGAGATTGTGTATTTGGGTTTTGTACATACTTTTAAAAATTTGGCAACCACAAGAAAGTACGTTTAACTTATCTTAGCTGTTTTAATGTATTTTATTTCCAATCTCTCTGATCCAGCATCGTATAGTTGATACCAATACTATGATTTGAGATAAGCGATGTAGTGAATGCTTTATAAATAAGTAATATAACATCATGATATTTTTTTTTTAAATCTCAAACGAGTCACGTTCTGTGATGACATGAAACAGTTGGTTCTTCTTATTCACAGTCTTTATTTTTGACGATTATAAAACAGATAGCGATTTCCAACAAACAATTATAGTCACGTTTACAGCAACAATGTTTATCTATATTATAGTTACACAGTTACGTAAAGGATCAAATCGTAAAATGTTGTGAATGTTTAAGTTTACCTCACTCGTCGCCGGTTTTTTTTTATGAAAGGCAAAAACATTAGTTCGTTTTTCTAAGCTACCGTCTGTACCGTCTGGTCGGTTGCATTTTGAATTACTAATATCATATCTTTGTTTTATCATAAACATAATGATTCACGTTCTCGCTGTGACATGAAAGAGGTAGAACGTTTCTTAGGGAGCTACCATTTGATTTTTATGGGGGGGCTAGGATGAAATTTGAAAAAAATAGGCAGGACAGGAGTTTTGAGTAAAAAAAAAAGGCAGGATGAGACACTTGCAAAAAAAAAAAGTCAGGACGACAATTTAGGTAGAAAAAAGTCAGGATAAACTAAAAAAAAAAAGGCAGGACCGAACAGAGTGAAAAATAAAAAGGCAGGACAGAGATTACAGCTAAAAAAAAATGCAGGACAAAATTTTTCATCCTAGCCCCCCCATAAAAATCAAATGGTAGCTCCCTTATCTTTGTCGAATATAAGAAACTGGCAGCAATGTCTAACAAATCGTCACGTTTACAGAAACAATATATATCTATAGTCACACAGCAACAAATCATAAAGTCTTAAAATGTTGTTAGAATTGTTAGAAGTTTTAAGTTTACCTCACAAGCTGCCGTTTTTTTATGAAAGGCACAAATATTTGTTGGTTTCACTAAGCCATCCCAATACCGTCTAGAGTTGCATTTTGAATTGCTTATAACTTCAATCTCCGCTTCTTGTAACGTTACTGCTAAGTGACCATAACCGTCAGTTTCTACAATAAAAATAATCGAAACTTAAGTTAGAAAGCTAAACAAACTTCTATTCCCTAAATAGTTCCCGATTTTTTTTTATTTTGCGGTTTCATCTTTACTAATTGATTGTGTTTTCTTTGAAAACTCAAGGAGAAAGGGTTCGATCAACTCGTCATTAAAGGGGAATAACTTTTGTGAGTATTCGACTGATGACGGGAATTGAGGAATTCATTACATTCTAAATGTTTTTGTTACTTTCTCTATCTATAACGATTTTTAAGATATAAGGCATTCATTCGTTTTACCTGTATGTTTTGGTTATAATTCGGAATCGTGGGACACGTTTTTCAATCAAGATACGACTAGGACCATTTTGACAAGTATATTTTCGTGGGAGAAGATCTATGTAAAATGAAGGACAACGGACTTTGCAGACGGTCGACTACTATGAACAGTGAACTCGTGGTCTTAAAAGATCGAATCAAAACACCACAGGCTTTTGATCACTGAAGATGAAATTCTGAGAATACTCGGACACCCAGGCTCCAATAACAATATGAACGATTACGTTTTTTATAATACGCGGAGTGACATTTGTTGTGCACGAAAATCTACCAGTCGCCGACAAATGAAATACGTACATTTTGCGTGTTTGTGTAACCTATCGCAAAATGTAAAAATCCATTATTATAAAATAATTTTGCTTCCGCCATCAACCCATTTACCGCTCGAAATTCATCTACTAAATTATCATTTTGACAAGAACTACCGATTTGAAACTTTACTTACTTGACTCAATGTTCTTAGATGCTGCAGATGGAAGACGTACTAAAATGCAATAAATAATAGATCATACGGAATCATTGTCATATTTTCAATAAGCATACTTGTTATAAATACATGTACATGCATGTAGTTTGTAGCCAAAGGAGGGGCGTATACAGGTTTTATCTCTAGGATGAATTTGTTAATTACATATAAATATATGTATAGGGGGAAGGTTGAGATCACACACAACATATTTAACCACGCCACGTCAGGGATATCTAGCCTTTGTTCGTTTTGTGTCGTAGATAACTAACTGCTCTTGTGTTTCCCAGAAATAAATCCTTATATTTTGACATTTCTTTTCCTACGTTAACATTTATTTTGTATATAGTAGGACTGCATGGTCAGAACTATTCTCTCATTTTATTTTTTTTTTGGGGGGGAGGGGGGGCGTTTTTGAATTTCTGTTTCTTTAGAAAATTGGTTTATAAAGCTGTATGAAATTAAAGAATCGTTGTCAAAAGCCCCAATCGTATCACATCAATCTTTCATCATTAAAATAAAAGGGGGACCGCAATGAAATGTAAATTGACTTGATCGTGTTACTATTTTTACTCGAAGAGACGATAATTTTTTTTTTTTTTTTGGTGTGCAGTACATAGTTATAACAAAGAAGAAGTGCTTACTTTACATTACTTTTTTTAATCAGTGGTACTTTTAAATAATTTCCGAGATAATCTGTGTTCACCTTAGAACTGTATCCACACTCTATATTCCAACACTAGCCAAATTGTACCGCGATTTCGCGGACATCTTGTAGTCGTATAAATATATTTACCCATTGATTTGATTCCCCATCCTGTAATGAAACACTTGCATTTTGTGTAATACAGCGTTTTGTGAGCAATACCAGGAATTGGCTTGACACGGTAAGATGGCGTAGCATTTCTTTCTAGAAATAATATGGCTATATCATATCCTTTAAGAAAGTTATTGTCATAATTTGGATGCTGAAAAGAAGATGAAGATATATAATGTTGTTCACTCACATGCTGTTTTTTTTTTATTATCTTTATTCAATTCTTCAACATATATATATATATACAACAGATACATTACATATTACACAAAATTATCACAAGGCAATGTTTTTAAGTATAATGATAGTTATAAAAAAGTAATTTGACAAAAACTTAGATAAATTTAATATATATTTATCAGTTCTTAAAACAGTTATAACTAATTAACATCTTTGTGCCTGTCCCAGTTTAATCTTAGCCACATATAATATAATTTTAATAAATTATATTTAGGGTTTGTTCCAAATCGCCTTATCTTGACCGCCACTTGTTTTCGTTGTTGAATGTCTAAAATCGATTTCTCGGATGAGACGACTGATGCACTATTCAACATTTTTGGAAATCACTGTTACAATGTGTTATTTATATGTATAAATATATTTTGCAAACGAAAAAGGTTTGTAATTTATTACTTACCACGTTGAAGCTTTTCACTGGGATATACTGTTCATAACCTTCCCAGAAATACCTATTGTACTCTCCTACTACAACACTTAACCCACGTCTCCTAAAAGAAAACATAGCTTGAACAATCTTTTAGTGTCATCTACCTTAATTTTGGCATTTCATGTAAAGATAGAATATAGGGCCTCGGTGACCTAGAAGTCGAACTGCTGTATCACGGACACGACTGGCACACCATTTTTCAATCTTTCAAAGATTTATTACTCCTGAACGGTAAAAAAGAAAATCTTTTTAAATATAACTTGACCTTCATCTTTTCATAAGAAGCAACATATTAAAACTTGAAAAGATTTCGTTGAACGGTTCATGAGTAAATGCACGGACATTGTTTTTGGCAGTCGCCTGTGCGCTTCCCGCACGGATATCTGCCTTCCGTACATTTCCAAATCAATAACAGATTTTCCATCGGAAAATTCGGTTAAAAATCACAAAGATTTATAGTACTATTGAAAACAATGTTTGACAATACGGACTCTAGGGAGAAAAAAACCTGGTACCGATATAAAACGATCCGAAATGGTAAGCACACCCTGTTCCACATGCGTAAATAGTTATCAAAGGTACCAGGATTATAATTTAGTACGCCAGACACGCGTTTCGTCTACATAAGACTCATCAGTGACGCTCATATCAAAATATTTATAATCTCTCTTCTAAAGAAACAAAATGAACTGAGCACTATGACGGCTCACTAATGACTTCCGATTACATATTTTTCAATTCTAAAAAAATGACCACATTGTTGATATTCATGTCAGCACCGAAGTGTTGACTACTGGGCTGGTGATACCCTCGGGGACGAAACGTCCACCAGCAGTGGCATCGACCCAGTGGTGTAAATAGTTATCAAAGGTACCAGGATTATAATTTAGTACGCCAGACGCGCGTTTCGTCTACATAAGACTCATCAGTGACGCTCATATCAAAATATTTATAAAGCCAAACAAGTGCAAAGTTGAAGAGCATCGAGGATCCAAAATTCCAAAAAGTTGTGCCAAATACGGCTAAGGTAATCTATGCATGGGATAAGAAAATTCTTAGTTTTTCGAAAAATTCAAAGTTTTGTAAACAGAAAATTTATAAAACGAACGTAACATTAACTTCCGATTACATATTTTTCAATTCTAAAAAAAGCTTACCTTGATCCGTCCAGACAATGTGCTGCTGTTATAACAACGTCATACGTTATAAGTGTACCTCCACAGAATACACCATAAGCCGATATTAGTCCAACCTGCCATGGCCATGAACTTAATGAAGCATCCCGACCTCCAACAATAAAACTATCTGGTACCCTGGTCTTCCCCCCATTTCCCACCATTAAACTATCTGGTACCTTGTTCTTCTCTCCTCCTTCAACTATAAGACTATCTGGTACCCTGCTCTTCTCTTTTCCTCCTTCAACTTTAAGACTATCTAGTATTTTAGACTTTTTTCCAGCTGTTTGTCATATTAATGAAAAGGACAATTATTAGTTGAAATATTATAGGCTAGATGGGAAATAAGTATTACCGAAATGGGTAGAAACGTACATCTTAAATGTGATATTATCTCTCTAAAGAAACAAAATGAACTGAGCACTGTGACGGCTCACTAATGACATCCTCGTTTCAATTTTTTTGTTAAAATAAAGTTATAGATTAAAGGGTGATACAACGTATCACAATTTATCATGCTCACAGGAGGCCTGAATGATTTCAAAATTCAGAGTGCCTTGATTTTTAATTCCGGAGAATAATGCGACGACAATTTTATATATGGCGGTAACGGCCTTTACGTAAAAATGTTTTCAGTGTTGCTGATCTATTCGTCTGTTACTTCGGCAATGTCCGGGTCTTTTCCTCGACGTTAGATTTCCGATTGTCCCGTTTTATCATTTCCCTTTTTTACGTGATAAGACTACTTTTGTTTAAAGTTGTATAATTATGGGTTTCTATCTTATCCATTTTTTTAAATGGCCGTTCACTGAATCTAATTATATATCTCAGATTTCTTTATGCTCATAAGCGAAGAGCGCGCGAGTTACTATAGCCCGGTCTGAATTTTGATCAGATTGACCGTTCTCTACATTGAACTGCAAGTCTTTGCTGTACATATTGTAGCTGTTTAGTCTTCCGTTGCAGTATTTAGATTGAAAGCAGTTTGAAAAAGAAAAATGTGTTCGTGTATTATCTCATATATATATATATATATTTTAAAAAAAAGAAGATATGGTATGATTGCCCATGAGACAACTCTCCACAACAGGCCAAATGACACAGAAATTAATTATGTTTGTATATAAAATAAATCTGATTGAATAAGATAAGCAAATGTAATTGAAAAAAATGTGAATGATCCGAAAATTTAACATGTTTCAGGCACGGATCCAGAGGGGGGGGGTTCCGGGGGTTGAATGGGAGCATATAGCTGGAACCCCCTCCTTTACTCTGCGTTGGGACCCCCCCCCCCCCCTTTAAATTGGCTGGATCCGCCCCTGGGTTTCTTGACAAAACATAACAGCAAGACAAATTAATTAATGAATTAAAATATTTACCTGTAGAATTTCCTATGAACAAACAAAGCGACATCACAATAACAAGTCTGAACATTTCCTGTAAAAAAGAAATACATTTATTTATTTTTATCTTTTACTGCCATCTTGTATGTGACAGTTCATTTTAAAAAATACAATATGTGGTCTTGGTAGCCTTGTGGTTTTAGTAGTCAAACTACTTCATGTATATCTCTAGTCTGTCAACAGTAGTTTGTCTGTTTGTGAGTTATAATCCAGTGAAGCAGTGCCGCCCGACTCCAACCTGAATCGACTAGGATTATCAGTTTTCTTACAAAAGGTTTGTGGTTTGCTTCCCACACTCCAGCTTCACCCAGCAATACAAAATGACCGCCAAGAAAATAGCACAAATGTGCTGTAAGTATCGTTTAAATTCAACGAATAAATCAAAGCTACAATGCAAACCATAATATATCTGTAATATTAAAAATAATTTTGATGAAAGGCTGTACTAAATCATGCGCAATAGATTGTCGGGTGTCGGGCATGTGGTAACATCAAATATTTAAAACAGATCAAAACATGCCACTTCATTTGTTAAGCATTGCAATTGTCAATGGTCAATAATGATTAGATCAATAAAGCTACATAACAGTATTGAATCTTTTCATTGTGAACTGAATAATTATTCACGACATATATGATGCCTGATTTTCAAATATATTCTTTGATAAATAAAATTACTTATTTTCAATCGATTTTCGTAAATATTTGATGCGTTATACATCTATTCTTTTTTTACTTTAAGCCTAACTGTCAAATAATACATGTATAAATATATATATGGTGTAAAATAGTATTATTTATATACCTTTTCAAAAAAAAGATTTCAGAATAAATCCCTGTCCAGAACGTCCTTCGTCAAACAAACATTTTAATTATAATTACACTTCTAAATGTATTTTATTCCTATCTAGAATGTCAGGCCTCAGTACCAAAGATTACAGTAAATATAGAAATCCAACGAATTTGAATTATATTTCAAAGAACATATATGGCGTTCTGTTAATACAAGAAACTTTTCGTAAATTTTAATGGAACCGTCTCACTGGTCAACCAGCATATCGTGAGATACGTCACTAAGCTATCTACGTCACTAAGCTATCTACGTCACATGTGAATTAAAAAATTCCATGAAGAAAACACGTCATTATAAACTTATCATTGATAATTATTGATTACAGTGTAATAGTATTGTCTTGTGAAATGTATCCAAAAGATTATTCCATTTATTGTTTTCAATATTTTCGTAATTATTTCACGAAAGAAAGCATAGGTTAACTGGTTAAGTGTGATGTGTTTAAGGCCCAGTTGCAAATATTTCACATATATCCAGACGAAGACATTCTACAGTAAACCCCAAAATATTCTGACAGTATTATATTCAACATGTTCAAATTGGTGAGTTCCAATGCCGACTGTGATAACGTCCTATCTAATTTCCTATTAAATTCGGATCCCGTCAAAAAAGTATTATAATATGTGAATGTGTACTCCAGGTTGATTAAATAGAAACAAGTTAGATTTCAGAAAAGATTTAACAGTTACACACGAACACAAAATGAATAAGAAGTTTAAAAGTATAGCAAAATGTCAAATTTGAAAGTTTCTTGGATTTTGTGATTACCAATAAAACAAAGCATTACGATTTTTATTCTCATTCAATCTAATATAAATTCATACCTTTTTCCACCGGTTAATCGTCGAAGGTAAAAGTATAGCGAAATAACAGATATAACTATATTTAATAAGATTGACAGAATATGGCGTTGTATAATTATTTTGAGACCTCTCTTTTCCTGGAGAGGTCTTAAGATGGAATTAATCGACCGGCATCTACTTTTGGAAAAGTCAATAGTTCTTTAGAAGATTGAACTATTCGTAGGTCACAAGTTCAGAAATACATTTTCTTGGAGGTTAAAGAAAAACTTTGTGCTTTCCTTTTCGCCTTTAATCAAAAGCCACTAACGCGAATTTTTTCTTCAAATTTGTTGTTCAATTTCCTTACTGATTAAATTGTTTTGATGTTATGTTCTAAATATCACGTTTTGGGTTAGGCATAGGTTATGTTAATGCACAGATTATATTAGTTCTTCCGTTTATTCTGACCATTAAAAAAACCAGATGATCCTAACGTTATTACTGGTTTAAAACAGACAATTAGTTATACGTGTCTGAGGGTATGAATGGAATTTACAGAATAGATAATACCGGTAATAGGCAAAATTTAAGGCACAAAGATATAGAATAGATATAAGAAAAAAGTGCAGTGATATATGAATAATAGAAAATATTAAATGGGCCAACAAAACAATCACCCTAGAATGGAGAAACAAAAAACGCCTCAGATATTAAAGAATACAGAAATGAAAACTTCCCATCCAGATCCTCGTGTGTTTTATCAAAACAAACTTTAAACGATTTCAGATATAAAAGTGGGATCTTCTCCAGACACATTTCATTTCATCAAAAATTTCAAAATGTTGCGAGGATATGCAATCGCTCTTTTCACTCTCTCGATTATTGAAAACGTGTGTTCGAATACTTGTGGACATGACAACTGTGAAACATCCATTGATATACCATTAATAACGAAACTCAATGCACCCCTTAAAGCAGAGTTAGATATTACAAGTCTAACCATACAACTCAAGGAACTGATAGAAAAAAAAGTGAACCAGTCTGTCTCTAAAGCAGTGAATGATCTCGTGGAAAACATTTTGGACAAGACAGTACATACAGCCGTGGACAGATTAAAGACGTCTAATGATAATACGTTATCTACTTTTCGACAGAAAATCGAAGGTAAGAGAAAAATTATAAGTAATTCATTACATGTATGTTTCAGACGAATCCGTCATTTTGATTGGCTGATAACAATAGGGTACGCTCCGATATCACATTTTATTTCCGTGTAAAATACAACAACTATCAGTCTATGGCCGTGTTCACACCAAACGCCATGTACAGTAAACTTGTTTACAATTAGTTTAATGGACTGGACATTGGTTTCACATTAAATTTGTTCACATCTAAACACCTTGTTTAATTACCTGTACATAAGATTTGTTCAATGTCATTTAAAAATGTTCATTACGTAGAACCGAATGCAAAGTTTTCGGACAACTTTTCTAGCAGTAAGAGAACGACCATTTGACTTCAAATCAGGGGGGGGGGGGGTATCGATGGAAATATTCCGAACCCCAATTGGATAAAAAAAAAAAAAAGTCCTACAGATGATACAAAAATATTCTAAATTAAGAGTTTCTCCATACATGATTTGCAGTAGTTTAGAAATAATAAAGATGTCTCGATTAAGCATTAGAAAACGTAGACTGCAGCAGCGTGCTTTCTGGCGAAGAATATATATTTTTATTCTCATAAAGCCAATGCATTACATCGGTACAGAGATTAAAGGAGAAGAAGGAATGATATATTAGGGATCACTATATTTCTATCTTTTCTGTTTGTTTCAAATGGTATCTTCTCCAAGGAGTATTTGGCAAAGGGAGGGGGTAATTTTTTTTTTTTTTTAGTTTAGTTTAAGGTTAATTTAACGGATCCGAGATACATGTACTAGACAAACAATACATTTACCTCACACTTTTTAAGTAATGCATTTATGAGTGAATCGTTGTTTGAGTAAAGACCAGTGGCAAACATTTCTGTGCAAGTCAAGTCGATTCGGAAAGACCTTAATTTTCAAATGAATAATGTGTTCGGCAATGATGCTGCTTTGAGTCTTGATAAGGGCTTAATAAAGCTACGTTAAGTTTTAAAAAAAAACAAATAAATATATCAAGTTTAGACAAATATTTCTGTAAAGAACTTTATTAATAATTGTTATAAATATCAATTTTATTCAAAAATTGTTTCTTCCTTAAATATACACGGTGAAACTAATGTTTTTAAATGCCTAGTTTTGTGTACACTAATGCTAGCAAGACAAATCTTTGTTTGACTTGCTCGCTTTGTTTGTATCAGTGTTTGCTCAAGCATGGTAATTAAGATAGGCGGGGCTTCAGCTTGTATACACCATACTTAGATTTTATTGGACGTTATGTCTGAGGTTAAGGACACTTAATTTTAAAACATCACATGACAAATATTCTCACATGTTTTCTCACCTGTAAAAATACAATAATTTGTCAATGAAAGAAAAATATGAACTTTTTTCTTGTATGAGGCTGAGAAACTGGCCTTCAACATTAATTGACCTAATATTGTTTTTATAACATATCAATCTATTAGTTCAGTCAGTTATTTCCATGTCTGTCCTTCGATTATGTAACTCGAGAAAATATTCCCAAAAATGGGAAACAATTGTATCGAAGAGAAAATCGAGTGCACCTTTTTTATGTTAGGGTGTGTTTGAGATGAATATTTTGTCTTGAAAATAAACAAAACAAGAGTATTTGATACATCATCTCGCTTCAGACTCTATCATTTTATATAGCAAAGCTACAGGTTGACTTTATAACATAAAAAAAATCACAGTACTAAAAGATGAAATATAGGGGTCAAGTGAAATACCTATCCAATGGATCACAAAATCAGAGTAGGTGTGTTCGAATAGCTATTTTACTAAAAGTGCTTGACGACAGTCTTTAAGTTGGATCTCTGAAAAAAAAAAAATTGTCTTCCGTTTCTACGATTGTGAAAATGAACTGGCGAAATAGGAAGATAATTTCGACGAAGTAGAATCCGGTCTGTGTTGTATATTTACAGGTAAGGAAACATGTGAGAATACGTGTCATGTGATGTTTTAAAATTTAATGTCCTTAACCTCCAACATAACGTCCAATAAAATTTAAGAATGATGTATACAAGCTGAAGCCCCGCCTATCTTAATTACCATGCTTGAGCAAATATTGATACAAACAAAGCAAGCAAGCCAAACAAAGATTTGTCTTGCTAGCATTAATGTAAAAGCTGTAATCTACACAAGGCCTACATCGAGTATCGACTGCATGTAGACAAAACATGTTTTACACTACATGTAAACATTGAATTTTATCAATGGGAACGTAATTTTGTTCAGTTTACGTGTGAGTTACACTTACACAACACCGAGTTTAGGTCAATGTGAACACGGCCTATGACTGCATGTGCTATGCGTGTTAATGTCAAAACAATGTATAGAAAACACAAACGAAATACATTTTATAATCTTGATTTCATGCTTTTAGCATAAAGAGTTTAATTGTTATACGAATACGAATACGAAAGTTTTATTTTGATTCGGTTCACATATTACAATAAAAACAGAAGCTCTTGAGAGCTTTTTACTGAATATAAACACAACAATAAAACACACAACGTGCAGACAAGTTACATGTTTATGATGTTACCTATTCTGACATCGGACTCGGACTTCTTTAAACTGAGTTTCACTGTGCGTATTGCTGTGTGTTTATTATTTTTCTACATTGGCTAGAAGTATAGGGGGAGGGCTGAGATCTCAAAAACATGTTTAACCCCGCCGCATTGTTTGCGCCTGTCCCAAGTCATGCTTGTCAGGAGCCTCTGGCCTTTTTGTTAGTCTTGTATGATTTTTTAAATTTTAGTTTCTTTTATGTATTTCCGAGTTTAGTATGGCGTCCATTATCACTGAACTAGTACATATTTTTTGTTTAGGGGCCAACTGAAGCACGCTTCCGGGTGCGGGATTTTCTCGCTGTAATGAAGACCCATTTGGTGGCCTTCGGCTGTTTTCCGCTCTTTGGTCGGGTTGTTGTTTCTTTGACACATTCCCCATGTATCGATGTAGTGAAAGATTAAAAAGTGACTTGAAATGTTTTTTGTTTAGTTTACTTTGCATTTTAATTAAGGTTCACCTCTCTTCGGATACTCTTCCTCTGGTCATATTCTGGAGGGGAAAAAAGCAATTAACCGATTATATTCAATAACCTTTTTATTTATGATATGTAATACCCCAATTTAAAATTACATGAAACGGAACTAAAACTGTAAGAGCTATAGGATGTACACCTCTTAACCCCAATAAGACAGCAATCAAACGACGAAAACCACCTAAGTTAGAGGTGAGGTTTAGCTAGCTATAAAATCAGGTTTAATCCAACATTTTCTTCATAAGGAAATGCCTGTACCAAGTCAGGAATATGACAGTTGTTTTCAATTCGTTCGATGTGTTTTAGTGTTTGATTTTGCCATTTGATAAGGGACTTTCCGATTTGAACTTTCCTTGGAGTTCGGTATTTTTGTTGCTTTACTTTTTTCTAAGCATAGAGGGTAACACATAGTGTTCCACAATAGACCGGTGTCTAAACGATATATCAAATTCTAAATTGGTCTTAGCTGCACTTCAATAACAACGAACAAAATAAATACATTTAGACTTGCAGACTAGACTATTGTGTTGTCGGTCTTTTTAAGCTTGTCTCTGTTGATTGCCCGTCTCATGCGGTACCTTCTCCTCTCCATATGTTTTTTTTTATCCATGAATATTAGATTCTCCAATTGTAATGTAATCCAACTTATTTCAGCTGAGCTAGAAGTGAAAATAAAGACAAATCATGAACTTCTAATGACAAAACAGAGCATTTCCGCCACTGAGATCCATTCTTCAGTGACAATACTGGGCAATAAGCTCGACGGAGAGATGGCGCAACTGAAATCCGAGGTTAAAACAGCCACTGAAAAAGGTTAGACAAGTATGTTATATTTTTCTTTCCGAAAAGATTACCTGACCACAGCAATTTTTATTTAATTTTAAATGTTGTTGAAACTATGGAAATCACGTATAAATTGTTTTTAATAATAAAACATTCATTTTATTATCTTTCCGAAATTAATTATGCGTTGTGTGTGTGTGTGTGTGTGACTGTGTGTGTGTGACTGTGTGTGTGTGACTGTGTGTGTGGGTTTTTTTTCCATTACATATACTTCTTTGAAGCTGTAACTCAGGAAGCCTTAGATCCGGCAAGCTTTTTTTCAAAGCCAATATTTTCTTATAGTGCGTATAATAGTAAATCAGTATTTATAGAATAACTAATCGAAGAATTCAAATAGAGAAAAAATATTCAACGAGTGACCGAACAACACATTAATTCACGAATGCGCGGAGCGCATGAGTCAATTATCAGTGTTGTTCGGTCACGAGTTGAATATTTTTCTATATTTGAATTCTTTAATTAGTTACTCTTTTTATTACATTGGCAAATGGCTTTTTTAAGAAATTAATGTAAAACATGTAAGAAACTTTATCTTTTTTCTACTCATTCACAATTTTGTTTTGATCCGCCGTTATCGACGTCTTGACAACGCCTATTGTTGTATGACGTCAGAGAGTGAAATTATCGGTTTTTATTTAACTGGGAAATCAATGTAATTCATTGCAACCAATGTAATGATTCATATAATCTAATTACCTTATTTTCCATATTTATTCTTTACAATTTTGCAACTCATTATTCTCTTTTCTTGAAATGTTTGCTCATTTTTCTCAATTCCATATTGCATAAACCCCTGAGGGTTTACACAGTATATATTGGACGACCTCCGTAGTCTTTCGGAACACCGGAAATCATTTTCGGAATACATGTACAGCTGTTCTTTTGTATGACCACCTGACTAATATGTAATGAAGTGATCTAATGAATATTCATTACCGTTATACCCACGGTGGGTATGGTTGTCCTGCGAGAGAACGTTCTGTGCTGGTGATTCGGTCCTGACGGGTGCTGGTGATCATTGAAAAAATGTAAACAAAGACGAAAATAATGATTTTTGATGTTTTCTCTCATAAAAAATGGAAGGAAACCGTTGAGATTTTTCAATTTTGTTTCTTATGGGTTTATTAAGTAAATCATTAAAAAATTAACCCTCTAAACTGTTTCAGTAAGCGTAGCACAAAAGGGCTCATTTTCAGAAAATCTAGAACTGGAGAAATAAAACAAAAATGCTCATGAAGTCCGCTTTCTGTACTCAAATCCAAAAGACAAAATTATTTTGTGAAAAACCCGTGCAATTTAAGAAAATGTTGCATTTTCTCAGTTTATTTATGTCCTGATACTGTGCTGGTGGGTCCTGTCATTGTGCTGGTGGGTCCTGATACGGTGCTGGTGATTTTTGGTAAAAAGTTTGTCATATTTGAAACAAATGTTACAAAATCAATAAAATTTGGCTGATAATTGTATTCAATCGGATCTGTGACTCCTATTTTTACTTTAGTGCATCCATTTGGCTGTTTTATAAGCGTTTTCAAATAATAGTAACTCATATTACATAAATGAGCAACATCTTCCGTCCAATATCAGATGAACATAAATTATATCTAATTAGAATAGTTTTATTCAAGAAATTAAATGCCCTTCAATTGATGATTCTTTACATAATATGTTAACTTAAACAGTTTTAAAAGGTGCTGAAACATGTGAAAGTAAAGCGACATTTATAAGAGGGGGTCTTATATTGATATTAAGGTTTGACTGGTTTATTCAGTTAAATATGCGTTCCACACACCGCTCGCAACTCCATCAAACCAACCCCTACTCCTTTCCTCATTCATTGATACAGTGGTGTAACAACACAACAATTTATCACATAAAACAATAACATTAAGAGACGTGAGACAAATTATTGAACAACGCATACTCGCAGCTACTGTGAAAGCTAGTTCAAAGCCGCATTTTCAACTAACACCGGTAGATAAACCAAGTTATGTTAGATAAAAATCTCACTCGTACCGATCATAAAGTTCATGTTTTAATGTTTGATAAAGCAGAACTTTGAAAGTGTGCAGTGAATCTTGTGCTCACAACAGTTATTTTATAACTATGTATAAATCAGACATCTTAATTGAGAAGATACCGAGAAGTATTTCACAGTTAATGATCATGAAGGGGTAGAGATTGCATGGAAGTTAAACTAGGATAAGAACAAAAATACAGTATGTTCTGGCGAAAGACTTTAAAAATTCTTTGCATTAAACTCTAAACAGCTTCTTATTGTCGTAAATTGTTAAATTCTCAACAAAATCTCAAAGGTGACCTATAATACATGTAGTTGTTAATTTCTGTGTCATTTTGGTCTCTTGGCGGACAGTTATCTCATTGGCAATCATAAGCACATCTTCTTTTTTTTTTATATTTAAATAAAATTTTTATGGAGTTTGATTTACTTTTAAGATTCAACCCTGGTGAGCCATGTTAATTGTCGGTATGCTGTTGCACCCATCGCACGTAAATTTTCATATTTCCATCTTTTTTTCTGATTTATTTTACCACATTCATAGGTGACATGATTATTATCCTAGTAACCGGTGTTACCCATGTATATATTGAACACAAGTTAAAAAAAATAAACAATACTATACTTATGTGTGTGTCAATTTGTTTAGGTAAAACAAAACTACAAAAAGTTCGAAAACAAGAGAGATTTTTTTTTAAATGCCATGATTATCTGTCGATTTCTAGAGCTATGCTTAGTATTAACTTCAGATGACAGCTAGGGACTTCACATACTGGTGACCATGCTGTCTTTTATAATTATATTCATATACATATATAAACTGAGACTACTATAACACACTGTGTTATAGTAGTCTCATATATGATTAAACAAACTAAAGAGGTTGAAACTGGTACTTTTGCATTTTTAATTATTGGTTGTAACAAGAATATTTGTGCTGAATGGAAACTGTGTTGGTCAAAATCTCATATTGGTTATAAATGTTGTTGTACCAAGTTTCGTTATCTGATCTGAATTTTCTGAAAAGTGCAAGGTAGATAGGCATTATTTTTGTTATTTCGGACGCCAAGTCAATACATGTAGCTCACACCGCCCCTCGCCACAGGTGAGCTTTTAGCAAAACGTGTTGATAACCAGTTATTTCAAATCAGTTTTGTAAAATGTGTAGATTTGTATTGTTACAGCGGATGACAATGAGGGCATTCCGGTGTATTGATATCGCCTAGATTTCCATTACGTAACTTTCGTTTTGGGTTTTTAACCGATCTATGAACATGATGACTACAGAGATATCATCAACATTTCTTATCGCTTGTTATAAATCCATTTCTTTAATGAATACTCATCTAATACTTTTTAAATAAGATAAATATTAATAACATTAGAATGTTTTGTTATATGTATATACATATAAGGAAAAAAAACAATAATATATATGCACACGCATGGGGAAGAATATCTCAAGAACGTTTGCAATCTTAAGGAACGATAACTCTGCATGGATGATTAAACATATTTTGCGGGAAAATACGAATGCCCACTCAAATCCATTCTATTAGAAAAATCGAATTATTTCAGTAGAGTGTCCAATATGCACTTGTACTGCATTATTATTTATATAGTAGAAAAGAATGATATACAAATACATGAACATTATATATACATATAGCTGTAATAAACAAGTATGAATATAATAAATAACAATAAACCAGAGTATGTATCTGAGTTGTATCACTACAATATAATAGTCATTACGTTGAGGTTGAATCCCCTGTCATTAATTTATCATCAACTCACGAATTTGTCCTAGAAAAAGAAGTTATATCTGTAAACAAACCTTACTTTCAGGTATAGAGATGTGATTTTTTTTTTCTGAGACAAGTCTTTATCATAATATCCATCGGACAGCTGTCATCCGATGTTCAGTACTTCAGTACTTTGATTTTCAACTGTTCAACATGGCTTTTAAAAGTTAAATGTAGGTGTATAATTTAGTGGGTTTTTTTGCATCTTATATACTTTTATAATTATCACTCAATTGGTAGTATGAAGCTATGAGATATTTTAATTTTTGAAATTAAAAGCACATTTAACCAAACCGATTTCTGTAGGTGCAAACAAGTATAAATTCAACTGGAAAAAAAACGTACACGAAAAGATAAAATATTGAATCTGATCCTCCTTCCCCATCCAGCAACAGCTCTCTTTTTTTTTTGGGGGGGGGGAGTAAAAATGGGCAATCATTTTATCGCATTCTACTTCCAGGGCGTGTTTGAGTTTATTGTTTTGTCCTGAAAACACATAAATAAAAAACAAATGAATGATATATCTGGCTTTAGTTTCGTTTTAAAAAAAAATATATATACAAAGGTTACATGTTAATGTTATAGTACTACGAATTCACTGTATCAAAAAATGAAATAAATGCGTGAAGTGAAATACCTCATTAACGAGTCATTACTACAGAGAAGGTGTGTTTGGAACACAAAACTTAAAAGCCTCGTGATATTACCAATATCTAAATAAGTATTTCTAGTCTGGTATTTTTTTCCGTTCACTCGTTTTTCACTCAATTTTAATTAAAATTAAGGGATATTTTAATTTTTATTCATGAAATATATTTAAATATAGAAAAGTAGGACACATCATTCACCCCCCCCCCCCCTTTTAATTCTTTGACAACAGACTTTCTTTTGGTATTATAAAATGCAAAACTTAAAAAATATTATTTCTGTTAGTATTATCTAGGTTATATCGTCTTCATTATCTGACAAATTCAGACGTCCCTCTTACTCCCCCACCCCCCAAAAAAACCCTTAAAAAACATAAAAAGAACGCAATACTATAATAGACTAGTCATCCTTTAGTCAGCACTAACTTGTTTACAAAGAAATCTGATTGTAGCTGATGAAGACACATGATTCTAACTCACAGAAACAAGGCTGAGTTTCATTTGGTTGAATAAAAAGAAAAGTATCTACAGTCTCACACAAATTTGTCAGAGAAACAATATTCAGGATGTTTAGATTACACTGAATTCATTATCCAAACTCATCTAAGAAGTGTTCAGGCTCACCTGAGTCTGATTGTTTGCCTTGATCAACTTTGTTTGTTTTTGATTCGTACAAAACATGTTAAATCCCCAAGCATTTTAGCGCCCGGTCCAAGTCAGGCGACTCTTGGATTTGTAAGTCTTGTATGTCTGTTTTGTTTATAATTTCAGTACATTAAAATGTTGATAACCGATAACAGCTGTTTTAAATGAGAAAAACAGAAAACAGTCAATTCAAAAGTTATGGGTTCTTTTTTCATAATTGCAGTAAACAGATTCACAATAATGTCAATTTTAAGAACACAGATAACAGCTAATTAGTCAATTACAGTTAAGCATCAATGATCTTGAATAATTGCCATTTTGACTAAAATATAAAGGCACAGAACCAGGACATAGGAGCACAGAACCAGGACCGTTTTTCTTATCACCAGCACAGCGTCAGGACAATTTCATTTAACGAACTTGCACGACTCTTACAATAAATTATTGTTGTAATATACTTTGCATGGTACTTATGACGTATCAGAGAAAAATTAAGGGTGCTATAAACAGTTTCGTATAAAAAACTAGGGGTTATTCCCCAACTAAAAATAGACATGGAGGGAAGTCCCTTTTTATCAACATAATTGGTGAAAAAGTATCATGTTTTTTGTATTTGGTTGTAAAGATATGTTAATTAACTTCTATTATAACAGGTTAAATGATTAAAATAATTTAAAAAATTAGATTAAATATTCATGTTTTGAGGGGAGACAACACTGTAAACAGTCTGTTTTTTTGGCAGTGAAAATTCAAAACTTATTTGCAGCCACTGTAGCTCTTTTCGGAGCAGGCGAACGTACCCTGAAGCATGAATTTTTTGAAAGACCAGGTAAAAATGTATGAAATTCATACAACTTTGATAATGAAAAATGTGCAGGTATCATGTCTTCAGGGGTGTGCACATGACCTGATTTCAGGTTTTTTAAGCTTAAATTAATAGGCAATGTTTTTCCCAGTTTCTCGGGATAAAACTTTTTTATACTATTAAAAGTACACTTTTTTTTATTCCATTATAAACTAGAGAACATTCTGATTCCAGTGAAATCTAGTTTTATACAGGTATCTTTATTACTCAGTCCACCACTAAGGGTCACTTATACATGGTCCCTCAAAATATGACGTCATAGAAAAAAACTGTAACTGTTGATTGCACCCTAAGCAACAAAACAGTCGTTTTATTGTCGTTCTGATACAATGTAAACAAACCCACCAGCACAGAATCAGGACCCACCAGCACCCGTCAGGACCGAATCACCAGCACAGAACGTTCTCTCGCAGGACAACCAATCCCACCGTGATACCGTTGTTGAAGAGATAAGTTTTTATCGAGAGTATATAATATATATTTGATATCCTCTGGGACTATTATACTAATATATTTTGTCACAGATATCCTACTTCAGTAATTAATTGATACAAGATGTAGTTTTCTGAAGCACAAGCTGTGCTCCCATATGGAATAAGATTTTAAGTGAAAAAAAGCGATTGTCAGTGAATAGATAGGGCGTTTTTATGATTTTAAAACTTGGCCATTTTAACGAAATAAAAAAAAGAGCACAGTCCATTTAAGCAGCGTTTTGTCGTTTGTTTATATAAATGTGTTACATATTTGTTTTTCGTTCATTTTTTATACATAGATAAGGCCGTTAGTTTTCTCATTTGAATTGTTTTACATTGCCATTTCGGGGCCTTTTATAGCTGACTATGCGGTATTGGCTTTGCTCATTGTTGAAAGCCGTACGGTGACCTATAGTTGTTAATTGCTGTGTCATGTTGGTCTCTTGTGGAGAGTTGTCTCATTGGCAATCATACCACATCTTCATTTTTTATATTTAAATCATAAACAGAATAAAGTACGGCCATACGGTTGGCAGTAATTGCTCACTTCCACTTCATTTGAACTCTAGTGGATAGTCACAGTGTTTTCTATGGTTAACAAACTATATGTCCACATTTTTTATCAATCTTATATGAAAACAATGCCAGTTAACCCTGGAAATTAAGACAAAATTTAAAAGGCACTTTTGGGTGTGTTAAATCAGCGAAATATAATACAGTATTATAAGAGTCTGGCCAATTAAATGCAAAATTATGTTATATCAAAACAGTTGATTGATGAATACGCGTTAGTACGGAAGCGTATTAGCGCCACACATTTTTCCCCCCTATCTTTGCGTTACAACGCAAACATTTGCGTTATAACGCAAACCTTTGCGTCATAACGCAAACCTTTGCGATATAACACAAACCTTTATAACGCAAAGGTTTGCGTCAAACGCAAAACCTTAGCGATATAACGCAAACCTTTGCGTTATAACGCAAATATCTTGATTTCAATTATTTATTAAGTTTTGTATATATGTCCGTCTGTCATTCATTTCGGGTGTGATTTACTAGTAGATAAAAAAAAAGAAACATATACATACAAGGCCAAATCATTATAATAAATATGCATAGGAATAATGGAATACTTGAAGTGCAATTATACATAAATTAAGACGGATTTGTGCATCAGAAAAGTATATAATTTAACAAGAAAATAGATATAGTTTAGTATATAGTCATTTTCAAATTGAAAGATCAAAATAATGTCATACAATTGCGAAACCTCCAAGTCAAATAGACAAAATGATCATTCTGCTTTAAAATGAATTATTAATAAGGAAACATTTTTTTTAAATCTCAGAATATGATCAAGATTCTTTGATAGAAAGTCATTGAATTTTCATTTCAATATAATGAAGTATTTTTAAGATGCTTGGGTAGCAATTTGAATAGAGAGAACATAATTTTATTAATAAAACATCTTCCTTCTACACATTTATTGCCAAAGGGTAGCTTGTTTGAATCTAACCTACTTTACACAGTTCTCAAACGAGAGCTTACTTTGGAAGTATATTTATATTCGGTTATAGCTATATTAGCAGGGTTGATTTTTTTCTTCGGTATAACCTCAATTTGCACGATTTTCAACATGGATATCGTTTTTGGGGGCCTTTATAGTTTGTTTTTCAGTGTGAGCCAATGCTCCGTGTTGAAGACCATGCTACGGCCTATGATGGTTTACTTTTACGAATAGTGACTTAGATGGAGAGTTTTCTTATTGGCACTCATACCACATCTTCTTATATTATTCTGCTCATTATTAGTCAATGATCTAATTATTCAAGCATTTTACTTTGCAATGACTACAAAGGTGATAAATTTTGATATATACAGCCTCCTCCATTAATAACTACTATTTCCTTTGAATCTTAATAAACGAATGTTTGCGTTATACAAATGTTTGCGTAATTTCGCAAATGTTTACGTTGTAACGCAAAGGTTTGCGTTATAACGCTATCGCAAAGGTTTGCGTTATAACGCTATCGCAATGGTTTGCGTTATAAGGCAGCAACCATTTGATTTTCTGGGGGGGGGGGGGAGGGGCTATGGTTCTTTTTTTCTGCCTTTAATACTGGTTAAAAAAATCTGTGTCCCACGACTTTCAATCCTATTGTCGACTAAAAGTATAACATTATTGATCAGGTTTGTTTTAGGGATAAACCCTTAATCCACACCAATGCCATCTTAAAATATTTTACCGTATTGATTTTCAAATTGTATTTATAACATTAAATTATTTAATATGAAAATAAGGAGATAAGGAATGATTGTCAAATGAAGTGGATGTAATCAATTATAACAACCGTGCGGCCTTCGACTATGAGAAAACCCCATATAAAAGGAACAGTTGGCCATTTAACGCCCCGACATGAGATGTATAAAACAATTCAATTGAAAAATTTAAGAGCCTAATTTATTACAAACAATTAACAAAACAAAAAAATATGACAGACATGAACTACCAACAACCACTGAACTACTTGAGCCAGGCACATATATTTCCCGAGTTCGTCGCCTCTCAGTGAATTATCATAATCATATATAAAGGGGGCGGGGAACTATACATTGATGGTTAATCAATAAACCTTTTTATAAGTCCCACACCTAACGTATAACGTTGCTTTGGCCTGGTTTCCTTTTCAAATTAATGGATCTGATTCTGATTACAATTGATCTCCTCTCGAACATTTTCGAAATTTTGAGAGCACGTTCATTAATATATAAACATGGTTAGAAGATCGAACTGGAATCACGAAAATTAAGAACGGCAATCATGAGAGTTGTCATATGTCTGACATGCCTGTTAGTTTAACACACACACACACACACACACACACACACACACACACATGTACACACTTATAAGTCACGAAGGAACACACACATATTGGGTATTATATCATTATTTTTCTTTTCAGTTGCAATAACATCGTGTACTAGTGGAGGCCGTAACTATAATAGTGGTGATGTTATGAAATTCAGTGATGTAAAACTGTCGAATGGTATCGGAAATGTGGCAAATTTCATATCATCTGGGACATTTATCTGCGAAAAGCAAGGACTTTATTTGGTTGGGGCGTATATTATGTCTTATTCCACTCTCGCTCAATTTCAAATTATAAAGAATGGAATTAGAGTAAGTCGTGTACATGTCAGCCCAGTCTTTACATCTAATAGGAGTGACAACTATCATACAGGAACAGGAATCATAGCGGTTCATTTGAATTCAAACGATACAATAAACATCAAATCCGGTCACACAATGAAATTGTATGGTGGATATTCTTGCTTGACTGTTATTAAAGTGAATTGAAGGTGTCATTCTATAATTTATTTCAACTCTATTTTGATTATATTTGCAACAGTTTGTTTTAATTTTAGGTTTTACAGATTTTTTAAAAAATGCTGAATTTTGTAATGGGTTCATTAAAACATTTAAACCCGCTGCATTTATTTTCAACTGTTCTAAGTCAGGAACCTGATGCTCAATGGTTGTCGTTTGTTGGTGTGGTTCCTAAGTGTTTCTCTTTTCTTGTTTTTTTATATTGATTAGACCGTTGGTTTTCCTGTTTGAATGGTTAAACACTAGTTATTTCTTTAGGGCCCGTTATAGCTTGCTGTTCGATGTAAACCTAGGCTTCGTGTTAAAGGCCGTACTTTGACCTATAATGGTTTACTTTTATAAATTATAAGGTAATCTATTTCTGGGATAAGAGAATCCTTAGGTTTTAGAAAAAAATCTAAGTTTTGTAAAGGAAATTTATAAAAATGACCATATAATTGATATTCATGTCAACACCGAAGTGCTGACTACTGGGCTGGTGATACCCTCTGGGACGAAACGTCCACAAGCAGTGGCATCGACACTCATACAACATCTTTCTATATCTATTGCCTTTTTAACATTCAAATTTCGCACCAAGTTATATAATTGAGGTCATTTGGTGTTTGATAACTGAAAACTGATGTAAACCTTAAAAAGAACAATGACCCGTTGACCAACTTGTTAAGGGATACTACAAGATTGTCCAACAGGTAACATTCGATAGTGGGGAAGCACAGTCATAACAGAGAGGCGAAGTAACCAAAGGGACATTTAATATACAAATGAATTGCAACTGAGAACATTCTTTACAAGAGACCACTTGATTCAGAAATAACAACTATAGGTCAGCTGCTTTCAACAATGAACAAAGCCACATAGTCAGCTATAAAAGATACCACGTATGTTACTTTATTAACACGCAAACTGATTATTTTGTAATGTTAAAAGAAATAGCTTCGAATAAAGAGGATTTATAAAAAGGCTCACAAGACAGCAACATTGTTAAATTCTGTTATATCCAAATTTATGATACGGTCCTCCTCTTTTGAGATACACTTTAAACATCGATACGTCATCATCAAGACGGATGCTGAACTCATTCGTAGAAAATAAACCTACAAGGCCTTTGGATGCACAAAAAGACCCAAAAACAAACTATACACAAAACACAACATTGAAAACTAAAACTTAAGCAAGAAGACCCTCACTAAAAACCGGAGGGAAACTCCAGAAAGGTAAGCACATCCTGATTCCCAGGAAGCATCTGTCATGTTGATGATGCAAGTACAAACATTGTGAAATTAAAGTGACATTTGGAAAAGGATGTTGAATGAGCATAGTGGACTAGATTTAATCAATAATCACATATCAATTTAGGTTCGGTTTAAGCTAAGGTAAGTTTATGTAAGATAATGATAATCCCTTTCTTCATGGTTAAATACGAGCGAATATTGCAAAGTGCTCAAGGTGCAAATGAACTCTTAATTGGTTGTATTCAAGAATTTGTTTCATTGTTAGTGTAAATTAAATGTTTATAATTGATGCATGACTTCATTTTGGAGTATTTCATTTAAGGGCTAGTTTTAGTGATGTAAGGACTTTCTTTTAATTTGGGAAATATTAAAAATAATGTGTTATAGACCAGATTTAAGGTGACACAGCAGTACAAAGTATATATTTCTAGACTGTGAGTATGAATGTTAATCGCATATTGTTTTAGCGAGGAATTATCCTTTTTTAATTACAGTTTCAATGAATGAATGAACAGATTCCAGTTCTATTTTATTATGTCTGGGAAATTTTCTAATAAAATGCCTTTTAAAGTTTTAAACTTAAATTAGTTTTCATTTTTATCGGAATATTGGAAATAATTATTCTGTATTGTTTATACTTTAGGTAAACTAAAGGAAGTTATTTATTTTCATAACATTATGGGCACAAATTGTATTGCAGACGGTGCAGTAGTAAAATTCAATTTATTTTGCTTTTTTATTTGTTTCACAATGCAACTTTTAGTCCAATCCAATCACTGTGATAAATCTTTTCAATCTCGTAAATGTGCTTCAGGGCAGTTCTAACTCATTTATAAAGAAAAAACTTTTCATTTTGAATTGAAAGTAGGTTTGCACAATAGGATAATCCCTTACTAAGAACATGATTTACATTTATTCCTCATTTGTAAGAGACACCAAATTCTACAATTTCATTGGTCGAGAGCACTTTGCTTTATTCTAACATTATATTATAACGTGATTTTTTTCTTTATTGACCTTGTTATTAGTCCGAGGATTACTGTATTGGCCTTAGGCGAAGAAATAATCACGTAATGATATCTTCATTATATACCTACAGTCTAATGAGATTTTGTGTGTTTGTGTGTTTTATTTCCTTTCACAAGATATTTAATGAATGTGATCGTCTTCAGCCTGAAATGTTTGCAACCCTGGTATATAGGTCATTATAAAAAAAGTGCAAATTTCGACAAGGTAATATTTTGAAAAATGATGTCATTGTTTAAAACATTCAAAGGTTTCCCTCTATTCTTTAGTATGGTAGCAACGATATTCAGAAATATGCAATGGGAAAAATGAAGAGTCTCTTCAATTTCAACAATTTTAGGTCATCCTATGATAGAATCCTGTCAATGGTGTTAGCAATTTAAAACATACATTTATGTACTAAATATTAATGTTTTACATCAAACAACTGTTCCAATTTGTTGTTTAGGTTGAAACTACGACTTATTGACATTATTCATATAGCTGTTCATTCTATTCAAACATAAATTTCAGAATACATTGTCGTAAGTAAGTTGGTTGTCCTAATTTCGGCCTTTGTAAATACTAAAAAATACACTTAAACTGAAAATATGTATAATGTATAAGATTAAATGGTAATAATATACCTAATCCTTTGTATACGACCTAAAAAAAACACTTGCGTACCAAGTCAGAAAAATGGCAGTTGTTATCTAATAATTGGTTACTTTGAGTTGCATTGTATTTTGTTTTTGTTTCACTTCAGTGTTTCTGTTGTTTCGTTGTTTTTCTCTTATATTTATTGTGTTTCCGACGGTTTTACATTTTAACCCTGATTTTTTTTCTCTCAATCGAGTTTTGAATATCGTGATACTACTGTTGCCTTTATTTATATGATATCCCCTGCTTTTGGTACAATCATTTTATATGTCGTCATCAGACATTGTCGCCCTTTTCTTGACCACACACTAGCAAATTCAGAGGAAAGCTTGAAGGTTTGGCGTCATAATCAAATGTTGACCGACAATGTCTTGATATCATTTGTATCACATGCTGATTATGAACAGTCAACCGATCCGGAGAGGTATAAACTGGCCAATATTATAGATAACATTTGAACTTTAGATAAGTTTTCTTATAGATCAAGCCTCAGTCTGGACTGTTAAAGATATGCTCTTACATGTAATTACTAGTTCTACCTTTCACAGTTTACACACTATGGCCTATGCTAACAAAAACAAATTAGAAATTGTAAACATTTATGTTAATGCAGACCTACTGGTTAATCATCATGTATCATCTAGGAAATATTTACATTCAATCGTAATTGAAGATATGAGTATAAAACCTGGATCTTCCATGACAAAATGTCTTATCAATATATATGTTAATGTAGATTTAGCTGGTATCAAATCATAACCCTATAAACGCGATACAAATATATTGAATGTTTTTTTTAGAAATAAGTATAAAACCTGGATTTTCTCCAGACACAGTTTCATTTCACAAAAGTTTGCAAGATGTTGCGAGGATCTGCAATCAGTCTTTTTACTCTTTTTATGCTTGAAAACGTGTGTGCAAATGCTTGTGGACAGGATAACTGTGAAACAGCAATTGACATACCGTTGATAACAACACTCAATGCACCCCTAAAAGCAGAGTTAAGCCCCAGTCCCACTAGACCACGATCGCACCACGCTCACCGCAATCTAAAATAAATTTAGATCGTGGTGAGGTCGCGGTGTGAGTGGCATGAAAATGTTAATTTTTTGTTGCTTTCACGATGCTACTACGTCCTAATTACGCTTCTACAACGATCCCGTTGCGATTAAACCACGTTCTCACCGCGCTTATTCTGCGACCTCACTACGCTTATAAAGATCTTTCTACGCTCTTCACGTTCTCACTACGACCATACCACGAGTTATCCGATTGCAACACGATCTTACTGCGATTATAGCACGTTCTTACCACGATTATACTACGTTCATATCGCGATCTTACGACTTTCTCAGCAATATCGTGTTTCATATCAATATCGTTCCATTCCTTCTATTTCTGATTAAAACGGAAATTTCTCGGAAACAATACAGTCATGCCACCAAAATCTACTAGAACACGTGGGCGTGGTGGAAGGGGTTGGTGTAGAGGCAGAGGGAGCAAAGTATGAACGTCATACTAAACTCCAAATAGTACACAAGAAACTAAAATTGAAAATAGTACAAGACTAACAAAGGCCAGAGGCTCCTGACTTGGGACAGGCGCAAAAATGGTGGGGTTAACCATGTTTGTGAGATCTCAACCCTCCCCCTATACCTCTAGCCAATGAAGAAAAGTAAACGCATAACAATACGCACATTAAAAATTCAGTTCAAGATAAGTCCGAGTCTGATGTCAGAAGATGTGACTAAAGAAAATAAACAAAATGACAGTAATACATAAATAACAACAGACTACTAGCAGTTAACTGACATGCCAGCTCCAGACTTCAATTAAACGGACACTATACACATAAGTAGTGTAATACTTGTCATCAAGAGATGTCGGAACGACCAATCAAACCTAAATTACAACCTATTGCTGGTCCATAAAGCTCAAATGACGATATTTTAGTGAACGATAGCAGAGATGACACAGATGTGTCAATATATATAGGAAGATGTGGTATGAGTGCTAATGAGACAACTCTCCATCAACGTAAAAATCTATAAAAGTAAACCATTATATGCCAAAGTACGGCCATCAATACGAAGCCTTGGCTCACACCGAACAGCACGCTATAAAGGGCCCAAAAAATACTAATGTTAAACCATTTAAACGGGAAAAACCAACGGTCTAATCTATATAAAAACGAATAGCATGGTTGAGCCGTTAGAGCAAATGGATAAAATAAATACATTCAGACAAACAAAATCTAGGGAGTTTTTTTTATATATTTAATGTGAAAATGACAATAAAAATGATGGTCGTAATGTGAACGTAGTAAGGTCGTGAGAAGAGCGTGATGAGGACGACAAGGACGTGCTAGAATCTTACTATGGTCGTGCTCAGCGTGGTAAAGTCGTAGTGGAAGCGTAGTTGGGTCGCGTTGAGAACGTGATGGTCGTAGTAAGGTCGTGATAACGTCGCTGTGAGATCGTAGCGCAATCTCTCCGAATAGAATCACGCTTTCGCTATGCTCTCTCTACGATTGTACAGCGATCTTACTACGATCTTAGTGCGCTCTCACTACGCTTCTACCTAATTTCGCCACGACCGCACCACGATTGTTTTAAACATGTTCAAAGTTGGCCACGCTTTTCACGATCTTGAAGACCTCACCACGACCGTGGTATGACCTTACTGCGACCTACACGATCGTACCACGATCATCAAAATTTGCATTATTTTCACAGATCGTAGTGCGATCGTGGCCTAGTGGGACTGGGGTATTAGATATTACGAGTCTAACAAAACATCTTAGGGAAATAATAGGGAAAGAAGTGAAACAGACGATTTCTAAAACAGTGAATAATGTCGTGGAAAACATTTTGAATAAAACAGTTCAAACATCCGTGGATAGACTACAGACGTCTAATGATTATACTTTATCTACTTTTCGACAGAAAATCGAAGGTAAGAGACAAAATTTTATAAATTCACTATATCATTTGTATATGTAGGTTTCAGAGGAATCCGTCATTTTAATTGGCTGACAACAATAGAGATACGCTTTGATATCAAATTTTATTTAAGGATTGAATGCTTCTTTTTGTAAATTCATTGGGGTGTAAAAGCGTTGACCGAAGTACATTTTGTATGAAGCGCAGAAGCACAATTTCTATCAAGTTTTATTTAATTTTCCTGTGGACTTTATTATGGGACCTCGTGTCATCATGAATGTTAAATTTCATTGTGTACTGAATGTCAGTTTCAGAAGGACGCGAGTTTGCTGTTAGCCAATCAAAATATCGTAATATAATGAAACAGACATGCAATGTAATTATTTCTGTGTAAAATACAACAGTTATGACTGTACGTGGTATGCGTTCTCATGTTGAAACAATGTATAAAAAAACGAAAAACATTTTATAATCTTAATTTCATGCTTTTAGTATAAAAATGTAATTACTAGAAAAGAATGCTTCTTTTTTCTAATACCGGCGTCACACATCAGCGTATAGCTCCGACGTACGCGGGGCGTGGTAAAAAATTATATACGCTGCCAGCACGCTAGTAATTTTGGATGCATTCAACTTGTCAATCATATCTGTAACGTGTGTACAACGAGCTTTAAACGTGTATTAGGCGTACTAGAAGCGTACATAAGCGTGTAGCGGGCGTTCAAGTAACGTATGTTGGGGTATTTATGACGTTTGTCTAACGTAGATGGAATGCACGCTACGAAGTAAAAAACGTATTTGAGACGCATCCCTGTCGTATCTGGGACGATGATCCGTGCTTTCAGCGTGTCTGGGACGTTTAATTGTGTGTTGCTTGTTACAAGCAAACCCGCATACGTTTAAGCTGAAGTCGAACGATCTTGAAACGTATACAACGTGTCCTAAACGTATCTCACACTTATCTGTAGCGTTTTCAACGCGCTTGTAGCCTATGCGTTACATGCGTGGTATATGCTTGACAAACGCTTGAGCTAGATTCTGCATAAAAATTTCCGGGAGTTATTACGTTCACCAAGCGTATACCTTAAATTTCGACGTACTTCAAACTTATGCAATGCACGTTTAACGACTGCTTAGCGTTCCTCTGGTGTACAACTAACGTATACGGAGTTTGTCAATTTTCTCTGTACGTCTGGTGCACGCCAGTCTATACGCTAATGTGTGACACCGGCATGATGCGTCACTGATGAGTCTTATGTAGACGAAACGCGCGTCTGGTGTATTAAATTATAATTCTGGTACTATTTTTTTACAATTTTATAGAAATCGTGCGCATACTTATAAAATGAACTGCTTCTGCGATTCATACAAAATGTGTAAGTTTTGTTAATGCTTTTACTACAAATAGAATCATAAATATAAGCATCAAATTCTAAAAAAAAAATTGGTCCTAAAGAGTTGAATTGTTATACGAATACGAAAGTTTTATTTTGATTCGGTTCACATATTACAATACAAACAGAAGCTCTTGAGAGATTTTTTTTTATCGAATATGAAGGAAGCTGGCTTGTCATGTCTTGGTTTTGTTTTGTCAAATTTTCGGAATCCTCTGGTTTTATCCATTTGAATGCCTTGAAAAAATTGCCCGGTGACTCCCATTTTTCTTTATGAAAATCTTTTACATGTATAGTAATAAGCCATCTGTAAAAATCTGATAAAATTTTAATTACTTTTTAACAGTTTTTGAGAACTTCAACTTGTGAATGATAAAGCTATGAAAAGTCAAGAGAGAATATTTTCCCGCCAAAATTTCAATGGCTCATATCTCGAAAACAAGCACGGTGACCTATATAGTTTCTTTGCTCTTTGGATTCCTTAATTAATTCCCTATCAATATAAACTAGTGTTTTGAAAAGTTAATTACTTTGAAACTAAGAAGCGAACTCCCTTAAATAACATAAACACAACATTAAAACACACAACATGCAGACAAGTTACTGAACCTATTCTGACTTCGGACTCGGACTTCTTTAAATTGAGTTTTACTGCGCGTATTGCTGTGTGTTTGTTTTTTCTACATTGGCTAGATGTATATTGGAAGGTGGAAATCTAACAAAAAACATGTTTAACCCACACATTTTTTGCGCCTGTCCAGAGTCAGCAGCCTCAGGCCTTTTTGTTAGTCTTGTATGATTTATCATTTTAGTTTCTTTTATATATTTCGGAGTATAGAATGGCATCCATTCTCACTGAACTAGTACACATTTCTGTTCAGGGGCCAGCTTAAGAACGTCTCTGGGTGCGGAATTGTCTCGCTGTATTGAAGACCAATTTGGTGGCTTTCGGCTGTTTTTCGCTCTTTGGTCGGGTTGTTGTCTTTTTGACACATTTCTCATGTATGGATGTAATGAAAGATTAAAAAGTGACTTGATTTTTTTTTATTAGTCTACTTTGCACTATCATCTAGGAAAATTTCTTTTCGATTACTCTTCCTCTCATATTCTTGAGGGAAAGTAAAGCAATTAACCGATTAAATTCAATAACCTTTTTATTTATGATTTGTAATACACTTACAATTACATGAAACGGAACTAAAACTGTAAGATAGGATGTACGCCAATCAGACAGCAATCACACGACTAAAATCCCCTAAGTTAGAGGTTTAGCTAGCTATAAAATCAGGATTAATCCAACATGTTCTTCATAATGAAATGCCTGTACCACGTCAGGAATATGACAGTTGTTTTCCATTCGATTGATGTGTTTGAGCGTATGATTTTGCCATTTGATGAGTGACTTTCCGATTTGAATTTTTCTTTGAGTTTGGTATTTTCTGTTGTTTTACATTTTATTCCAAGCACATCTAGAGGACAACACATAGTGTTCAACAATAGAGGTGTCTAAAAGATATGTCAAGTTCTATAATGGTCTTAACTGCACTCCAATAACAACGAACACAATGAATGCAGACTGGACCATTGCGTTGTCAGTCTTTTTTGAGCTTGTCTGTTTTGATTGTCCGTCTCATGCGATATCTTCTCCTCATTTGTTTGGGTTTTTGGTTTTTTTTTTTCGAGGTTTTTGTTTTGTCTTCGAATACTGGTACCCGATATTATGTTCTCTGATTGTAATGTAAACCAACTTATTTCAGCTGATCTAGAAGTGAAAATAAAGACAAATCATGAATTACTAATGACAAAACAAAGTATTTCCACCACTGAGATCCATTATTTGACCATATTTGGCAATAAGCTCAATGGTGAAATGGCGAAACTGAAATCCGAGGTTAAAACAGCCACTGCAAGAGGTTAGTATGATTCATTTATTTCCCAAAAGATTACCTGACCCAAGCAATTTTTAGGAAGTTGTAATTGGTTTTGGAATGATAGCAATCGCATAGACATTTTTTTGATAATTATACATTGAATTTCATTCTTTTTTGTCTTTCCGAAATTAATTATGAGATTTTTATGCCCAACTCAGGTGCATTATATTTTTCGGTCTATGCGTCCGTTTGGTCGACAATTTGTCCCTTTTCATATTCAAGTTTTTGGTCTTGGTAGTTTTTGTTGAAGTTCAAGACAAATCAACTTGAAAATTTTGATCAGTCAATGGTGTATTAGCATTGGTACATGTACATCTCATTTCCATGTTTTGGTTTATTGACTTTGAATATTTGCAAATCTTACATGTTAAAGTCTTGCTATCTTAATTTCAATATTTAAAATTGAGAATGGAAATGGGGAATGCGTCAAAGAGACAACAACCCGACCAAATAAAAAACAACAGCCGAGGGTCACCAACAGGTCTTCAATGTAGCGAGAAATTCCCGCACCCGGAGGCGTCCTTCAGCTGGCCCCTAAACAAATATATACTAGTCCAGTGATAATGAACGCCATACTAATTTCCAAATTGTACACAAGAAACTAAAATTAAAATAATACAAGACTAACAAAGGCCAGAGGCTCCTGACTTGGGACAGGCGCAATTATTGAAATTACCAAAAAGCGAGACATATAGATCTGTGATAACAGGTTTTTTTTGTCATTACACTTACTTCTTTTACGCTGTAACAAAAGCAGCCTTAGGTCCGTCAAGCTTTTTTCAAAGCCGATAATTTTTTTATAGTGCGTTTAATAGTAAATCAGTATTGTATTATTTTATTCTCTTATTTTCCAAATTTATTCTTTATAATTTTGCACCCCATTATTCTCTTTTCTTGAAATGTTTGCTTATTTTTCTCCATTCGTTATTTAACTACTGTTATTGTACTGTTATATCGTATGCATAAGAGTAAGAACTCATTACATAAGTTAAATTGAAAAGAATATTTATTTTACACTTAGCAAATATATGTGTATCAAGGGTGATCCATTCCTCAAGCGTCTGCCTTAAACACTGGTTATTGAATCTGTGAATCCACAGGATAACTAAAGTATAATACCTTTTCTATTTTCGACTAGAATAAACACTTTTTTATCTGATTTTAAGTTCACCTAGACCGAAGGAACTTTTTCTGGAGAACCACTAAATGGAATGTAACCAAACATAGCATGAATGTTCCTTAGGAGTGCTGAACAAGTGGTGTTTCTTTAAAGCCGATCCATTATCCGTCAGCAGGGGGATTTAGTTTAATATCGGACCATAAGGGAAATATATACAAATGTCTTTTTTAAGAGCACCACTGTTCATGGAATAGAACCAAACACGGCATGATTGTTCCTTCTCAGTTAGCCTATAATTTAGGGTTAAAACCTTAATCCACATCATGGACAAGAGTTAAGTGCATTCCAGGTTTATAGTCTTCAAGTACTTACCGTATTGATTCTGCAATTATAACATGTATAACATCATAACATTACTTTCTATAAAAAAAAGAAGATGTTGTATGATTGCCAATGTTGCGGGGTTAAACATGTTTGAGAGATCTTAATCCTCCCCCATACCTTTAGCCAATGAAGAATAAAGAAACATATACCAATGACCATTTAAGTGCAATTTATTTAACCTATTTAATAATAAATAATAAGTAAACAATTTTAATAAAACCAAGAAAAACAATATAAAAGAAGATCACATTCATTAAAATGTTAAAAGGTTAAATCAAATGTTAAAATTCCGTTCTAGTGTGTCCTAGAGGACATATGTAATGGGCTCTGGATAACTGTTCATTCTCTTTATCTTGTCAAGATTCAATGAGGTGCACATTTGTCTTCACTTTGTACTTTTATGCATTATGTTATTGTTTGCTATTTGATGATAGTATATAAAAAAGAGCTGGTGACAACTACAAAATTCCCAAATTTCTTTGCTTGGATATTCGTTGTTGACACTGCTTCAATTGTTTCTTGTCTAGAATTTGTAAGAGGAATGTGCTTTACGTCTTTTTCTGTAAAAAGCTTTTGTAACTTAGTTCCTTTGGTTGCAAATTTACCTCCTCCATACTCTGTGCATATGATCTTTGAAAGCCTTTTTCAACAACATTAATTTCAATGATGAACCCAAGTGAATACTTAAACATTAAGTCAATATAAAATACAGTTACTGTTCATGATTTTGGTAAGGTTAGTATTATTCAACCAGATGAGTTTTCGCTAAGATGGGCTATCAAAAATACAGGTGAACGGATAAGTCTTCAATGAACTCTTATGTCTGCGCAAAAATGTCCCCTAGAAGAAACATTTTTCGCTCAAATTTCGTGCGCCCATTAGAACATACTTGGATGGATAACATAACAGGATCCTGTCCTCAAGCACCTATGCATTAGAACTAACTATAAACATCTGTGGAAATTGCTTAGCAGTAGAGTTTTCGTATTTCTGATATGCATGCTACATGTGTGTACACAATGATAATTCACACAGGCGTGCATACATATTGTATCTTAACAAATTTTTTTTTTTCATTTCAGTTGCAATAACTTCGTGTGCTTCTGGTTTCACAACATATAATTCTGGTGAGATAATACAATTCAGTGATGTCAAACTGTCGAATGGAATTGAAAATGTGGATAATTTCAAATCCTCAGGGACATTTACCTGGACTTTAATTTGTTGGGGTGAATATTATGTCTTCTTCAACTTACACTCATTTTTATATTGAAAAGAACGACAGATTGGTGAGTCGTGTTTATGTCACACCATCCTTCAAATTTACAGGTGATACTTTTCATACAGGAACAGGAATCATAGCGGTTGAGTTGAATGCAAATGATATTTTAAATATCAAAGCTGATTCAACGATGTAAGTGTACGGATCTGATTATTCATGCTTGGCTGTTATTAAAGTAAAATAATTTGTCATCAAATAATATTAGTTGCGACCTCATTAATTTTAATTATATTTTCAACAGATGTAACATTACTGTAAAAATGATGTACGAAATATATATTTTTTTATAAATCAGTCGCGACTCTCGTTATCTCGAAGTCAGTCGGACCAGAGAAATATTTCGAGATACACATAGTTCGACTCCAACGAAAACCGGAAGTTTGACAAACCAAGGGACACAACTCTTGCTTAACTTGGTTAAGCTTAAATAAATCCGGGTGAATATGGGAAGGGGATCGATGTTCTGGTATCAGATCGATGTATTTAAATGTCATGGTCTTTCAATATTATAATAATTATTTTCACTTATTCTATTGTTTCAGTTACAATTTTTTCCTATGGCTTTTTTTCGAGAGATAAATATATATTCTTATTTAAAGACAAAAAAATTGGTTACTTTTTTCCTTTTTTTTTTTGTCACAGAAAAATGATAAAAAAAAGTCATATATAAGTGTTAAAATGCAAAATAGATGAAATATTCTAATTATTACTTGTAACACGGTGGGTATGGTTGTCCTGCGAGAGAACGTTCTGTGCTGGTGATTCGGTCCTGACGGGTGCTGGTGATCAATGAAAAAATGTAAACAAAGACGAAAATGATGATTTTTGACGTTTTCACTCATAAAAATGGAAGAAAACAGTTGAGATTTTTCAATTTTGTTTCTTATGGGTTCATATGTAAACCATTAAAAAGTTGACCCTCTAAACTGTTTCAGTAAGCGTAACTCAAAAATGCTCATTTTCAGAAAATCTAGAACTGAAAAAATAAAACAAAAATGCTCATAGAGTCCGCTTTCTATACCGCAATCCACACGACAAAACTATTTTGTGAAAAAACATTGCAATTTATTAAAATTAAACATTTTCTCAATTTATTCATGTCCTGATACTGTGCTGGTGGGTCCTGTCATTGTGTTGGTGGGTCCTGATACGGTGCTGGTGATTTTGGATAAGAAGTTGGTCATATTTGAAACAAATGTTACAAAATCAATAAAATTGGGCAGATAATTGTTGTCAATAGGATCTATGACTCCTATTTTAGCTCTTGTGCATCCGTTCGGCTGTTAAATATGTGTTTTCAAATGATCGTAACTTGTATTACATAATTACATAAAAGGACAACATCTTTCGTCCAATATCAGATAACAATATATAGTATCTAAAATAAGAATAGTTTTATTACTTTAGTAAGATATTAAATGCCCCTTACATTGATGCTTCAACAATGATCAAAGCATATGCCGCATAGACATGTTTGTTAGCGCTCCGCATATATTTATAGAAGAGCTGTAAATTCTAAAAAAAAAAATTCTTGTTGTCGTAGATGGTTAAAATGAATCCTCAACAAAATCTCAATAACTTTGTTGGAACGAATAAAGGCTTTAAATCAAATTTTCGTGGACTTTTTAGCTTCCACCCTGACGAGGCATGTTAGCTGTTCGTATGCTGTTGCACCTGACACACGAGAATATTTGTGGTGAATGTAAACTGTGAGGGTCAAAATCTTAAATTGCTTATGAATGTTGCTGGACCCAGTTTCGTTATCTGATCTGAATTTTCTGAAATGTGCAAGGTAAATAGACATTGGCCTTTTTATTTTTTTTACTCGGTAGGTTTTGCCCTAATTGCTTGAACTTTTGCAAAATTAAAGCCGATTTCAATGAGTGTGTAGACAAAGGGAATATCTTTGGTTATCTTGCTTGCTGAACTGAAAAGTCATTGTTAGGTTATGTAAACTTTACGAGTAGACTAGTCCGACAAAGGACACATCTTTCTGTATGTAGGACCAGGCTACTTCGAAAGGAGGGTAGTATACCTTACCTAACAATGATTTCACGGTTTAGCTAACAAGCAAGCTAACCAAAGATATTACCTTTGCCTACATACTCAATGGAATCGGCTGTAGCTAAAAACTCGAATACATTTTAACAGACAGTGGTCATATTAGTTGATGTATATTGTTTTTCCTAGATTCACTCTTGAAAAATCATTTGGTAACATTTGGTCAAGTAATTTCAGAAAAGATCTTTTTGTAATTGCGGACGACAGACAATACATGAGCCTCACACGACCCCTCGACACAGGTGAGCTTATATATGATCTTATAGCGATTCGGGTTGATAACCAGTTGAAAGTAAGCCAGTTTTTTGTGTGTGTAGATTTGTATTGTTTTAAACTGTTATGACCTTTTAAAGTTAAATGTAGGTGTTTAATCTAAGAATTTCTTTTTTTTAAACTTATATACTTGTTTTATACTCAATTGATAGTATGAAGCTACGAGATATTTGAAATATTTGAAATTGAAGGCACAATTAACAAAGCAAACGGTAGTTTCAAATACTTTTAAATAGATCTTTATATTAAGGATAATGTACCCTTGTGTTGATTCCATGCTAAACATAACAAAAATCTCTGTACAAAGGTTATCTCGTCTTCATTCTCTGACATATTCTAGTCTGTCCTTTCATAAAATAGTGATTTTTTTTTAGTGTTCTATCGAACTTTCGAAAAAAAATACCTGATAACAGTTCAGACAAAAAAATTATCTGTTGAAAAAATCTTACAGATACAGGAAGTGATTCTTAATAGCTATAAGATACAGTTTTCTTTTAAAATACAACTTTTAAATCTTACGAGAAATTATTCCAAGCTTAAAACTTTCACTGTAACCTCGCTCTAACGTATCCCCCATACCCTCCATAAAACAAACAAACAAACAAACCCGCAATACTATTGTCATTCTTATAGTCAGCACTAAATTGTTCACAAACAAATGTGTTTTAAGCTGCTAAAGACATATGATTCAAACGCTCAGAAAGTCCTTTGTTCTATATCTTTGCTCTCCATTTTTATGCAAAACCTTTTACATTTTTATTTTATGGGTTATTGTTGAAGGTCGTACGATGACGTATGGTTGTTTACACATACTTCCTTTGGTTTATTATGGAAATTTGTCCATTGACAACAAACATACCACATCATCTACTTTATATAAGTATTGTATAAATTACAACGTATTTTGGTGATCTTGCAAAATGATCGTAATCCCGAAAATCGTAAACATATTGTCTTATCTTAAAAGGGGGCAAGAAGGGTTCCATTAACAGGCCAATAAGTAAGATTACAGTTAATTTTAAAAAAAATAAAAAAATAGGGCTATTTTTTCTCTCATAATAACAGTAAACAGATTCACAACAATGTCAATTTCAAGAAAGCAGACAACAGTTAATTAGTTAATAACAGTATCAATGATCTTGAATATGTGCCATTTTTAACTAAAATATAAGAGCACAGAACCAGGACCGTTTTGCTTATCACCAGCACAGCGTCAGGACAATTCCGTTTAAGGAACTTGCACGACTTTTGCAATATAATATTGTTGTAATATACTTTGCATGGTACTTATTACGAATCAGAGAAAAATTAGGCAACAAAACAGTCGTTTTATTATCGTCCTGATACAATGTAAACAAACCCACCAGCACAGAATCAGGACCCACCAGCACCTGACAAGACCAAATCACCAGCACAGAACGTTCTCTCGCAGGACAACCATACCCACCGTGTTGTAATTTACCTGTAGCTGGTTTGTTGCAATAGAATCTGCAATTGCATATTGCTTGTCGGAATTTAAAAGATATATAATAATATTAATTGTATTCTTTTATATTTCGACATGGTGTTTGTTTCCTGTGTCCTTTTGGCTTGCTGTTGTCTGTGTTTCTTCGTTTTTTGACATATTGGCTAGATGATTTCTGTGTCACGTCGTCGTTTTACATTTCGGGATGGTGTTGTATGTGTCATGTCTTCGTTTTGAATTTTGGCATTGTGTTGTCTGTGTCAAGTTTTCGATTTTCTTTTCGGCATATTGTTGTTCGTGTCACGTCGTCGTTTTGCATTTCGACATGTTGTTGATTCTCCAACAGGCGGAGAAGCATGGTCATAAAAGAGAGGCAAAAGTTAACAAATGAACATTCAATATAAAAATGTAGATGTGGTATGATTGCAAATGAGCCAACTCTTCACAAGAGACCAAATGACACAGAAACAAACAACTATTGGTGACCGTTCGGCTTTCCAAAATGCGCAAAGCCCATACCACAGAGCCCCAAAAATACCACGTATGTTACTTTATTAACACGCAAACTGGTCATTTTGTAATGTTAGTAGAAATTGATCCGAATAAAGAGGAAGTATAAAAAGGCTTGCAACATAGCAACATGTTTTAATTCTGGTACATTGTATATTCAAATTTATGATACGGTCCTCCCCTTTGGAGATACATCATCAGCATAGATATTTCAGTATCATGACGGGTGCCGAACTTATTCGTGAAAAATAAACAATGCCATAGGAAAATAGAAGAGAGAAAAAGACCAACAACAGTACACAAAACACAACATAGAAAACTAAAGATTAAACAACAAGATCCCACCAAAATCCGGAGGTAAACTCAGGTACTCCTGTACGGTAGGCATACCCTGTTCCACATGTGGCACTCGTCATGTCGATGATGTAAGTACACACACTATGATTCTAAATAGAAGTTTGGGGGAAAGATGTTGAATGACCATTAAACATTAGATTCAATCATATATCAATTTTGGTTCAGCTTTAGCTAAAGTAATATGATATTATTACGTGATCATTTCTGTATTGGCCTTGTTATTGGAAGTACACCACTAATTCATGGTCCCATTACTTTCTATGTTAAATTCCTCCATTTCAACCAGACACACCTCTTTTATTTTAAGTTCAAATAAAATGGCAATCATTGCATTTCAAAGCAACACTTTATGGTGTCTTCTACTGACAAAATCAACATACCTTACATGGCATATAAGAAAGAACTGGTTCCCGAAACTTCGGATGTACCAAAACAGGTACTTCAGGTCTGACAAACAGACTAAATGTACCCTCTTTTTAAAATTTGGTGCAGTTTTTTTAATATTTAAAATTAAAAGTCCAAAAGTGTTCTACAATGATCACCAGTCCTTTAGCTTTCATTTGATGCCAAAAATACCTAAATATCCTACATATTTTGAAAGTTACACTCATGCGTAGGAACTATTTTGCGTTAAATATGTACTACTTTCTGGTATGTGCTTTCTGGCCGAGCCTGAATTAGTGGTGTTACACCTATAACAGAACCAAACTTGCTATATTGACTTGAGCATTACTTTATTTCATTCTATGACCTATTTCAAGCAATAAAAAACATATAAAGCTTTAGTCCAAATACTATTTTACTAATTTTAAGCTCAAATTGGACTGGAAGTAATATATGGGTTATTCAAAGAAAACTGCATATGGATATTATATTTTGGTCAATATACTTTTTTATTCTCAATATCATTGTTTAATATATTAATATCTTTTAGGAAGGCTATGTGCTTACCAATAGTCATATTTTTATCAGAGGTTCTTTGTTAAATAAAAATATATTAGTCCAAAGTTCAGACATAATTGAGAATATTGTCCCCCTTTTTTCTTCAAATTGGAAAAGGGCATTTTTTTTTTTTGTATACACCATACTTCTGTGGTTAAACATAGATTATTTAGAGCAATTTATATATCCCGCAGCCAGATAACTTGCTAAACTGGTTCAAAATTGCATGTATAGTAAGATTTTGGAATTCTTATAAGAGTATGTATACCATTTTCCTAGATTGTAAAAGGCTACCATAAGAAAAACATTAAAACTTTTAAAAAATCTTAGGATTATTTGACCAAGAGCCTTTTTGTACCATACACAAGTCATAATATACATGTTTTATTGATTTCAATCATAAATAATGCAAAAATATGAACTTGGAGTCAAGTCTTAACTGCATGCATGTTGTATGACCATAAAAGGCTAAACTACCTTAGTATGCTAATTCAAGAGTTGAAATTTCCTTTAAACAAAATTGTTAACCAAATAAAGATGACTAAACATGATTACTAACATCAAATTTGACTTAATTTCATTGGAATAGGTACAACTTCTAAAAATTGTATTTCTGATGATTCTCTGCAATAGGAAGTACACCACTAATTCATGGTCCCATTACTTTCTATGTTAAATTCCTCCATTTTAACCAGACACACCTCTTTCATTTTAAGTTCAAATAAAATGGCAATCATTGCATTTCAAGGCAACACTTTATGGTGTCTTCTACTGAAAAAATCAACATACCTTACATGGCATATAAGAAAGAACTGGTTCCCGGAACTTCGGATGTACCAAAACAGGTACTTTAGATCTGACAAACAGACTAAATGTACCCTCTTTTTAAAATTTGGTGCAGTTTTTTTAATATTTAAAATTAAAAGTCCAAAAGTGTTCTACAATGATCACCAGTCCTTTAGCTTTCATTTGAAGCATAAAATACCTAAATATCCTACATATTTTGAAAGTTACACTCATGCGTAGGAACTATTTTGCGTTAAATATGTACTACTTTCTGGTATGTGCTCTCTGGCCGGGCCTGAATTAGTGGTGTTACACCTATTGATTGAGGCTTGCTGTAATGGCCTAAGTCGAAGAAATAATCACGTAATGATTTCTTGTTTTATACAACTACAGTGTTTTGCTGTTGGGTTTTTTTTGTGTGTTTTATTTTCATTCGCAATATTTTATCCTTGTTTTTCCTTGTAATTGACTTTTTCAATCTCTGAGTTACGCAATTTCCTTTTATAAGCTCCAATGTCAAATAATCGGAAGTGGTGCTGTTTGGAAGTGTCTTCTACACGAGTTGGATATGATTGCAAATGCGACAATTATCCATGAACAATGACCAATGAACAAGAACTTGAACATACATATATGTACAATTAATTAAAAGTCAACCTTCAACAATCCAAATACCTGGTTCGGGTTAAAAAATAAATGATACTTACGAAAGATGAGAAAAGCAAAAGTAAACAGTAAATTACAATGCAGCAATATACGAGGTTTTTTTTATTCACAGAACGACTCGATTGCCACACTTAAAATAATTCAATTGTCTGCTAAGAAGATGCTTTTTAAAATGGATGTGTGATCTTCTTCAGTCTTAAATATTTGCTACACTGAGCATGTTTATGGTGAATAAATAAAACATCGTCTTCCAAACGACAGTTTACATAAATTTTTTGTTTATCAAGACTTTTGGACTAAATACTACAGACAATCCAAAATCCTGTATTGGACGGATCAGAACTCGGCAAACACAGAAAAAAAGTATTGGCCGAGTTGACACTTTTGTATTGCATAGGCAGTTTTTTTTTTATTTTATTCAGTCCAATAACAGATAAATTAATTACTAAAATCAATTACATGCTGAATTCGACTAATCTTAAACTAATTTCAATTAAACATATTCTTAAACAATATGTTTAGAGTACGCTTTATTACTTTGTAGTAATATCTAAGCTGACTTCACTTTTTGTCAATGCTCAAATTGACATAGCAAAGGCTAGTTTATACGAGGGGCGTGCGAAACTAGCATTTTAAACTTAATTATATTTAACATACCATAATACTCTACATTTCACGACGATAATTTTTATAGTTTTATAAACATCCTAATTTTCCAGATCTGGAAATATTGCATACACACTTGAAGAGCGTTACTGTTCTTCTGATCAACGCATTTATTTATTATCCAAAACAGAAATATCGCGAATAATTAACTTACTAGTATTCTAATTGATAAAAAACCAAAAAGAAAAACATGAACAATTCATAATAAAAACAAGATGTAGACGTTGCATGCGGACGTTTCCGTGGATTTTACTTTTTCACTGGCTTCTTTATATATAGACTATGACCTTTTGGCTAGAAAAACCAAGTTTAATCCACCATTCTCTACATAAGAAAATGCATGTACCAATTCAGGAATATGGCAGTTTGATGTGTTTGAGCTTTGATTTTTCCCTTTCCGTTTTGCATTTTCCTTGGAGTTTAGTATTTAGGTACAGTCAGGGTTCTCGTACCGTATACTGTGACAGTATACAAAAGAAACATAATAGGAATCTTAAAAGACATCATCAGATATTGTTTTTAAATGGGTTTTAAGGTGTCGTCATCAGACATGATCGCCTTTTTCGTTACTTCGATCTAGCAAATTCAGAGAAAATCTTTACAAAGGTTTCACGTCATAATTGAAATGAAACGATATCAAACGAAACACATGCTGATTATGTACAAACAATCAACCGGTCCGGCGATGTATAAATTGGCCTAAAATTATAGATGACATTTGAATTTTATATATGTTATCTTATAGATCAAACCTATACTGTTGAACAGGTGCTCTTACATGTAATTACTAGTTCTATCTTTATACAGTTTACATGGTAAGGCCTATGCTAACAAAACAAAATAGAAATTGTAAACATTTATGTTAATGCAGACTTACTGGTTAATTATCATATATCACGTAAGTAATATTTATATTCAATTTTCTTTCAAAATATGAGTATAAATACTGGTTCTTCTCAGGACGAAATTTCTCAATAATATTTATGTTTTTGTAGATTTAGATTGTATCAAATCATAGCAATATATATAAACACGATAAAAATATATTGAATGTTTATTTAAGTAATAAGTATAAAACCCGATTTATTTCCAGACACAACTTCATTTCAACTAAGATTTTCAGAATGTTGCGAGGATATGCTATCGTTCGTTTTACTATATTTCTGTTTGAAAACGTATGCGCTAATGTTTGTGGGCACGACAACTGTGAAACAGCAATTGACATACCGTTAATAACGAAACTAAATGCACCCCTTAAAGCAGAGTTAGATATTACAAGTCTCACTGTTCAACTTAAGGATTTAATAGGGAAAGAGGTGAAACAGGTTGTATCAACATCAGTGAATAATCTTCTGGAAAACATTTTGGATAAGACAGTACAAACATCTGTGAACAGATTACAGACCTCTAATAGTGTTGCTATGGCAACATTTCGACAGGAAATGGAAGGTAAGAACAACATGATAGTAGATTGGTCTTTCAGATTTTAATTGTACTATTTTTTTTATCATGCATACAGTATTACACACACATCGGTCATTGGGATAATTTAGACCTAAATGCCTTTCCATATTTTGATTGGAATCGTTCGCTCTATTTTAGTACCCGATCGATGTTAAAGCAGTTGAGCTTAGATCATCAATAGCTAAACATAGCAATATTATATACTATTCAACAAAAGAAACGATACAAAGCAATGTGTTTCCTATATAAGCAGTATCAAGGTAAATAATTGCTCAATTGGTCTAATATTTAAAGAGTTATTTCCTCATCAAAACCATTGATTTAAGGTGGAACCCTACAGATAAAGCAATTTTTTTCCCCATTGAATTTTTCCTCAAAATTTGCATACATATACTATGCAATGGCCTGTATAAAAATTTGAGTTGAAAATAGTATGTCACCAGACTCGTTTCCATGGTAACGGTCACCAAAGTTGGTATGTCACGTGTAGGCATAAATACATACCTGATGTAGAAACTCAGGATTTTTTTCAAGCTTTTGAAGGTTTGTTATTCATTTATTACAAAATTATTATCAAAAATGAAAATAAAACACAGTTTTGTTCATATTCATTAATTTCCGCTCCAATTCATTAACATTACTGCACACAAAAAACACAGATTTTGTTAAAAATTTCTATTTTTCTGAAAGTTCCAATAAAAAAGTCCATTGAATTTTTTTTAAATTTGACACATGATGGTCAAAACAATAAGCTTTAAAAAATATTAAAAAAATATGGGTCACCAGACTTTTTTTTGACCGAAAAACATTTTTGTGACCCTAACGACAGAGTGATAAGCACATGAAACAGCAGTTCTTTGTATATCTTTCAAAATCGGTGTAAAAAGTGTAAGACAAGTTTTCATATTCTTTTTTAAACTTACACAGAATAATACAGTTTCATAAGACAATCAAGTTTTTGCATTGTTCTGATGTGCAAGAGTTACGACAAAAAGAAATCAAATACCAAAATTTCAGAGCTACAACACATGGCTTCAATGTAAATATAAACAAATAATATGATACATTCTAATTCAGCTTATATAAGCATTACTGTGGTCTAAAATGAGCAAAATGGATAAGTCAGAAGTTTGCGAAAATCATCATTTTTTCAATTATCGATTCATAGATAAGTTATGCAAGTAAAGGGATTAAAAAAGTGTCAAGACTGTGTCATCCTGTCCTAAATTAATGACTTAAGTTTAATTAAGCATAATGATAATATATTATATATTTTCACTTGTCATAGTAACATAACCAAAAAATTATGAAACTATAACTTTTTCAAAGGTTTTTTTTATTTTTAATGCCTCAATAATTGAGCAAACATATAGACTGTTATATTTAAAATTTATGTATATAGTTTACTCCTCTGAAAAATGATTGATAGTCATAGCATAATTAGAGTTCACTTTGTTAACATTCAAATTTTGTCAATCCTTCCTTATTGAATAGTACAGGTTGCTACCAATCAGATATATCATATTACTACTAATGGCATTACGAAAAAAGAAATACCAGTTATTTTGCTTGCTTCATTTAAAATGTCACATCTTGGGTCACATCTTGATATCTTAAATCCCGGTAATAGGTTTGATCCACTGACAGCTGCTACCTGAGTGTTTTTACTATTTCTTGAAGGACGTCTTGTTTGTTATTTTAAAAATCGTATTTTCACTCAAAAATAAAAAAATCGATGTTAAAGACTTTAAAACTTTAAACTTAAACATTGTCTGCTTAAATTTTTTGAATACCTTTTGTTCCACAAAATTAAGTTGAACCCTGTGTTTAGTTATACGATATTTTCTCACTTTACATGTTCTTTAAAACTTTTTAATCATATGCATGTGCTGTGCAAATTGGAAAGATTGTCCCATTTGTTATATATTTTATGATAAATTTGAGTCCCAAACTTGTTTATCGTTACTTTTGTTGACTAGTATATATTGTCATGTGCCTGTCCCACGCCGAAAACCTCGTCATAGTTCTTGTTTTGGTAAGATTTAATGTTTTGATATTACCAATGTGTTTTCAACTGATCGGGCGGAGCTTATGTTTTAATTTGCATAAGGACAGTCTATTTGAAGATATGTGTGATAAGGATGATTGCCGTTATAATACTAATTGAATTCTAATCACTAATCAGTGTCACCAAACGCATATACAAAAGGACTGATTGTATGATACGAGACGAATAACTGGACACTTCATTGATGAACTTATCCCAAAACTCCTATCTATAGATGGACTGATCTTAAATGAGCGAACTTCATAAACTCCGCCCAGTCAAGTGAAATAAATCTAGTAATAATTTAAATATTTTGACCTTGATGGCCGATCTTTGAAAATGACTGTTAGACTCAATCTCCTCGTCTATTCTTTAGAATATGGAGATGTCATATTTGTATTTTTTTAGATAAACTATCTAGTGATAATGCGCGTATGTTAACTCCTGGATATTTATTGGTAATTATTGTGTCGTTGGGATTGTTGTCTTACTGCTTATACCCCAGTTCGTCTTAACATTGTTATACAAACATGGCAATTTTTTGGTTAAAAAAATCACATGGATATATCACTGATAAAAATATATGTTTAATTAATAACTAACGCTTCTGAGACACACAGTTCGATATGTTGTTTATTTTCTTTTCTGTCCACGAATATAAAATTCTCCAAACCTTAAGGACGACATCGAAAGATCAATGAAGGATAAAAATCTTAATTCAAATATTTTTGGGGTGGGGTGTAAACGTTGCTGCAAGTTTTGTTTAATTGACATCAATTTTACATATATCTTTATTGGTAAACCATTTTTTCCCAAATTAACTTAGGAGGGGGGTAGGAGGGGTCAATGAAAAAACTATGTGAATTAAGTTTTTTTTATCCTACATTGAACTTTTGATGTCGTCCCTAATAAAGTCCAACTTATTTCAGCTGAGTTAGAAGTGAAAATAGGGAAAACGCAGACCATACTTGACAATAAGCTCAAGGGAGATATGGAGCAACTGAAATCCGAGGTTAAAAAAGCAACTGAAAAGGGTTAGTATGTTGAAGTTTGTTTCCAAAAAGCTTACCTGCCATCAATTTTTTTTAATTTATTGTAATTGTTATTTCTATCTTTCTATTAAATATGTATTATATTTAGTTTTTAGTTTTGATACTTTTCATTAAACCTAACTCAGGAAGTTCCGGCAATCTTTTTTCTCAAAGCTAATATTGTTTTTTTTTTTTTTTTTTTTATAGTGCATATAATAGTAAACCTATTAAAGTATAATCGGATTCTCTTATTTTCCACATTTATTTTTACTTATTTTTCTCTTTGCATTATTCTTTTTGCCATAATTTTCTATTCTGTAAACTGCATCTAGACCCTCAGATGTCACTAACACTTGGAAATTGGTCCTCCTTTCTCTTTTGTTTTTCTTCTCTTTATTTATGTTGGTTTTTTTTACTTTTATATTTTAACTTCCTAGTATATCACTTCTTATCCGTACGATTTTACAATAACAGTAGCTTATATATCTATGTTACACCTCCATTCTTATGTGGAAAAATAACGGAATAAAGGGACATCAAATATAAACTACTGTCACAGTTATTGTAACATTGTATGCGTCAGAGCAATATGAATAAATTTATACATTAAAACATTGAAGAAAATGCACTAAAAAAACAAAGACATAACATACATATTGTATATTATTATTTTTTTCGTTTCAGTTGCAGTAACATCGTGTGCTCTTAGTTCTATAACGTATAATAGTGGTGACATAATAAAATTCAGTGATGTGAAATTGTCGAATGGAATTGGAAATGTGAATAATTTCAAATCGTCAGGAACATTTACGTGCGAAAAGCCAGGACTTTATTTGTTTGGGGTGTATATTATGTCTTTATCTACGCGTTTCGCTCGGTTTTGGTTTGTTACCCCGATTATATATAATGTCGCTCGGTTTTGGTTTGTTACCCCGATTTTGTTTTTTGTCCATGGATTTATGAGTTTTGAACAGCGGTATACTACTGTTGCCTTTATTTATCCAAAAACGGTCAATTTGCCATTTTAAAGAACGGAAGTTTGGTAAGCCGTGTATATTTCAGACCAACCTTAACATCTACAGGCGATAGTTCCAAGTATCACACAGGAACAGGAATCATTGCGGTTACATTGAATGCAAATGATACATTAAATATCGAAGCAAATTACAAAATGCAAGTGTATGGAAGTGGATATTCATGCTTGACTGTTATTAAAGTAAAATAAATGTGTCATTCAAAAATTTTTGTTTCGACCTCATTTAAATTATATTAACACCAGTTTGTTTTTCTTGTATAGTTTACCGATTGCTTCTTGCGTTTCTGTGAAAAATTATGAATTAATTAAATGAAATGATTGGGTTCTAGCAAATAGGTTGTTATCTTTTGGCTTCCAAACTTTTAAGTTTAAGATTTCATGAGGAATGTTAATCCAGAAATCGGTTGGTTGCACGAAATAATAATTTGTGTTTTTTTTTCATAATATATAAATTTTAATTTAGAAAAATATCTTTTGTCCTTATTTTTTTTGTAAAATGTGATAATTATATTAAAATATAAGTATCAAAATAAAGAATTACGCTAATTATCACTTTTTGTAATTTACCAAGTTTCAGTACTGATTTTGTCAGTACTGTTTCAGTACTGTTTTTGTCGATACTGTTTCAGTACTGATTTTGTCCGTACTGATTTTGTCCGTACTGTTTCAGTACTGTTTTCGTCAGTACTCTTTCAGTACTGACTTTGTCATTACTGTTTAAGGACTGATTTTGTAGGTACTGTTTCAGTATTTTTAGTGTATCGATTGTATTAGTACTGTTTATGGATTTACTGACATTTCAGACTACGCATTAAGAGATCAGTTTGTTCATTTAAAAAATGTCCTTTAAGTACAATGTTGCGCATTTTTTCAAGGTTTTAACCAGCTTCTATGTTAAGTACACATTTGTTTTTTTTTTTATTATATATATATATATATATATATATATATATATATATCTGATTTCTTGTTCTGATTTGGCTTTGCTTCAGGTCCAGCTCTTCAATTTTTAGCTTTTCTTGGTATTTTGGCATTATGCATCACTTAAAGACACATTTATTGTCTAAATTGCATCTTGTGCGGTCAATTGGTGTGGTTTATTTTTTTTACATACAGTAAGATCTTATTAATATAGGTTTTAGATTTGATAATACCATATTATCTGAGTCTTGCTTAGGTCAAAACAAAATATAATTAACAAGACTTGAAAATTACAACTGCATAGGTATATTGCTTTTAAATAGATTTAAGGGTGGATGTTTTGTCATCCAGTGGCAAGTTAAGTGCAAAATTAGGACGAGGACATGATACTCTGATATAAATAACTACCATATTGAGCACTAGACCAATAATGCACTGAAATGATGTTTATAACATGCTTGTTCACCACAAGGAGAGAATCTACAAGAAGACATGTCCCCCTACCTGGACAGGTACCTTCAGACTGAACAGTCTATATAAAAAAGAAGATATGGTATGATTGCCAATGAGACTACTGTCCACAAGAGACCAACATGACACATACATTAACAACTATAGGTCATCGTACGGCCATGAACAGTGTTCTTTCTCCTTTATACTGTGTGCTGAGGGAATAATCAGAATACAACCACTTTTCCAGTCTTAATTCCCATCAATAAATTTCTATTCATATGCCCATTGTAAGATTATTTATGGTTACAAATATTTAATGACAGTCATTGGCAGATATCTTCTTTTTTGTAAACATTAATCATGCTGCAGTTTCATTCACTTGTAATTTTTGTATTGTGAATATCATCTGCATTGAGGGTAATTTAGATATGAAAAAGTCTCATTGACAATCATACCGCATCTTCTTTTTTATATCATGTAATCTGTCCTATTAACCTTAAATGCAGAGCATGTTTAACTAAACAATTGTGAAATGTATGCAAGCAACTATAGGTCACCGTACAACTGTCAATAGTAAGGAAACCCCATACCGTATAATCAGCTAATAATATACATATATGACAAACGGCAATCAACGACAACCACTGAATGACAAGAACATATAGAATATGACGGTGATAATATTCTGAGAGCGCGCATAACATGTTGTAACAGTAAAACATAGAGAAAAAAAACTGTAAGAATCAATTGGAAATGACTTGACTCATCACAAGGAGCACTAAATTAATTAATGGCAAAAAACACAAAGTACCAATCTAAGAGAACTCGCAGTTACTAAAAGCTGAAAATCCAATACTAATAAATACATCATATTCTCAATAACTAAAGTATCAATCTTAAGCAATCATCCATTGTATTATATTATTGGTTAATAAGACCGGTTTTGTGAGTATGGGGGTTTTGAATTTGCAAAGAAGTGCATCACTACTGTAGCCAAATCAATTTGAATAGATAATCAGTATCATACCTACAGGTGATGGTGCACAGCCAAACTTATATTTTAGTATACTCTTGGGGGACATCAGATACTAGTACTCTTTCGTAAACTTGCTTTTATTTACTTTGCATTTGAATTACCTAGATGTATTCTATCATTAATGACAATATATAGCAGAATCAAAACTTCAACATTGATGTTTTCCAATCGCATTTATTGTTTTGAATCTTTACAATTTTGAATACGACCCTCTACAATCTTATCTAATGTATACACATTTACGATGAATTTTGGAAAAAGGAACATCTCGACCACCAAAATGTTTACCGCTCGTTCAAATGGTGTGTATTTATTTTCATGTACCGTAAAGAGTTCTGCTGGTAAATATTTGGTAAGTCCCCTTATAGTTAATCGAAACAAAAACCTCATGGCTAGAAAATTGGTAACATCAACGAAATCATGTGAAGGCAACTCGGGTGCTCTTTACAATAGCGTTGGTAAAGATCACAAAACAAAACAGTTCCAGAATGGTAACGTTTTTCTGTTCAATTTTTATTCGTTATGATTTATATCAAAAAAGACATGCAGCACGACGGTTGCAACAAGGGGTAACAGCTCTGTCCTTCCGTCCGGAGCACCTAGTTTATTGTCGATAATTTTGGGTTTCGTGTTGCTTACTTTTTTAATTTATAGTTACAGCCTGTTTTTTGTTTGTCTTAATTCTACTTAATATGTCTTTTGACTGACTTCCGAAGAATTATCTTACTTTTTGAGTAAAAATTGAAAAACGCCGATAATTATTTAATTTAGGATTTTCACTTAAATAATTTCGTACTTAACATAATAGAATACGTGACAAGTTTATATATGACAGCCTTGTGCTAGTTTCATGTTATGTACATGCATGTGACTGATTTAACAGATAACATATACGTGATCCTAATCACAGATCAAATACTCTTGAAGTACAATGGATGATCTCTTTATTTAATTTCTTACAATGTCCGTGTGTAAAGGATTTCTGATTGATAACAATATCCCAAACATATCGAATTCTGGATGAATGACAGACAAACACTATTAAATGTTAATGAACATGATAATTGATGAGAGTCGAGCACGTCGTCAGCTGCAACAATTTGTTGTCCAATTACAACATGAACTGACAGATTCAAAAGCTGAAATCAGTGTTTTAAAAGCTGATGTCGCCACGTATAATTCAGATTCCAAGAAGCTGGATCTATTGTACAACCAAACTGAGGGCATACGAATTGAAACTGAAATGTTGAAAAAAAACTTTCTGCTTTACTACAAAAGTATAAAGCTTCTCAAATTGAGAGTCAAAATTCGAAACAGGAAATTCAAAATTTACAACATCCCAAGGTTGTATGCCACTGTGTCTCTTTTATATCAGCGACTGCTTATCAAAACAATACCGATAACTTGTCAAAGGATATGAGGATCATCAATTTGAAAATAAATCAACTGATTTCAGACGGAAATGCGCGGAAAAAGGAATTTTTATCTCTTTATAACAAAACTTTAATATCTGACAGGAAAGTTACTGAACTTGAAGTGAACATAAGACGTTATCTGACAATCCTGATGACGATGAAGAGCATTTCCTCCACAGACATATATTCTTTGAATAAAACATACAATAAACTGAAGGATGATATTGTTCAACTTAAAGAAAAACAGAGCTAAAAATGTCATTTGTTGAATCCGAAATTAATAGTAGTACTATAGAGAATAGTAAGTATATTTAATATTTATTTTACTTCGAGCTTAAATAGTTCATAAAAATATTCGCTGTTTTTGTGACATAACATTAAAAAAATCACGCACTATATGTCTGCAAATTTGAATTCATTGATCGGCTGAAATCCCGAGAAATGTGTCACATTTAAAGTTGAACTCATGCCAATTCATGTAAATGCATGTGTCGAAAATGCAATTGTTCAAAACGACATAAACAAAACTGCAAGCACCAGTCTTCAACAAACAACAAAGAAACTAAAGACTGAGCAACACAATGTCTACTAAATTTCAAGATTGATCTTAGGTCTGATTTTATTAACAAGTTGAAAAACACCCTCAAAATTCAATTTGATTGAAACACAAAACCAATCATTATGATAATATCAAATAAAGAACCTCATGAAAGGACGTTGCGTCTTCGATATGCCGCATTCAAAGTTAAAACATTTGTAACTAATATAATGACAATTGCTCCATAACTTTTTTTTTTTTTTGTCCCAAAACACAATCTAAACCACCACCTCATCTAAGATATGAATTTTACTAACGAATAGTAACGCTCCTAATCACATTAAATAAACGTTTAGGTCAGACAAGCTTTGTGGAAAACTTGCTTGTGTGTGGCTGTTAATGTTTAATACACACGCACGTATACAGACAGCTATTTATCATAACACTGTTTCTCATTGTAGTTGCAGTAACTTCGCGTGTTTCTGATTCCACAACATATTATTCTGGTGACATAATAAAATATAGTGATATGAAACTATTAAATGGAATTGGAAATGTGGAGAATTTCAAATCGTCATAGAAATTTACATGTGAAAAGCCAGGACTTTATTTGTTTGGGGTGTGTATAATGTCTCCTTCAACTTACGCTAAATTTGACATTTTTAAGAACGGAATTGTGGTAAGCCGTGTATATGTCAGACCAACCTTAACATCTACAGGCGATAGTTCCAAGTATCACACAGGAACAGGAATCATTGCTGTTCAATTGAATGCAAATGATACATTAAATATCAAAACACGTATCAACATGCAAGTACACGGATCTGATTATTCATGCTTGACTATTATTAAAGTAAAAAAATCTGTTATTCAATAATATTAGTTGCAACCTCATTTTAATTATATTTAAAACAGTTTGCTTTTATATATTTGTTTAACATATCACTTCTTACATTACTGAAAAATGATGAAATATTTAATGAGTTTGAATGGATTCCAACAAATATGTTATTAAAGATTGACTTTTTAACTCAAAGTTATATAACTGATGTCATTAAGTGTTTAATAACTGAAAACTGATGAAAATCTTAAAAAGAACAATGACCCTTTAACCAACTTTTTAAAGAATACTGCAATATTCTCGAACAGGTTACATTCCATGGCTGGGAAGCATGATCATAACAGAGAGGAGCAAAATATTAATAAACTAATCATAGATACCAGGATGAAATTTTATATTTATGTTTCGTCTACAGAAGACTCGTCAGTGACGCTCGAATCCAAAAAAAGATAAAAAGGTCAAATAACGTACGAAGATGAAGAGCATTGAAGACCAAAGTTTCTAAAGGTTTTGACAAATACAGCTTAGGTAATCAATTCCTGAGGTAGAAGAACTTTAATATTTCAAAAATTTCAAAAGTTTTGTAAATGGTTTATTTATGAATATGAATATATTTCAGCACAGAAGTGCTGACTATTGGGCTAGTGATACCCTCGGGGGATTAAAACTCCACCAGCAGTGGCATCGACCCAGTGGTTATAAATAAACTCATCATAGATACCAGGATCAAATTTTGTATTTACGCCAGACGCGAGTTTCGTTTACAAAAGACTCAACAGTGGCGCTCGAATCCAAACAAATTGCAAAAGGACAAATAAAGTATCAAGTTGAAGAACATTGATGACCACAATTCCTAAAAGTTTACCAAATATATCTAAGTAATATATTCTTGAGGGATAAAAGTCTTCGTATTTCAAAAATTCAAAAGTTTTGTAGGCAGTAAATTTTTAGATATGACCATATCAATGATAATTTATGTCAACACAAAAGACCATTAAATATAGATATGGTATGATTACCAATGAGACCACACTTCACAAGAGACCAAATGACACAGAAATTAACAACTATAGGTCAGCGTACGGCTTTCAAAAATGAGCAATGCATAACAAATTACCGCATAGTCAGCTATAAAAAATACCACGTATGTTACTTTATTAACACGCAAACTGATTATTTTGTAATGTTAGTAGAAATAGCTTCGAAAAAAGAGGAATTATAAAAAGGCTTTCAAGACAGCAGCATTGTTAAGTTCTGTTGTATCCAAATTTATGATACGGTCCTCCTCTTTTGAGATACACTTTAAACATCGATACGTCATCATCAAGACGGATGCCAAACTCATTCGTAGAAAATAAACCTACAAGGCCTTTGGATGCACAAAAAGACCCAAAAACAAACTATACACAAAACACAACATTGAAAACTAAAAATTAAGCAACAAGACCCCACTAAAATCCGGAGGGAAACTCCAGAAAGGTAAGCACATCCTGATTCCCATGTAGCACCTGTCATGTTGATGATGTAAGTACAAACACCGTGAAATTAAAGTGACATTTGGGAAAGGATGTTGAATGAGCATAGTGGACTAGATTTAATCAATAATCACATATCAATTTAGGTTCGGTGTAAGCTAAGGTAAGTTTATGTAAGAGAATGATAATCCCTTTCTTCATGGTTAAGTACGAGCAAATATTGCAAAGTGCTCAAGGTGCAAATGAACTCTTAATTGATTGTATTCAAGAATTTGTTTCATTGTTAGTGTAAATTAAATGTTTATAATTGATGCATGACTTCATTTTGGAGTATTTCATTTAAGGGCTAGTTTTAGTGATGTAAGGACTTTCTTTTAATTTGGGAAATATTAAAAATAATGTGTTATAGACCAGATTTAAGGTGACACAGCAGTACAAAGTATATATTTCTTGACTGTGAGTATGAATGTTAATCGCATATTGTTTTAGCGAGGAATTATCCTTTTACAGTTTCAATGAATGAATAGATTTCAGTTCTATTTTATTATGTCTGGGAAATTTTCTAATAAAATGCCTTTTAAAGTTTTAAACTTAAATTAGTTTTCATTTTTATCGGAATATTGGAAATAATTATTCTGTATTGTTTATACTTTAGGTAAACTAAATGAAGTTATTTATTTTCATAACATTATGGGCACAAATTTTACTGCAGACGGTGCAGTAGTAAAATTCAATTTATTTTGCTTTTTTATTTGTTTCACAATGCAACTTTTAGTCCAATCCAATCACTGTGATAAATCTTTTCAATCTTGTAAATGTGCTTCAGGGCAGTTCTAACTCATTTATAAAGAAAAAACTTTTCATTTTGAATTGAAAGTAGGTTTGCACACTAGGATAATCCCTTACTAAGAACATGATTTACATTTATTCCTCACTAGTAAGAGACACCAAATTCTACCATTTCATTGGTCGAGAGCACTTTGCTATATTCTAATATTATATTATAACGTGATTTTTTTCTTTATTGACCTTATTATTGGTCCGAGGATTGCTGTATTGGCCTTAGGCGAAGAAATAATCACGTAATGATATCTTCATTATATACCTACAGTCTATTAAGATTTTGTGTGCGTGTGTGTTTTATTTCCTTTCACAAGATATTTAATGAATGTGATCGTTTTCAGCCTGAAATGTTTGCAACCCTGGTATATAGGTCATTACAAAAAAAAGTGCAAATTTCGACAAGGTAATATTTTGAAAAATGATGTCATTGTTTAAAACATTTAAAGGTTTCCCTCTATTCTTTAGTATGGTAGCAACGATATTCAGAAATATGCAATGGGAAAAATGAAGAGTCTCTTCAATTTCAACAATTTTAGGTCATCCTATGATAGAATCCGGTCAATGGTGTTAGCAATTTAAAACATACATTTATGTACTAAATATTATTGTTTAACATCAAACAACTGTTCCAATTTGTTGTTTAGGTTGAAACTACGACTTATTGACATTATTCATATAGCTGTGCATTCTATTCAAACATAAATTTCAGACTACATTGTCGTAAATAAGTTGGTTGTCCTAATTTCGGCCTTTGTAAATACTAAAAGATACACTTAAACTGAAAATATGTATAATGTATAAGATTAAATGGTAATAATATACCTAATCCTTTGTATACGACCTAGAAAAACACTTGTGTACCAAGTTAGAAAAATGGCAGTTGTTATCTAATAATTGGTTACTTTGAGTTGCATTGTATTTTGTTTTTGTTACACTTCAGTGTTTCTGTTGTTTCGTTGTTTTTCTCTTATATTTATTGTGTTTCCGTCGGTTTTAATTTTAAACCCTGATTTGTTTTCTCTCAATCGAGTTTTGAATAGCGTTATAGTACTGTTGCCTTTATTTATAAGATATCCGCTCCTTTTGGTGCAATCAGGGTTCTCATACCGTACTGTGACATTATACAAAAGAATATAATAAGAATTTTTAAAAGACATCATTAAACATTGTTTTAAAAGGTTTTTTATGTGTCGTCATCAGACATTGTCGCCCTTTTCGTGATGACACACTAGCAAATTCAGAGGAAAGCTTAAAGGTTTGGCGTCATAATTAAATGTTGACCGACAATGTCTTGATATCATTTGAATCACATGCTGATTATGAACAGTCAACCGATCCGGAGAGGTATAAACTAGCCAATATAATACATAACATTTGAACTTTAGATAAGTTTTCTTATGGATCAAACCTGGACTGTTAAAGATGTGCACTTACATGTAATTACTAGTTCTACCTTTCACAGTTTACACACTATGGCCTATGCTAACAAAAACAAAATAGAAATGGTAAACATTTATGTTAATGCAGACCTACTGGTTAATCATCATGTATCATCTAGGAAATATTTACATTCAATCTTAATTGAAGATATGAGTATAAATCCTGGATCTTCCATGACAAAATGTCTTATCACTATATATGTTAATGTAGATTTAGCTGGTATCAAATCATAACCCTATAAGCGCGATACAAATATATTGAATGTTTTTTTAAGAAATAAGTATAAAACCTGGATTTTCTCCAGACACAGTTTCATTTCACAAAAGTTTGCAAGATGTTGCGAGGATCTGCAATCAGTCTTTTTACTCTTTTTCCGCTTGAAAACGTGTGTGCAAATGCTTGTGGACAGGATAACTGTGAAACAGCAATTGACATACCGTTGATAACAACACTCAATGCACCCCTAAAAGCAGAGTTAGATATTACAAGTTTAACAAAACATCTTAGGGAAATAATAGGGAAAGAGGTGAAACAGACGGTTTCTAAAACAGTGAATAATGTCGTGGAAAACATTTTGAATAAAACAGTTTAAACAGCCGTGGACAGACTACAGACGTCTAATGATTATACTTTATCTACTTTTCGACAGAAAATCGAAGGTAAGAGACAAAATTTTATAAATTCACTATATCATTTGTATATGTAGGTTTCAGAGGAATGCGTCATTTTAATTGGCTGACAACAATAGAGATACGTTTCGATATCAAAATTTATTTAAGAATTGAATGCTTTCTTTTTGTAAATTCATTGGGGTGTAAAAGCGTTGACCGAAGTACATTTTGTATGATGCGCAGAAGCACAATTTCTACCAAGTTTTTATTTAATTTTCCTGTGGACTTTATTATGGGACCTCGTGTCATCATGAATGTTAAATTTCATTGTGTACTGAATGTCAGTTTCAGAAGGACGCGAGTTTGCTGTTAGCCAATCAAAATAACGTAATATAATGAAACAGACATGCAATGTAATTATTTCTGTGTAAAATACAACAGTTATGACTGTGCGTGGTATGCGTTCTCATGTTGAAACAATGTATAAAAAAACGAAAAACATTTTATAATCTTAATTTCATGCTTTTAGTATAAAAATGTAATTACAAGAAAAGAATGCTTCTTTTTTCTAATACCGGCGTCACACATCATCGTATAGGTCCGACGTACGTGGGGCGTGGTAAAAAATTATATACGCTGCCAGCACGTTAGTAATTTTGGATGCATTCAACTTGTCAATCATATCTGTAACGTGTGTACAACGAGCTTTAAACGTGTATTAGGCGTACTAGAAGCGTACATAAGCGTGTAGCGGGCGTTCAAGAAACGTATGTTGGGGTATGTATGACGTTTGTCTAACGTAGATGGAATGCACGCTACGAAGTAAAAAACGTATTTGAGACGCATCCGTGTCGTATCTAGGACGATGATCCGTGCTTTCAGCGTGTCCGGGACGTTTAATTGTGGGTTTTTTGTTACAAGCAAACCCGCATACGTTTAAGTTGAAGTCGAACGATCTTGAAACGTATACAATGTGTCCTAAACGTATCTCACACTTATCTGTAGCGTTTTCAACGCGCTTGTAGCCTATGTGTTACATGCGTGGTATATGCTTGACAAACGCTTGAGCTAGATGACATTTTTTATCCTGCATAAAAATTTCCGGGAGTTATTACGTTCACCAAGCGTATACCTTAAATTTCGACGTACTTCTAACTTATGCAATGCACGTTTAACGACTGCTTAGCGTTCCTCTGGCGTACAACTAACGTATACGGAGTTTGTCAATTTTCTCTGTACGTCTGGTGCACGCCTGTCTATACGCCAATGTGTGACACCGGCATGATGCGTCACTGATAAGTCTTATGTAGACGAAACGCGCTTCTGGTGCATTAAATTATAATTCTGGTACTATTTTATTACAATTTTATAGAAATCGTGCGGATACTTATAAAATGAACTGCTTCTGCGCTTCATACAAAATGTGTAAGTTTTGTTAATGCTTTTACTCCAAATAGAATCATAAATATAAGCATCAAATTCTAAAAAAAAACTGGTCCTAAAGAGTTGAATTGTTATACGAATACGAAAGTTTTATTTTGATTCGGTTCACATATTACAATACAAACAGAAGCTCTTGAGAGGTTTTTTTTTATCGAATATTAAATAACATTAACACAACATTAAAACACACAACATGCAGACAAGTTACTGAACCTATTCTGACTTCGGACTTCTTTAAATTCAGTTTTACTGCGCGTATTGCTGTGTGTTTGTTTTTTCTACATTGGCTAGATTTATATTGGAAGGTGAAAATCTAAAAAAAAAAAACATGTTTAACCCACACATTTTTTGCGCCTGTCCAGAGTCAGCAGCCTCAGGCCTTTTTGTTAGTCTTGTATGATTTATCATTTTAGTTTCTTTTATATATTTCGGAGTATATAATGGCATCCATTCTCACTGAACTAGTACACATTTTTGTTCAGGGGCCAGCTTAAGCACGTCTCTGGGTGCGGAATTGTCTCGCTGTGATGAAGACCAATTTGGTGGCTTTCGGCTGTTTTTCGCTCTTTGGTCGGGTTGTTGTCTTTTTGACACATTTCTCATGTATGGATGTAATGAAAGATTAAAAAGTGACTTGATTTTTTGTTTGATTAGTCTACTTTGCACTATCATCTAGGAAAATTTCTTTTCGATTACTCTTCCTCTCATATTCTTGAGGGAAAGAAAAGCAATTAACCGATTAAATTCAATAACCTTTTTATTTATGATTTGTAATACAATTACATGAAACGGAACTAAAACTGTAAGATAGGATGTACGCCAATCAGGCAGCAATCACACGACTAAAATCCCCTAAGTTAGAGGTTTAGCTAGCTATAAAATCAGGATTAATCCAACATTTTCTTCATAATGAAATGCCTGTACCACGTCAGGAATATGACAGTTGTTTTCCATTCGTTTGATGTGTTTGAGCGTATGATTTTGCCATTTGATGAGTGACTTTCCGATTTGAATTTTTCTTTGAGTTTGGTATTTTCTGTTGTTTTACTTTTGATTCCAAGCACATCTAGAGGACAACACATAGTGTTCAACAATAGAGGTGTCCAAAAGATATGTCAAGTTCTATAATGGTCTTAACTGCACTCCAAAAACAACGAACACAATGAATGCAGACTGGACCATTGCGTTGTCAGTCTTTTTTGAGCTTGTCTGTTTTGATTGTCCGTCTCATGCGATATCTTCTCCTCATTTGTTTGGGTTTTTTGGGGTTTTTTTTTTAGGTTTTTGTTTTGTCTTCGAATACTGGTACCCGATCTTATGTTCTCTGATTGTAATGTAAACCAACTTATTTCAGCTGATCTAGAAGTGAAAATAAAGACAAATCATGAATTACTAATGACAAAACAGAGTATTCCCACCACTGAGATCCAATATTTGACCATATTTGGCAATAAGCTCAATGGTGAAATGGCGAAACTGAAATCCGAGGTTAAAACAGCCACTACAAGAGGTTAGTATGATTTATTTATTTCCCAAAAGATTACCTGACCCAAGCAATTTTTAGGAAGTTGTAATTGGTTTTGGAATGATAGCAATCGCATAGACATTTTTTTTGATAATTATACATTGAATTTCATTCTTTTTTGTCTTTCCGAAATTAATTATGAGATTTTATGCCCCACTCAGGTGCATTATATTTTTCGGTCTATGCGTCCGTTTGGTCGACAATTTGTCCCTTTTCATATTCAAGTTTTTGGTCAAGGTAGTTTTTGTTGAAGTTCAAGACAAATCAACTTGAAAATTTTGATCAGTCAATGGTGTATTAGCATTGGTACATGTACATCTCATTTCCATGTTTTGGTTCATTGACTTTGAATATTTGCAAATCTTACATGTTAAAGTCTTGCTATTTTAATTTCAATATTTGCATTATTGAAATTACCAAAAAGCAAGACATATAGATCTGTGATAACAGATTTTTTTTTGTCATTACACTTACTTCTTTTACGCTGTAACAAAAGCAGCCTTAGGTCCGGCAAGCTTTTTTCAAAGCCGATAATTTTTTTATAGTGCGTTTAATAGTAAATCAGTATTGTATTATTTTATTCTCTTATTTTCCAAATGTATTCTTTATAATTTTGCACCCCATTATTCTCTTTTCTTGAAATTTTTGCTTATTTTTCTCCATTCGTTATTTAACTACTGTTATTGTACTGTTATATCGTATGCATAAGAGTAAGAACTCATTACATAAGTTAAATTGAAAAGAATATTTATTTTACACTTAGCAAATATATGTGTTTCAAGGGTGATCCATTCCTCAAGCGTCTGCCTTAAACACTGGTTATTGAATCTGTGAATCCACAGGATAACTAAAGTATAATACCTTTTCTATTTTCGACTAGAATAAACACTTTTTTATCTGATTTTAAGCTCACCTAGACCGAAGGAACTTTTTCTGGAGAACCACTAAATGGAATGTAACCAAACGTAGCAGGAATGTTCCTTAGGAGTGCTGACCAAGTGGTGTTTCTTTAAAGCCGATCCATTATCCGTCAGCAGGGGGATTTAGTTTAATATCGGACCATAAGGGAAATATATACAAATGTCTTTTTTAAGAGGACCACTGTTCATTGAACGGAACCAAACACGGCATGATTGTTCCTTCTCAGTTAGCCTATAAAAGAGGGACGAAAGATACCAAAGGGACAGTCAAACTCATAAATCTAAAACAAACTGAAAACGCCATGGCTAAAAATGAAAAAGACAAACAGAAAAACTATAGTACACATGACACAACATAGAAAACTAAAGAATAAACAACACGAACCCCACCAAAAACTAGGGGTGATCTCAGGTGCTCCGGAAGGGTAAGCAGATCCTGCTCCACATGTGGCACCCGTCGTGTTGCTTATGTGATTACAAATCCGGTAAATAGTCTAATTCGGTAGGTCACATTCATGAAAGGGAAGGGGATTGTAGTTACGACGTAAGGAACATATTCGATATCATTTGTGAAACGGTTATTCCATAACGGTCAACCAACTCGTTATGGCGTCCGTAAAATTTACGAAGGGATGATTTCAACTTCACCATTTGGAACTCTTGGTTTAATAGCTTCCTTGTGAGCAGTAACCCTCTATCAAGAAAATCATGATAGGAAATGCAAGCACGGGAATATCGTATCAATTGGGAGATATATACCCCGTATGTAGGTGCTGCTTGAATGTTGCTACTTAGAAATGGAAAGTTCACAATTGGAAAGCTGAAATTATCTCTTTTGTCGTAAAGTTTTGTTTTCAACCGACCCTCATTGTCAATTTCTAGATGTAAGTCAAGATATGAAGCCGACTTAACTGTATCTGTAGTATCCTTTATCTCCAATTCGATGGGATAGATGCGTTCCACATAGTCACCAAATTTTGAATTGTTTAGTGAAAGAACGTCATCTATATAGCGGAAAGTAGAGTTAAAGGATATTGCTAACTTCTTATCTTTCTTCCTAAGAAGTTCCTGCATGAAGTCAGCCTCATAATAATAAAGAAACAAGTCGGCAAGTAGAGGGGCACAGTTTGTTCCCATTGGGATGCCGACAGTCTGTTGAAAAACACGTCCTCCGAACGTTACAAATATGTTGTCAATTATAATTTAGGGTTAAAACCTTAATCCACATCATGGACAAGAGTTAAGTGCATTCCAGGTGTATAGTCTTCAAGTACTTACTGTATTGATTCTGCAATTATAACATCATAACATTACTTTCTATAAAAAAAAAGAAGATGTTGTATGATTGCCAACGTTGCGGGGTTAAACATGTTTGGGAGATCTTAATCCTCCCCCATACCTTTAGCCAATGAAGAATAAAGAAACATATACCAATGACCATTTAAGTGCAATTTATTTAACCTATTTAATAATAAATAATAAGTAAACAATTTTAATAAAACCAAGAAAGACAATATAAAAGAAGATCACATTCATTAAAAGTTTAAAAGGTTAAATCAAATGTTAAAATTCCGTTCTAGTGTGTCCTAGAGGACATATGTAATGGGCTCTGGATAACTGTTCATTCTCTTTATCTTGTCAAGATTCAATGAGGTGCACATTTGTCTTCACTTTGTACTTTTATGCATTATGTTATTTTTGCTATTTGATGATAGTATAAAAAAACAGCTGGTGACAACTACAAAATTCCCAAATTTCTTTGCTTGGATATTCGTTGTTGACACTGCTTCAATTGTTTCTTGTCTAGAATTCGTAAGAGGAATGTGTGCTTTACGTCTTTTTCTGTAAAAAGCTTTTGGAACTTAGTTCCTTTGGTTGCAAATTTACCTCATCCATACTCTGTGCATATGATCTTTGAAAGCCTTTTTCAACAACATTAATTTCAATGATGAACCCAAGTGAATATATAAACAACTTAAACATGAAGTCAATATACATTACAGTTACTGTTCATGATTTTGGTAAGGTTAGTATTATTCAACCAGATGAGTTTTCGCTAAAATGGGCTATCAAAAATACAGGTGAACGGATTAGTCTTCAATGAACTCTTATGTCTGCGCAAAAATGTCCCCTAGAAGAAACATTTTTAGCTCAAATTTCGTGCGCCCATTAGAACATACTTGGATGGATAACATAACAGGATCCTGTCCTCAAGCAACTATGCATTTGAACTAACTATAAACATCGGTGGAAATTGCTTAGCAGTAGAGTTTTCGTATTTCTGATATGCATGCTACATGTATGTACACATTGATAATTCACACAGGCGTGCATACATATTGTATCTTAACAATTTTTTTTCATTTCAGTTGCAATAACTTCGTGTGCTTCTGGTTTCACTACATATAATTCTGGTGAGATAATACAATTCAGTGATGTAAAACTGTCGAATGGAATTGAAAATGTGGATAATTTCAAATCCTCAGGAACATTTACCTGCGAAAATCCAGGACTTTAATTTGTTGAGGTGAATATTATGTCTTCTTCAACTTACGCTCAATTGTATATTGAAAAGAACGACAGATTGGTGAGTCGTGTATATGTCACACCATCCTTAAAATTTACAGGTGATACTTTTCATACAGGAACAGGAATCATAGAGGTTGAGTTGAATGCAAATGATATTTTAAATATCAAAGCTGATTCAACGATGCAAGTGTACGGATCAGATTATTCATGCTTGGCTGTTATTAAAGTAAAATAAATGTGTCATCATATAATATTAGTTGCGACCTCATTTTAATTATATTTTCAACAGATCACTTTTAACATTACTGTAAAAATGATGAATTATTTAATGGGTTTGATTGGATTCTAATAAATATGTTACTAAAGCTTGGATTTCAAACTTTTAAGTTAAAGCGTTTATAAAGAGTGTTAATCTAAAAATCCATTTTGATGTTCGAAATATATATTTTTTCATAATACAGTCGACTCTCGTTTTCTCGAAGTCAGTCGGACCAGAGAAATATTTCGAGATACGCATAGTTCGACTCAAACGAAAACCGGAAGTTTGACAAACCAAGGGACACAACTCTTGCTTAACTTGGTTAAGCTAAAATAAATCCGGGTGAATATGGGAAGGGGAATCGATATTCTGGTATCAGATCGATGTATTTAAATGTCATGGTCTTTCAATATTATAATAACATTATTTTCACTTATTCTTATGTTTCAGTTACAATTTTTACCTATGGCTTTTTTTCGAGAGATAAATATATATTCTTATTTAAAGACAAAAAAATTGGTTACTTTTTTCCTTTTTTTTTTTTGTAACAGAAAAATGATAAATAAAGTCATATATAAGTGTTAAATGCAAAATAGATGAAATATTCTAATTATTACTTGTAATTTACCTGTAGCTGATTTGTTGCAATAGAATCAGCAATTGTATATTGCCTGTCGGAATTTAATAGATATATAATAATTTTAATTGTATTCTTTTATATTTCGACATGGTGTTTGTTGCCTGTGTCCTTTTGGCTTGCTGTTGTCTGTGTTTCTTCTTTTTTTGACATTTCGGCTTGATGATTTCTGTGTCACGCCGTCGTTTTACATTTCGGGATGATGTTGTATGTGTCATGTCTTTGTTTTGAATTTTGGTATTGTGTTGTCTGTGTCAAGTCTTCGATTTTCTTTTCGGCATAGTGTTGTTCGTGTCACGTCGTCGTTTTGCATTTCGACATGTTGTCGTCTGTGTCTCTTCGTAATTTTACATTTCAGCATGGTGTTGTCGATGTAACTTGTCTCTTTAAGGAAGCTGGCTTGTCATGTTTTAGATTTTTTTGTCAGATTTTCGGAATCCTCTGGTTTTATCCATTTGAATGCCTTGAAAAAATTTGACCGGTGACCCCCATTTTTCTTTTTGTAAATCTTTTACATGTATAATGATAAGCCATCTGTCAAAGTCTTATAAAATTTTAATTACTCTTTAACAGTTTTTCAGAACTTCAACTTGTCAATGATAAAGCTATGAAAAGTCAAGAGAGAATATTTTCCCGCCAAAATTTCAATGACTAATACCTCGAAAACAAGCACGGTGACCTATATATTTTTTTTTTTTGCTCTTTGGATTCCTTTATTAATCCTCTATCTATATAAACTAGTGTTTTGAAAAGTTAATTACTTTGAAACTGAGAAGCGAACTCCCTTAAATTTCGATATTGTTTTGTTTGTGTTTCTTTGTCGTTTTACAATTATGCATGGCTTTGTCTGTGTTTCTGCAATGTTTTTCATTTCATCAAGATGTTTTCTGTTAATTCATTCCGTCATTTCAAATTTCGGCCATCTGTTGTTTGTGTCTCATTATCTTTTTCCATTTTGTCATGATGTTGTCTGTTTAACTTCATAGTTTACATTTTAGATTGCTGTTGTCTGCGTCTCATCGTATTTTAACATTTCGGCTCAATGTGGCCAGTGTTACTTCGTCGTATTACATTTCGTAGACTAATGATTTAAATTTTTCTCTTCTATGCTACTGTGCACTAATAGCAATGCTGATATTAAGACCATATAAAAAAGATCTCTTATACCGTGCTTCTGATGTCTTCAACAAAGGATAATTCTTGAATCCGAAAAGGAATCTTAGCTTTATCCTCTATGAAACTCCATGACCTTTACAATAAATTCTCATTTTTTGGTATATATTTTCCAATTCTCTCTCTCTTTTTAAAAAAATCTAAAATGCTAACTGATTCCAACCTTAATTGAATTCTACAGTTCAAATCCTCCTTAAAGACAGCTTTACTTCCTGAAGAAGGCTCCTTTATTATAGGGAAAGTAAGTGTCGTTTCCTGTTTACATATTATAATAGTACACGAAAAGAGTACTAGTATATTTTACGACCTGATGACACGCTTTCAAATTTCGTTTTGATTGATGACAATATTTTGGTCATTATTTGAGAAAGTTTATTCCCTCTCTATTTTGAAAGTTATATTTCTCCGTTATACCATGAACTGCTATCAAAAATAATGCTTAGTTGCACCTTCTGGGTGCATTCATACACCAAGTTATATGATTGAGATCTATGATGAGTTTATTTAGACTAAGTGTTTGATATCTGCATGAAAAATGAGGTAAACCTAAAAAAAGAACAATGAACCTATGACCAACTTTTTAAGGGATACTACGAAATTCTCCAACAGGCGTGGAAGCATGGTCATAAAAGAGAGGCAAAAGTTAACAAATGAACATTCAATATAAAAATGTAGAAGTGGTATGATTGCAAATGAGCCAACTCATCACAAGAGACCAAATTACACAGAAATTAACAACTATTGGTGACCGTACGGCTTTCAAAAATGCGCAAAGCCCATACCACAGAGCCCAAAAAATACCACGTATGTTAGTTTATTTACACGCAAACTGGTCATTTTGTAATGTTAGTAGAAATTGATCCGAATAAAGAGGAAGTATAAAAAGGCTTGCAAAATAGCAACATTTTTTAATTCTGGTATATTCAAATTTATGATACGGTCCTTCCCTTTGGAGATACATCATCAGCATCGATATGTCAGCATCATGACGGGTGCCGAACTTATTCGTGAAAAATAATCAATGCCATAGGAAAAAAGAAGAGAGAAAAAGACCAACAACAGTACACAAAACACAACATAGAAAACTAAAGATTAAACTACAAGATCCCACCATAAACCGGAGGTAAACTCAGGTACTCCTGTACGGTAGGCATACCCTGTTCATCATGTGGCACTCGTCATGTCTATGATGTAAATCCAAACACTATGATTCTAAACAGAAGTTTGGGGGAAAGATATTAAATGAACATTAAACATTAGACTCAATCATATATCAATTTTGGTTCAGCTTTAGCTAAAGTAATATGATATTATTACGTGATCATTTCTGTATTGGCCTTGTTATTGATTGAGGCTTGCTGTAATGGCCTAAGTCATAATCACGTAATGATATCTTGTTTTATACAACTACAGTGTTTTACTGTTGTTTTTTTGTGTGTTTTATTTTCATTCGCAATATTTTATCCTTGTTTTTCCTTATAATTGACTTTTTCAATCTCTGAGTTACGCAATTTCCTTTTATAAGCTCCAATGTCAAATAATCGGAAGTGGTGCTGTTTGGAAGTGTCTTCTACATGAGTTGGATAGGATTGCAAATGAGACAATTATCCATGAACAATGAGCAAGAACTTGAACACATTATGTACAATAAATTAAAGGTCAACCTACAACAATCAAAATGCCTGGTTCGGGTTAAAACATAAATGATACTTACGAAAGATGAGAAAAGCAAAAGTAAAACAGTAAATTACAATGCATTGTATGAGGTCAACAATATATGAGCTTTTGTTTTTGATTAACAGATCGACTCGATTGCCAAACTTAAAATAATTCAATTGTCTGCTAAGAAGATGCTTTTTAAAATGGATGTGTGATCTTCTTTAGTCTTAAATATTTGCAACACTGAGCATGTTTATTGTGAATAAATAAAACATCGTCTTCCAAACGACAGTTTGCATGAATTTTTTGTTTATCAAGACTTTTGGACTAAATAATACAGACAATCCAAAATCCTGTATTGGCCGGATCAGAACTCGGAAAACACAGAACAAAAAATATTGGCCGAGTTGACACTTTTGTATTGCATAGGCAGTTTTTTTTTATTTTATTCAGTCCAATAACAGATAAGTTATTTATTAAAATCAAGTACATGCTAAATTCGACTAATCTTAAACTAATTTCAATTAAACATATTCTTAAACAATATATTTAGAGTATGCTTTATTAATTTGTAGTAATATCTAAGCTGACTTCACTTTTGGTCAATGCTCAAATTGACATAGCAAAGGCTATAGCATAACAAATCAATTAAACTTGACCTCTTAGGCAACTAAATGTTTATAAACATGAATAAAACAAATGAAATATATATTAACAACTTTACCTTATTGCCATTCTCCCCCGTTTACTTATAAACAATATACTGAATTCCAAGTAGCACATTTCTATAAATAGCATAATATTTCCATAAATAGTATAAGGAATTTGCAGTGTATTTCATATTAACCTCATCAACCATAATTGCAATTCTATAACCGTCAATTACATGCTACAAAAGAAAATTTGAAAAACTAAAGACATTCAAGTTTAAAACAAATTTATAGTAGAAATCTAGAACTTTACAACGGCATCATTTGAGTATATTTCAATGTTATGTTCAAAGTTATTTTCTATACGTTAGCTTGCTTCGGGGAACCGAATGATTTACAAAATTCGTGAAATATGAGTTTTCAACAACGGAGAGTTGTTATAATGTCCTTGAAATATCATTGACTAAAGCAGCAATCCTTTCTTTTTATTGTATAGGTCATTTCCTCCATATTTCCCTAGTTTCGCTAGCATACTGTCTGAAGTTTTCGTTGGTTATATTTACTCATAATTGAAAGATATTTTGACTTTAGTTTCCACTGAAAAAAAAATAATTAAAAAAGCAGATTCATTTACATATGTACCAGGTAATTTTATAAATTTTAAAATTTCAAATTCTTAATGTTACGCCTTTAGCTTTCTGTTTGTATTATATCCTTATCTGTAAATAATGAAACTGTCAATTGAAAAAATTACATAAACTAGGGAAGTAAAATATAAATCTCACTCTTAATTAGACATAACTGAAATCAAATCAAAGTCGGTAAGTTATTGTTAAAAGGCTGTTGATCATCTTATCGGTACATGGGGGCCTTGGTGGCCGAGTGGTCTAAGTAGTTATATGAAGTATGATCAATGAAGATAAAAGTAGCTACTACTGTAACCACATGCAAGTTAACACTGAGGTTGTGTATTCGAACCCATCACTCGAATCCAATCTCAATTGAGTAGGATTGTCAGTTTTCCTATCGAAGGTCGGGGGTTTTCTCCGGGCACTCCGGCTTCCTCCATCAATAAAAACTTATTTGTATAGACAATCACAATATATCAAAGTGCCGTCGACCTGTGTAATCGAAGGATTTGATTTTTTTCAGAATAAATGTTATTCGTATTGTTAGTTAAGGATTATCATATTGTTCAGTCTCACTTACATGGATAACCCCGCCGCGTTCTATAAGTGCCTTTCCCAAGTCAGGAGTCTGTAATGCAGTGTTGGTTTTTTTCTTTTCTTTTACTGTGTATCATATTTGTTTTTCGTTTGTTGTTTTGTATATGGATCAGACAGTTGTTGTTTTTTCTCTTATTTGAATTATTCTACATTTTGTTTTTACGGGACATTTTAAAGCTTCTTGAACAGAATGCGTGTTGTTCATTGTTGATTGTCGTACAATGATCTGTAGCTAACCCATCTACTTCATTTGGCTCTATTGGATAGTTTTTAAACTGGCAAACAGACCACAGCTCTGTATTTTACATTACAGTTTAAACAAAACAATTCTATAAATGAGTTATTACTGCCAGTAGAACATTCATCAGCTAAAGCGGATTGTTGATCGAAATGTACTAATAGTTGAATATTAAGGAAATAAAAGAATATCAAAATAAGTTTCAATTTTCGACTCAAAAACTTTTTTGGTTAACTTATTATAGTTAAACAAAGGGATTGGATAAAGGTTCAGCCTGTGTAAATCTTTTCCCATCAAAAACGGATAGAATGATAATTGGTTTTTACATGATAATCAAACCCTTTTTTGTCACATTGTGAGTCAAGGGGAGGCAATCCTGCCTCGTCTATCAATTGATTTGATTTTACTTGATGATTTATTATAGTAAAGATCGAGGCACTCAGCCACTACACTATTTAGACGAATACTCGGAGATACATCGTATGATGTCATCTGAAAATATTAAGAATAAAAGGTAGCCCATAACAAAAATGTAGAGTGGTTTGACATGATATTATCAGACTCAGTGTGACCAAAATGATCTCTATTTATTTATCTTACTCTTTCTGAACCTATTCTTTTACAGCTTTAATTAACGTGTTTTTGCCGTTTATCTCAGTAGATAATTTGCTGAGTTTAAAGGTTAAAGGTTAAAACCTTTTTCAGCTCTCATGATAAATTAGAAAGTGTTAGACATATCAATAACGATGTAAAAACTACGGAATTATATTCATCTTCAGAAAATGTTGCTCCATTGTTTCCTTCTGACTTTTGTTAATGTTTGTGCATCTTCTTCTTCTTCTTCGGAAGTCGACCCTATTTGCAGGGTCACCGCATTAAAAATATCCTAGTTTTAGGTAAATTTTTAAAAATGCATCAATTTCGTAATTATGACGTATAAATCTAGAATGGTTGGGGCACCGGAAGGGGATTTTGGTTCATCAAAAAGTCATTTGATAATCATACACACGCGGATGATATGATAGTTCCGATTAAGGTATAAAACCACTTATTCATAGCCCCATTGCTCTCTTTGTTAAATTCTGCAATTTCAAGCATTATTTGCTACTTTTTCTTAAGTTCAAATAAAGTGGCAGTCATTCATTTCAAAACTATACCTTATCCTGACTTCTGTCGAAAAATTCAACATACCATTAATTGCATATTAGAGCGTACTGGTTCCCGGAAGTTTGATAGTACAAAAACCGGTACTTCTGATCTGACCAAAAGGGAAAAAAGAAACTTTCAAAAAGGGTTATACGGTTAGCCCAAACCCCCAAGCTTTTATTATGATACCAAAACAATCCAAATAATTCACCTATTGACAAAGATACAGCACTGCGGAGCAACTATTTTGTTTGAAATATTTATTACTTTTAAGGTGATCAGACATATTACACCTTTAACGGTAGTTTATTCTTGCCGATTGCAAAGATTGCATTAATAAATCAAATGAATTCAGATAATATTTAAAGGAACAGAATGGTATGGCCTTTTATTAATACAAGAAACCTTTCGCAAACTTTTAATGGAATCGCTTAACTTGTCAACAAGCATCATTGTCAGATACGTAACTAAGCTAGCTACGTCAAAAGTGAATAAAAATACGTCATCATTGATCACGGTAACTATTGATAGAACAATGGCGGATCCAGAAATTTTCATAAGTGGGGGCCCACTGACTGATCTAAGAGGGGGCCAGCTCGAGTCACGCTTCAGTGATTCCCTATATAAGCAACCAATTTTTTTCCCAAAAAGGGGGGCCCAGGCCCCCCCTGCCCCCCCCCCCCTAAATCCTCCTCTGTAGAAGTGTAAAAGTATTTTCTTCTGATAATAATCTTGTGAGATAATTGCACGTATTTTTTTCTTCATTTTCGTATTTATTTCACGAAGGAAAATAATGGTTGATTGCGGTTTGCTGTACGTTCAGTTACAAAAGTGTCAAGTTTGTAATAACGTCTTTCTTAACCTTTCAAATCATCTTATTGCTTCACAAAATTATTTTAATTAAATGATTAGAAACAATTTGAAAACCATTATATGTCAGTAAAGATTTTTAAAACACATGGATGCACAATGAACCGTAGCTTTTGAAAGTGATTGAAATTTAAATTTCCAAAACAATTTAACATTGCAATTGTCTTTTATATGTAATTTAAATAAGATTTTCACCTCTGTTCATTGGTTATTCGTCGAAGGTAAAAGTATAGGGAAATTAAGAATGTTATTTTTTATTGGAATGAAACAAGATTCTGTTGTATTAATTTTAAGACCTCTTATTTATTCAAGGAGTCTTTAGACGGAATTGGTTGAACGGAATGTATTATTGTAAAACTCTTTTATTTTTTTCTGGGAATGAACAATTTGCAGGTTACAATGTATTCAATAAAATTTGTTAGAGGTTACTAAAACACTGTTAGCTCCTTCTCGTCGTTGAAAAGTTTCTAACAAAAATGTTTATGTTAAATATGTTGTTTAACTTTCGTACCAATTAAATTGTTTATTGTCTTGCTCCCGTTATTCTGCCAACAAACCCGTGTATTCTTAACGTAATTACTGTATTTAAATCGACAAACTGACAATATATAAAAACGAAAGGTAAGACAAAATTAATTTGTCGCTTTAATTTTTTCTCAAAGACGAAAGCAGGATATTGGCTGCAAAACAATCACAAATTTAAAATATGAAACAGCTTCATTTGACTCATAGTAGTGTAAATAATTTAAGCATATTTTATTGCTCAAAAGGACAAATGGATAAGACACAATTTTTTTTCAATTTAGTAACGAGCATGAGTGCATCGTCCGCAAGGGTTGTGAGGTCTATAACTGGAGGTTTTAACCAATGACTTGTAACTATCATCATCCTCCTCTCTTCTTCCTTCTCCTTGTCCTCATCATCACCATGAAAAAATCCTCACAAAACTTGATAATAACCTATTTTCTAAAAAAAAAGTACGGATCGACGTGGAACTAAAGATCTAACTATAGGTCACCGTACAACTGTCAATAGTAAGCAAACCCCATACCGTATAGTCAGCTAAACATATATAACAAACGGCAACCAACGACAACCAATGAATTACAAGAATATATAGAATGTGACGGGGATAATTTCATGAGAGCGCCCCTAACATGTTGTCACAGTAAAACATAAAACAAAATCCTGTATGAATCAGTTGGAAATGGTTTGACTCATCGGCGGTGGATTTAGGCGGGGGCGTTGTGGACGAGTGCCCCCTCCCCCCTAAAATTTGCAAAGCATTGGTTGTGTTCAACTTATTTAAGTATCAGAAGAGACCATTCCATCTTTTTTAACTTTCAAAGTATATAAAACGGTCAGTTTAACAGAATCAACGTGATTACTAATCAGCTGACCTAAGATTTATTTAAGTTCTATAAATATTATATACTTCAAAGTAAGGTATCAAACGCGGAGCTCCGTTTCATGACAAACATAATAGGTTTTAGCAGTTTAAAAAGTAAAAACAATTGTTACATTGTATTTGCGGTTTTATCATGGCATGGTCAAGAAAACAGTCAGGTGAGATTCTTTTTTGATATCCTTCATGAAAGATAACTTACTGTTTTAAGCAACAGATTAGTTTATAATTTGTATCTCTGTGTCTATACATATTGCTTACTTGCATCTTACAAATTTTGCCCAATTATGTACCGTATTACACGCATAGGATCCCCAGAAAATAAACATAACTTCGTAAATGCATCTCATTCTGATTTTAGTAGTTTGTGGCGAAAAAAGTCTGGAACGACCTTCCAAAATAAAAAAAAATAAAAACAGATATTATGAAAGGACAATTAAAAAGTCACAGGGAAAAGTAGAATTTTTTATTCTGTTTTTTTGGGCTGCAGCTTTATATCTGTAACTTTATAAACTCGTACATATATGCAATATGATTCTCTTAATGCGTAAGTTATGGGTGTTGGTAGATTTTCAAATTTGTGGGAGACCTTGCCATCATAACATATTGTTTTACCTCTGTCTGTCCATCCGTCAGTCAGTCACAAGTGATTGTAGATTGTTTTCTGGATGAATTTAGACGGTTTCTGCTTGAAATTTGAATTTCTCGCTAATTTTACCACACAATAGTTCGAAATACCTATATTGTACTCCTTAGAAGAATATTTCAATAATTTTACCTCAATTTTTTTATAATTATATAACTTTGAGCTCCCCCCCCCCCCCCCCCTGATATAAAATCCTGGATCCGCCCTTGCCTCATCAGCACGCAGTCTTTTTTTGTTTTTGTCCAATGTGTTCGTTTGTCTTAATTCGACTTATGTCTTTTGATTGCCTTCCTTAGAACTACCTTTATTAAGTTACTTTTTTTAAGTTAAAATTGAAAAAGGCCGATAGTTATTCAATTTAGGATTGTCACTTAAATAATTTTGTACTAAACAAAATAGAACACGTGACAACTTCATATCCGACGACCTTGTGCTAGATTTATGTTTTGTACATGCATGTGACTGATAAAACAGATAACAAATATTTGACCCTAATCACAGATCAAATACTTTTGAAGTACAATGGAGGCTCTTTTTATTTTATTGCTTACAATGTCCATTTGTAAAGGATTTCTCATTGATAGCAGTACCCCAAGAACAACGAATCCTGGATTAATGATAGATAAACACTATTATATGTTGATGGACATGATAACTGACGAGAGTCGAGCACGTCGTCAGCTGCAACAATTTGTTGTCCAATTACAACATGAACTGACAGATTCAAAAGCTGAAATCCGTGTTTTAAAAGCAACGGTCGCAATGTATAATTCAGATTCAAAGAAACTGGATCATTTGTACAATCAAACTGAGGGCATACAAATTGAAACTGAAAAGTTGAAAAGAGACTATTCAACTTTACAACAAAACTATAATATCCTTCAAACTGAAAACCAAAATTCGCAATTGGAAATACAAAATTTAAAACATCTCAAAGTCGTATGTGACTGTATTTCTAATAAATCCGCTACTGTCTATCAAAACAATACCGATAACTTGTCCAGGACAATTCAAATGATCAATTCGAAAGTAAATCAACTAATTTCAGATGGAAATGCGCGGAAAGAGGACTTTTTAGCTCTTTATAACAAAACTTTAACATCTGACCGGAAAGTTACTGAACTTGAAGTGAAAATAGGACGTAATCTTACAACCTTGATGACGAGGCAGAACATTTCCTCCTCAGAGATATATTCTTTGAATAAAACAGACAATACACTTAAGGGTGATATTGTTCAACTGAAAGAAAAACAACATTTAACAGAATTAAAAATGTCATTTGTTGAATCGGAAGTTAATAGTACTATTGAGAATGGTTAGTACATTTGATATTTAATTTTCTTGAACCTAAAATTATTAATACAGAAAGTTGCATTTAGTCTCATTAAAATTATATCACAAATCACACATTATGTACATGTTAAATGTCTGCAAAATTTGAATTCACCGATATTCGCTGAAATCCTGATAAATATGTCCTGTCTAAAATCTTGAACTCGATACAAAATTTAGTATATGCCCATTTATGTAAAATCATGTGTCGAAATGCAGTTGAAAAAAAAAACACGAAAAAATACAAAACAACAAACATCAGTCTACAACAAACAACATAGAAAACTAAAGACTGTGTAACACTAACTCTACGGAAAGGATGTCGCGTCTTCGCCGGACATAACGTGTTCAAAGTTAGAACAGTTGCAACTTATATGATTACAATTACTCCATATCTTCTTTTTTTTTGGTGCCAAAACACAATCTGACCTAGCTCATCTGAGTTCATAATTTTACCAACGAATAGAAACGCTCCTAATCACATTTGATATACTATAAAGTCGGACAAGTTTTGTCGAAAACTTGCGATTTATTTAAACATATGCATATACACACATACAGCCACACACACACAAGCTTGCGCGTATACAGGCTGTATATAATAACATTGTTTCTCATTATAGTTGCAGTAACATCGTGTGCTCCTCATTCTATAAAATATAATTCTGGTGAGATAATAAAGTTTAGTGATGTGAAGTTATCAAATGGAATTGGAAATATTGATAAATTCAGATCTTCAGGGACATTTACCTGTGAAAAGCAAGGATTGTATTTGGTTGGTGCATATATTAATTCATATTCTTTTGGAGCTCAATTCAAAATTGTAAGGAATGGAAACATGATAAGTCAAGTACACTTTAGACCTGACAGTATCCCGACAGGTACTAGCTCCCTACATACTGGAACTGGTGTTATAGCTGTTCTGCTGAATGTAAAAGATACATTAAATGTCAAAGCAGGCTATCCCAATATGTACGTGAATGGTGGATATTCATGCTTGACTGTTATAAAAGTAAAATGAATGTCTCATTCAATAACATTACGACCTAATTTAAACTATATATTTACAGTTTGTTTGTGTTATATGTTTTACAGATCAATTCGTGGGTTACTTAAAAGTGATGAATTATTCAATAGATTTTATTTGATTCTAACAAGTATGTTATTAAAGCTTTGCCAACAAACTTTCTAGTGTAAGCGTACATGGTGAAGGTTAACCCAGAGAAACTGTTCAGATACACGAAATATTTTTAATAGTAATTTACAATATATTTGTTTAAGCGCAAAAAATAGTTTCCTGAATTTTGTTTTTATAGAAAAAATTTCAATAAAATCATATATAACATGTATAAGTATCAAAATGTAGAAAATAGAATTACGCTAATCATCACTTGTTGTATTTAACTTGTAGTTGGTTTATTACAATATAAAAATCTATTGTACTTTGCTATATTACAACAGAAACATCCATTGTACTTTGCTATATTACAACAAAAACATCCATTGTACTTTGCTATATTACAACAGAAACATCCATTGTACTTTGCTTGTCGGCTTTAACACATGAACAAGTGTTATTTGTATTCCTTTGAAATTTCGGCCTGATGTTGCCTGCATGTTTCTCTGCATCCTTTTACATTTTTACTTGTATTTGTCAGCGTCATTTCGTCGTTTTACATTTTGGCATGGTGTTGTCTGTGTATCTTTGTCGTTTTTCATTTTGGCATGGTGTCGTCGGTGTACCTTCGTCGTTTAACATTTTGGCATGGTGTTTTCTGTGTACCTTTGCCGTTTAACATTTTGGCATGGGGTTGTCTGTGTACCTTTGCCGTTTAACATTTCGGCGAAGTGTTGTCTGCGTACCTTCGTCGTTTTACATCTTGACATTGCTTTGTCTGTGTCACTTCGTCATTGTATATTGAGGCATCATGTTGTCGGTGTATCTTTGTCATTTAAATTTCAGCTTGCTGTTTTCCGAATCTCATTACATTCCGGGATGATGTTGTTTTGTCTCTTCGTTGTTTTTCATCCCGGATATTGTTGTCTGTGTATCTTCGTTGTTTTTACATTTTAAAAGGTATTGTCTCTGTCTATTCGTTGCTTCACATTTCGGCATGGTGTTGTCTTGTTTCTTAGTCATTTAACATTTCGGCATGGTGTTGTTTGTATAAAAAAGAAGATGTGGTATAGTATGATTGCCAATGAGACAACTCTCCACAAGAGAACAAATCACACCGAAATTAACAACTATAGGTCACCTTACTGCCTTCAACAATTAGCAAAGCCCGTACCACATAGACATCTATAAAAGGCACCGAAATGACAAATGTATTGTTTTAACAATTCAAACGAGAAAACTAACGGCCTAATTTATGTACAAAAAATGAACGAAAAACAAATATGAAACACATCAACAAACGACAACCACTGAATTACAGGCTCCTAAATTGGGACAGTCTGTCATTCACATTTTGGCATGATGTTTACATGACTGTGTCTCTTCGACCTATTATTTATCTTGTCGTCCGTGGTTACCTTTTACTTATTTTAGGAATTCTGAAGGTAAGAGCATATAAAACAATATTTCTCTTGTTCCGCACATCCGATCTCTACTGGCGTAAATACAAATGATGAGTTCATTTACAACCACTGGGTCGATGCCACTGCTAGCGTTGGTGGAGTTTTTATTCCCCGAGGGTATCACCAGCCCATTAGTCAGCACTTCTGTTTTGACAGGACTTATCATTAATATGGTCATATTTATAAATTAACTGTTTACAAAACTTTGAATTTTTAAAATACTAAGGCTTTTTTACCCCAGAAATGAATTACTTTAGCTGTATTTGGTAAAGCGTTTAGGAATTTTTGGTCCTCAATTTTAGCATATGCGCTAATTTCTTACGGTTTTTGTCTTGAATGGAAGTGGCCGCAAATGTTGTCGATCTTGATGTTTAAATATATATTATTTTTTTTTGGTGATATAGAATGCGTAAATTATAAAAAGATTGAGACCGAACAAAAATGTGGCCAGTTAGTCTTTTGTTTTCTATGTTTTGTCTTCTGTACTATTATTTGTCTGTTTGTCGTTTTATTTTTAGCAATCATTATGGTGTTGTCAGTTTATTTTCAATCCATAAGTTTGACATGTATTTTCCGTCCCTCTTTTATATTAAAAAAAATATTTAAAAATGACGTTTTATTGCACATCATTTATTTATTGATAAATTTGTCATATTAAAGCTTCTATTATAAACAAATCAGTTTCAATATTATAAATTAACTAATTGAATCGACAGAAGTTGATAATTAAAGGGACATGAGCTATGAGATATAAAAAGAATTATTTTTTTAATCAATAATGAAAGTGATACTATATTGATATATTAATAAATCGCTTTTAGCAGCCAAATTGGTTCAACTTTGACAACATAAACTAAGAAATATCACAGATAAATTATTCACCTGCAAGTGAATAATTCGACAATATTGTTGAATCTGTGTGTTGGTGGCTCTGCCACAGGGATTGTGTATGCGTCTAGTGTAGTGGGGGTTTAATACTCAAACATTGCCGCTGGCTAACTCACTTGTGGGTGAAAAGAGAGTCGAGTGCGTAAATCTCTCCTGCCAGTACAAAGCCTCTACACTGTCCAAGACTTCTACAGTGCCTCCCCGCGACAGCACACGGTAACTAGGTATATGACCTAGGCATTATCTGTAGAGGATCTCGGAGCAGCAAGGGCCCTAGAAATGCAGTGTGTAGGCCCACCGGCGTGTGGACATGCCCTAGCACTCATTAGCCTTGCCCCAGCTATGGATTAAATAGCATCACTGCCTTGTGATTGGATTTTTGAATCAAAGGCTATGGAAGTAAATCCAGACAGAAAATCCGGGTAGATGGAACTCGTTAGCAACAGCAATCGTCTAAGGGATGGAATCCCCTACAGAAAAGCCACAGGTCCTCCGCCATTGCCGGTCTCAAGCACGGATGAGAAAGGGAGGAGAGTTATGCATAGGGCCAGCACCCCTATCATGTAAAAAAAACCTACGCTACGGAAACCACACTAGTAAATCAAAATAACTTCACCGGTACTCAAGGAGACATTCATCAAACTGTTGATGGAATGACTGTTATTAGTGAAAGCAGAGATGAAGCTAATAACACGAGAAATGGACATCTGAGACCAAAATCCCTACTTAGAGTGGGTGGATGGAATGTCCGCACCATGTACGAAGTAGGAAAAACTGCGCAAATTGAAAAAGAAATGTTGAACTATAACATCGATATACTGGGCATAAGTGAATGCAGATGGACAGGTAATGGGTCAGTTATAACAACAAATGGACAGAAGATAGTTTACTCTGGGAGAAAAGATAATATCCATAGAGAAGGTGTAGCCATCATAATGAATAAGCAAGCAAGTAAAGCTCTTATAGAATGGAAACCTATAGATGAGAGAATAATAACAGCAAGATTCCATTCAAAATATGTTAAACTTACTCTAATTCAATGCTATGCACCAACTAATGAAGCAGACATTGAAACTAAAACCGACTTCTATGAAAAGCTCAGAAGTGTAATGGAAGGAGTACATGCCCATGATGTTGTACTGGTAAATGGAGACTTGAATGCCAAAGTAGGTAATGACAACATCGGAGTGGAGAGAATAATGGGTAACAACGGATGTGGAACTTGTAATGAAAACGGAAACCTGCTGATTGAATTTTGTGGACTAAATGATCTGGTTATTGGTGGTACACTATTCCAGCACAAAGAGATACATAAACTTACATGGACATCGCCAAACAGGAGAGACAAAAATCAAATTGACCATCTAATGATAAATGGCAGATGGCGGCATTCACTGAATGATGTATCTGTAAAAAGAGGGGCAGATTGTGGAAGTGACCACTTCCTGATTATCGGCAAAATTAAATTGAAACTCAAGAAAGCTCCGAAGATAAACGAGCTGAGCAGGAAAACATTTGATCTGCAGAGACTGAAGGACAACAAAATAAGACAAAAATTTAATACTGAAGTAAAAAACAGATACCAAGTACTCCGTGAAATTGATGACAATAATGAAAACATGGGTGAAAACATAACTGAAATTTGGGATAACATCAAGGACATTTATACTAAAACAGCTGAGAAAGTATTGGGTTTAAAGAACAGAAAAAGAAAACAGTGGCTGTCAGACAAGACTTGGGAAAACATCAAGGAAAGGAAAGCCATAAAAACAAAACTTAATGCATCTAAATCTAACAGATTGAAAACCAAATTGCAATCAGACTATAGAGATAAAGACAAAGAAGTTAAAAAAGGGGCAAAGAATGATAGGAGAAACTATGTTGAAGAACTTGCAAATGAAGCTGAAGAAGCGTCAAAGCGTGGAGAGCTCAGTGTAGTATATAAAATCACTAGACAGCTCTGTGGAAAGTCCAGGAATAATGATGCACCAGTACTATCCAAAGAGGGGAAGCTACTAACTACAGACAAGGAAAAGTTAGATCGTTGGGTCGAACACTTTAAAACTATCCTGAATAGGGCTGAAACCAACAATGATATACCAGACATTCAACCGTTTGGAGATGCACTTGAAATAGACACAGAAGCTGTATGCAAAGATGAGATCCAAAAGGCAATAAGACAACTGAAAAATGGTAAAGCACCAGGCATAGATAACATCAGTGCAGAATTATTAAAATCAGACATACAATCAACAAGTGAAATACTACATTATCTATTTACGAACATATGGATAGATGAAGAAATACCAACTGAATGGGACAAAGGAATCATTATAAAACTGCAAAAGAAGGGAGATCTGAAACTTTGCAACAACTGGCGAGGAATATCACTACTTTCAATCCCTAGTAAAGTATTCCTTAGAGTCATCAAGAATAGAATAACTGATTCCATTAACAGTAAGCTGCGTGAAGAACAGGCAGGTTTTAGAAATAACAGAGGCTGCGTCGACCATCTATTTACCCTCCGAAACATCATAGAACAATCCATAGAGTGGCAGAACAAAATAGTACTAAACTTCATTGACTTCCAAAGAGCATTTGACAGTGTTATAAGAGAATATATTTGGGACATACTAAGAGCATATGGAATACCATCGAAAATAATCAAGCTGATAAAGATATTCTACGACAAGTATGAATGTAGTGTATTGCACAATGGACAGCTTTCTGATTGGTTCTCAGTGGATACAGGCGTCAGACAAGGATGCATAATCTCTCCTCTTCTCTTCTTAATAGTTGTTGATTGGTGTATGAGATCAACCTTAGGAAATGGAAACACTGGGATAAGATGGACACTCAACTCCTTTCTTGAAGATTTAGACTTTGCAGATGACATTTGCTTACTATCCAGCAACAGAGCACAAATGCAAAAGAAAACATCAAGACTGAACACTATGTCAAACAAACTTGGGCTCAAAATAAACATCGAGAAAACGAAAGTCATGTCAATCAACGACCAATCAAATAAAATTCCAATAAAGATTGGATCCGTGAACATCGAGGAAACAGAAGACTTTACATACCTAGGCAGCATAATAAGCAGTGATAATGGGACCACCAAAGACATCAAAGCAAGACTGAGTAAGGCTAGAACATCCTTTTGTCTACTCAGACCAATCTGGAAATCGTCATCCCTTGCAAGAAACACAAAACTCAAAATCTACAACAGCAATGTCAAATCTGTACTGCTTTATGGATCAGAATGTTGGAGAATTATACAAACTGACTTCAACAAACTGGCCGCATTCCACAATACCTGCCTGAGAAGAATATGCAAAATCTTTTGGCCAAACAAAATATCCAACCAGGAACTTTTCAAACTGACAGCACAAAGAGATATAAGAGACGAAATAAAAACAAGAAGATGCAAATGGATAGGCCATGTCTTAAGGAAGGAACCAGCAAACATCGCTAAAGTGTCACTGAGGTGGACTCCAACTGGTAAGAGGAAAAGGGGGAGACCTAAAGAAACATGGAGAAGAACAGTGGAAAGCGAGATGAAGGAGGTTGGGATGTCTTGGCGAGAAGTAGAGAAGAAAGCACAAGACAGAGTGTTATGGAGAGAGCTAGTGTCGGCCTTATGTGCATCAAAGCACGAAGAGGATTAAGTAAGTAAGTATTGTTGAATCTGTATGCATGTGACATTCAATAAATCCCCTTAGCTGGAGATAGGTTATGCATGTATTCACCTATGCGAAGGAAACAAATGTCCACATTGAAAGTGAAACAAGGATGAAACTATTTGGTTGACTGATTCGATTCACAAAAATATCAGTCTTATACAGTTAAACACGACTTACTTTTTTAACCTACAATATCAAAAGAGACAGACCAAAATTAATCAAATTGCTCGTGTTTGCTATCTGTTGATATGTTGATCCATATTATCGAGCCCATGCATTATTAGTGGTTTATTTTAAACTTTTTGTAATTTGGATATCGTTTTTGAAAGGTTGTAAATCAAATAAGTGAACGTGCATTTGACAGCCCATTCCCTTTCAAGTGTTTTGAATTTAAGGATACTACTGATACTAGAAGGTATGCTTCATTCCTTGGTCTTTTCCTCAATATTGGCGTCGTATGGTATTTACATATCTCAAGTGATATGTTATGCTCGTGCATATTCACAGTATACAAGACTTCATATACAGAAGTGTGCTCTAACAGAGTTATGAGAAGGAAAGATTAAAAATGATACGTTGTTATTTTCAAGGACACCATCACGAATTTATTGATCGATTCGATGTGCCTATGTAATTACATTTTTATCATGTCTCAGTAATTGTGGTTAAATATCTATGTCGTATGTCTGCTTAGTACCAAATGTGACATATTCTCAAATATGACTGTTTTGCCGAGTGTAAATTTGCATTGCAATACGACGAGTCTCTGTATTTATTCATCCAACATTTATATATTTACTTATGATGGTTTCATTGTAGTTTTGGTAGGATATTGTGTAATGTCTTATCGTTTGTTGTTTAAATTATGTATATATACGGTACGTTTTTCATATGTCTTATTTGTCAATATAGTCGAATTTCTATTTTTCATGAATAATGTTTTGTGTTAGTCCAAATTATTTTGCAGTCACAGCATGTATTCAAAATATCCTTTCAATACCGCCATTATCATAATAATTGTTTGGTCTAGATTGTGAAAATGACTGAATGAATTTCAAGATTATATATTGATTACAAAATTAGTCATTGTCTGTGATGTCCTGCGCTGTCGTTAATGGAAGATGTTCGTTGTTATTCTGCGGCTTATGTGTTTTACATATTGTAACGACTATTCTATATTATTTATTTGTGCATTTCTCTTTGTTCTGTACCGATTGTTCTTACGTTTGTTTGTGCTTTATTTCACTTATGTATAGTGTTGTCATTTTAGCGATATTTTTTAGTACTGCTATAAATAAGCGGGTGCTTTGGCAAGCCATAAAACCAGGTTCAACTCACCATTTTGTTCTTAAAATGTCCTGTACCAAGTCAGGAATATGACAGTTGTTATTAATTAGTACATTTCTATACATGTACGTTCGCATTTATTGCACTCCAGTGTTTCTGTTGTTCCATTGTTTTCATCTTATAGTTGATGTGTTTCACTTGGTTTTAGTTTCGTGAATAGTGATCAAAGTACAAGGCGTATAATTTGATACTTCAGACGCGCGTTTCGTCTACATACGACTCATCAGTGACGCTCAGATCAAAATATTTATAATTGCCAAACAAGTATAAAGTTGAAGTGCATTGAGAACCCAAATTCCAAAAAAGTGTGCCGAATACACCTACGCTAATTTGTTTCCGGGATAACGTATAGTTCATACTTTAGAAAACAGTAAATTTATAAAAAAAAAAAAAAAATCCCAACATAATTGATATTCATGTCAACACATTAGTGCTGACTACGGGGTTGGTGATATCCTCGGGGACGAAACGACCACCATCAGTGGCATCGACCTAGTGGTGTAAATAGTTATCAAATGTACCAGGCTAATATTTTGATACGCTAGACGCGCGTTTCGTCTACATGTATAAGACTCATCAGTTATATAAAACAACCGAAATTAAGTCAAAGGTCGACAACTGTGTCCCCAGACCATACATAGACTTCTCGAATAGTATGCTGTTCACTCGCATGCTAGATTCAGTAATATTAACAATGCACCAGATGCAAATTAATGTCTCAGTGGTGCTCGAATCCAAAATATTTATAAAAAAAACTGCACAATAGCTTAATTTAGTTTTCCATAAAAAAAATTCATAAATCAGGCCGAATTGTCTTACAGGTCACAGGGACTCGGTTAGCAGATTAAAATTTTGTAAATCAATGTTTTTAATTTATTTTTTATTATTTCCTGTCTATTTGCATTACTTTATTAACGTATTTAACGTTGCCATCACTAATATTTCTTTGTTTTCTGGCAATGTGCAGTTTACTATCCATATCCGTGCCAGTCACCCCTTTAATTCATGTTGCTGAGACAGAGGTGTATTAACGGGACAGGGGGCCCACAACACCTCCTTTTTGTTTGAATATTTAGGAAATCACTGAAGCATTAGATTATTAAAATTTCTGGATTCGCCACTAGCTTCAAATAAACTATTTCAAACAAAACATGTACATTTATTATACTTCAAGAGTTTTTTTCCTATATAACTTTTATAAATGCAAGATGTTGGGTCAACTTGAGCATATCAAATCTAATAACACAGGTAAACTAAGATTTTATTGTAAAATGTGCTCATCTTTTGACTTAAAAGCTTACTTAAGATTTGATATTAAGAAATATGATAGATCACTGCTTACAAAAATTAGAATAAGTGCACATTCACTTGCAATTGAAACTGGGAGGTATAGCAAACCAAAAATTTTAGCAAGTGAAAGATACTGCAAACTTTGTAAAGATAAAGTGGAAGATGAAGTTCATTTTCTTTTATATTGTCCTCTATATAAAGACCTTCGAGAGAAGTTTGATATTTTCAATAACCTTAATAATGATGATGATATTAAATCAACGATGTATTTACTTAACCCAGTAAATCTGGTTGACACCAGACAAATATGTAATTATTTAAGTCAAGCTTTTGAACTTCGTAATAAAAATCTAATGTCAGTTGGTCTTCCATAAGTATACTACTGTGTAATACTGTGATATTATATATATAATTAGTACTTGAAATGTTTCTTTCTGTTGTATTTGCATAAATTGTCATGTTTAATGTGTTTGTATCTTGGAATACGCATTGTATCATATGTGCTTTGTCCAATAAAATATTTGAATTTGAAAATATAAAATAAATGAAATAGTTGTGCTATTTCATTCTAAAGACAATTTGCTAGTTAATAGTTTCAAAGACTATTGCTCCGGTGAATAGTTTCATAACCATCTTTCCCGTACTTTTCCATGCTTATTTTTCATTGGACGATAATGATGTCATTGACTACTCTGCTTGGTTACGTATGCTTTGCAACGTCAAACTCACTCTTATATTGTAAACGGTGGAATCTGTTTGTTTTGATTGTAATTTCACTTACAAGAAGCAATTATAAAAGAGAAAGAAAATCTTCATGGAAATTTTTTTAAAAGATCTAAAATATAGTACCTTATTCATAATATGTGTTCGCTCTCCGTATATTAAAAGTGAATTTATAATAAGCACGGAAAGTTTAACACAAGTATTTGTAGTCTTGATTGAAATTAATGAAATATTTATAAATACAAAACGAATTATAAAAAAAGTAAAGTTCATCATGTGCATGTTAAGTTATGTCACATTTTTTCTTTCTTTCAGATAAGGTATATACACTTTTAGAAAATTAGTTATTTGGTATATAAAAACACTTAATGGCTGTTGTTCAGTATAATAAAACACCTGACTGGTTGTGCGGGTAATAGCAAGTTTGTTGTCCCTTCGCATACCAACTATTGCTCTCGGCTTTGCCTCGAGCAATAGTTGGTACCTCAGGGACAACAAACTTGCTATTACCCTCACACCCAGTCAATAGGTGTATAATATTTTTAATCACAATCTGTAAATACAAACACTCCAATTGTTATAAAATATTTTTATAAATTTTGTATAAATTTTTGTCAATCACGCATGCGCAACAACATGTATTCTTTAGTATTGAAGCCTTGTTGACCTTAAAGAAGAAGAAGAAGAAGAAGACGTGACCTACCCTGTATTTCAGTGGTTATCATTGGTCCATGTCCGTCATATTTTTTTTGTGAATTGTTATATTATAAATTGGGCCGTTTTTTTCGCATATTTTTTATGTCTTCATGTCTGTGCCTTTTAAAGCCGACTATGTGGTTTGGGTTTTGCTCATGGTTGAAGGCCCTAGAGTTGCCTGTAATTGCTTACACCTGTCCACTTCATTTGAAAGTATGTCGATAAGATGTCTTACTGGCAATCATGCATCTCCTTATTTTCGTATGAACCGATGACCACTGAACTTAGACAGGCACATAAATACAAAGAAGGCTCCTGACTTGTGAGTCACAACTACAATTAGGGGTCATTTGACATTTTTGCCAAGTTGCTTATTGTTTTGTTTAAATTAGAAACCTATCTTCATCTGCGATATATTTAACAAGATATAAAATAAATTGCAAAAACAATCTGACATAATTTACAAGTGCTTCAACTCCAAAATGGGTAGTCCCATTTTTCTGAAAATTCTGCCGTATGATAGCCATCATGGCTATAGACCTTTATCAAACTGTTACTTCTATCTTTACACTCAGATTTGCTCTTACTGCTTTGGTTTTTGATATTGGTTTAAGAAATTGCTAAAATCTTCTTTGTACTCATAATTTTTTTTATGGTGTTTTTTTTAAGCGCGAGTGCCATAGATTTGGTTACATTTTCTGTGTTTTGATGCCACTTTTGGGCTATTTCGTGACGGCCGGTTTTTATTTGTGGAGGAAACCAGGATGCCCCTTAGATTTATCATTACCACCAATAGGAAAACTGGCAATCATAGTCAATGAAGATTGGAATCGAGTGCACCTGCATCAGCGGGGTTCAAACTTGCAACCTTCCGTGTTGACTGGCTAGTGGTTACAGAAGTAACTACTAAACCACCCAGCCTCTTAGTGCCCTTAGATATATAAGATGATGTGATAGGAGGGCAAATGAGACAACTCTCCATCACAACTTAATTAACCATTTTAGGTCAAAGTCCATAAGTTATTGTCTGGAAACTAAAACAAGAGGCTCTCAAGAGCCTGAATCGCTCACCTTAATTTTTTTGGTTAAATCTCTCATCAATGATTATTTTGGCTTTTCAATTTATTTAAATGTTCTTTGAATCGTCCTATTTTCTTCAAAAGCAAAAAAAAATCATTTTCTCCTATGTTCTATTTTAGCCATAGGAGCTATGTTTCTGACATACAAGGAAATGAAATATAAAATTTATACTAGATACTCTGAAACTCATTTAGCCTAAGTTTGGCTGAAATTGATACAGCAGTTTCAAAGGAGAAGATTTTTTAAAGTAAGTCAACATGATGAACAAATTGTGAAAAAAATCTTTAAAGGGCAATAACTCCTTAAGGGGTCAATTGACAATTTTGGTCAAATTGACTTATTTGTAGATCTTACTTTGCTTAACATTTTTGCTATTAACAGTTTATCTGTATCTATAATAATATTCAAGATAATAACCAAAAACTGCAATTTCTTTAAAATCATCAATTCAGGGGCATTATACCTGAAAAACCAGTTACCCAATTCGGCTGAAAATTTCAGGACAGGTAGACCTTTACCTAATAAATACTTCTTGTCTTATTTGCTCTAAAAGCTGGAGTTTTTGAGATATAAGCCAAAAACTGCATTTTACCCTGTGTTCTATTTTTAGCCATGACGGCCATGTTTTTTGACGAAATAAAAAAAAAAGCACAAACTTTATTTTATACACCCTACTGATCATTCAGTTGAAGTTTGGTTGAATTTGGTTTAGTAGTTTTAGAGGAGAAGATTTTTTAAAGTTAGCAAATATGATGAACAAATTGTGAAAAATTGTCATTAAAGGACAATAACCCCTTAAGGGGTCAATTGACAATTTTGGTCATATTAACTTATTTGTAGATCTTACTTTGCTGATCATATTTGCTGTTTACAGTTATCTTTATCTGTAATAATATTCAAGATGACCAAAAACTGCAAAATTTCCTTAAAATTACCAATTAAGTGGCAGCAACCCAACAATGGTTTGTTTGATTCATCTGAAAATTTCAGGGCTGATAGATCTTGACCTAACGAACATTTTTACCCCATGTCAGATTTGCTCTAAATGCTTTCGTTTTTGAGATATAAGCCAAAAACTGCATTTGACCCCTATGTTCTATTTTAAGTAACGGCGGCCATGTTTTATGACGGATCAAAAATCGAAGCACACACTTTGTGCAGGATAATCTAAGGAACAATTATGCTAAGTTTCATCCAAATCCATTCAGTAGTTTCAGAGGAGAAGATTTTTTAAAGTTAGCAAATGTGATGAACAAATTGTGAAAAATTGTCATTAAAGGACAATAACCCCTTAAGGGGTCAATTGACAATTTTTGTCATATTAACTTATTTGTAGATCTTACTTTGCTGATCATTTTTGCTGTTTACAGTTTATCTTTATCTATAATAATATTCAAGATAATGACCAAAAACTGCAAAATTTCCTTAAAATTACCAATTAAGTGGCAGCAACCCAACAATGGTTTGTTTGATTCATCTGAAAATTTCAGGGCTGATAGATCTTCACCTAATGAACATTTTTACCCCGTCAGATTTGCTCTAAATGCTTTCGTTTTTGAGATATAAGCCAAAAACTGCATTTGACCCCTATGTTCTATTTTAAGTAACGGCGGCCATGTTTTTTGACGGATCAAAAATCGAAGCACACACTTTGTGCAGGATAATCTAAGGAACAATCATGCTAAGTTTCATTCAAATCCATTCAGCAGTTTCAGAGGAGAAGATGTTTGAAAAATTGTTAACGACGACAGACGACGACGACGGACGCCAAGTGATGAGAAAAGCTCACATGGCCTTTTAGGCCAGGTGAGCTAAAAATGCTTATTTGGGCCCCTAATTCCTTAACTTTAAGGACCATAACCATCAAAATCCATCCCAACCTTCCTTTTGTGGTAATAAACCTTGTGTTAAAATTTCATAGATTTCTATTTACTTATTCTAAAATTATTGTCTCGAAATCAAATGTCTTCATACGAAGCTGACAACGACATCATACCAATATATACGACTGCATAAACATTGTTTTTAAAGGGCAATAACTTCTTAAGGGATCAATTGACAATTTTGGTCATATAATTTTTTTTTGTAGATCTTCTTTGCTGAGCATATCTAAAATAATATTTAAGATAAATATTTCATTGTATTTGAAAACTGCAGAATATCATTAAAATTACCAATTTAGTGGCAGTAACCAAACGATCGGTTGCAAGTTTCATGTGAAAATTTCAGTCTTGATAGAACATGACCAAATGAAAAATTTTACTGCATGTCAGATTTGCTCTAGATCTAAATGCTTTAATTATTGAGATATAAGCCACAAACTTAATTCTAGATATCCTAAGGATCTTTCAGCTTAAGTTTGGTTGGAATTGGTTAAGTAGTTTCAGATGATTTTAGATAATTTAAAAAGGACAACGACCACCAAGTGATGGTTAAAGCTCACTTTTCCTATGGAAAGGTGAGCTAAAAAAGAGAAACGCCTATGAACTACAACAAATGACAACTAATGGACAGCACCATGTTTATTGATGGTCTTCCATTTTATCCTTATTTGAAGCACACAGACAGAAAAATTATTAGCAGGAGCATGGTAAAAACAATAACAGACAGACAGACTTCATGAAGAAATGATGGACTGACAGATCAAACCATTTTACTCTCTGCAATTTCATTGGATATATACAGAATTTGATTGTTCTCAGGGTAGCATTAAATATGTCAGTAAAATAAAGATTTATCATAAATTATCAGCAATTAAAACTGTGTGGTCTTGTTTATTGATACTTTTCACATGACTGGTATATATGGAGAAAAGTGCAACCCTTGTCCCTTCCAAGCCTTCTCATGCTTCTTGCTGATGTGAAATTTTAAAAGAACATGTTAATTTAAAATCCATGTTTATATAAATGTATTTTTACTGTTAATTAATATGGTGAGTATGGCTAACACGTTTTAAACATCTCACTATAAATAAACATTTTTAATGTAAAAAAATCAAGTCTAAATGATGAATTTGGTGTAAAAATCTTTATAGAATCTATCCTCACTGATGTTTATTTATCAAATTCTGAAATCGTCCTGCAACTAATAATGAAGTGTCTACGAATCTATCCACACAATTACATAAACATGTTTCTGTACGTCCGTCCATTTTTTCTCTTGGTTTGTCTACACATAGATCCCAACAGACGTCATTTAGTTTGTGTATTTGTTGTTGAAGTTGTGCCTTCTGTGATTCCATTTCTAAGAATGATTTCATTTCTGAATCCACTTGTCCTTGACCTCCTGGTGGTGGAGCACCAAATGATGATGGTGGTGGCTTTCCAAATGAAGAAGCACCAAATCCTGTATCGTAGCTCATCGTTCTAATAAATCAACTTTTGATTCTGTTGGCTAATGAGGTTTATATCTGAAAGACGAAAAAAGTTTGTTAAGATCTGAACACAAATTGTTGCTCATTTTGCCTATGCATGTGAATGAAAAGAAAGTGAGCATTACCACAACTCCTGTCTCCATATAAACCTACAAGTGATATACATTGCATCTCGAGGTAAATATGTCTTTCTTCAATTACTTCATTTGTATATTCATCATGTACAAAATGTATTCATGGCATTTTAAAAAAGAAGAAAAAAGATGAAATATTTACTTTGTGTACAAATAAAAAATTATCACTTGGAAGCTTTGACAGTGGTAGTCTTAACTAAATGTTATTACCTCTAGTACTAAGGCCAAACAAAATTAAAAACATGTGTTTCCGCTCTGAAACCCTACCTACCCTAATTTTTAGTGCATATCCTAACACTTTTTATGCCATTTTGTAACAAGCACTGTAAAATTTTGGACTGATTCCCTACTAGTAACCAGCTAAAAAATGTTTATTAATTAAAATAATATTGCCTTCCTAACTACCCTAATTTTTTCAGCATGTTAGCGGAAACACATATATATTTTTGTTTGGCATAATGAAACAATATTCAGTGGCTGATATATAACAGGCATGTCAAGGTGGCTTTAAAATTTATATTGATGGAGCAATTGGTAGGATCTTATGAGCACTCTGTTAAAAGTCTGAATTCCTTCTTATCATGCTTATAGTCAAATGACACTTCAAATCTAATCTGATTTTTAAAGAACAAATGTAAAACAAATTGTTGATTTCACTTGAAAATAAGACAGAACTATGACATTCCGTGTAAAAAACAAACTTGTATGGTATTAAAAAGTGAATAGTTAAATTTGTTGCTGATTAAATTCACAAAAAGACAGTTTTGAAGAGAAAAAATAAACATAAATTCACAAGAAATGTTGTTGTGAGTACTGTATTTTGGAATGAAAAAGATGCACAAATATGACATCCTGAAATTCGAAAAAACAATTCCAGGATCCCAAAAGGGTCAATCCTGAAATCCAGAGCTTAAAAACACCTGATCCCAGAGTCCCGATAAAGGTCCTATCCCCGATCCCAGGGTCCCAATAAAGGTCCTGTCCCCACTCATATTTGTACCTTTTCTTTAAATACACAGATCCTGGTAAATTTGATCTTAATCTGAATTGTATTATGCATCAATAAAAATACTTTTTTTTTCTAGGACGCTTCCAAATAATTATGAGTCCTGACGTGACTTAGTCGTCTTTTAAAAATTAAAATAGCATTGCAAGATGTCAAAATTATAATTTTGCCTTTTTTGGACACACTTCCTAGCACAACCCATGAACAGGTCAGGAATAACCACGAATTGGTGGATTATACCTCAATTGACGTATAATCCACCAATTGAGGTACATTGGTATAGACCAATTGACGTATAATGCAATTTTTTTGTAATAAAATGCTAGTGTGAGATAGGAGCATGATTTTGCAACTTCCAACCTTTTTTATGACCCTTATTGCATTGTATTGAGTTCTCTCAAAATTTCAGTTTTGTCTAAGCCAGCTGTATCTCTTGAGAATGCATATGTACAACAATTCTTTTGTTGAAACATTTGTACTATCAGAGACATATAATATTGTATTATATGTCTCTGGTACTATTGACCATGATTGACTTTTGATAATGAAAGTCAAGTATTAATAAAGAGCTCCATTCACCTGTGGAGTTGTACTCATGGTCACATGACTGCAGACAGTAATCACTGGTGGTAAGCGGATGGTCGTAACTAAAAGTTACGACCATCTGAAAATGGGAGACAACTATGGAGGTAAGTTTGTCTTATCCGATTTTCGGGCAGTAAAAGGTTCATTTGAGCTTAGCTTCTCGTCTCATACACACTTATCATTAGCGAGTTGGTACTGCAATAAAGTTTGATACATAAAATCATTTGAATTTTTGTGAAATAGACATTCAAAAATTCGAGCATGATGGTCGTAACTAACATGTGTGATGGTCGTAACTTCAACTATAATGTTTTGGATGATGGTCGTAACTAACACAAGATGGTCGTAACTTTTGAAAGATGGTCGTAACTTTTGAAAGATGGTCGTAACTTTTGAAAGATGATCGTAACTTTTAAAAGATGATCGTAACTTTTGAAAAATGATCGTAACTCTAGTGTTGAAACCAGCTTTTATAAAAAGAATTTTAAAAGTACTGTGCATATAACCATAATCTCACCTTTCATATAAGGTTTACTAATACAATATTAATAATTGATTTCTTTCATTAAAGTATGAATAAATTAAGTTATAAAAGTATAAATAAAACATACGCAGTTCTAATGTATATGGGTTTAAGTGAAAAAACGTAAGGGATAATAATTTCTTCAACTAGTCATCCTAATGATGCCGTTTCTTGTGGATTAATTATCTATGTATCATAAACTGTCACGTATTTTTTTTCGTCTGAGTGTTGATTTTAAGATATTCTGAAATGAAGATTGGTCTTCTAATAACTTTTTTTTTCAAATAAGATGTTGAAGATAATCTTTAAAATAAGAGAACACATGTACATCACCTTTATATTTTCACTTTCAGAGGCATTTATGTGCTCCGATTTGGTATGTGCCTATATGTCTGATAACCCGTCTGACATCCTAAACCATAGTTTACAAAAGCACAACATATCTGACAATTTTAAGATACGCCGAAAAATTTTAAACGACACAACTGGGGATAGATCTTACCAATCTTTGGAATTCAGTATCTCTCTCCTGGATATTGGCAGATATAAGCAGACCGGACATACATGTTACATTAACATACACGAGAAACGCATTACATTTAAAAAATATCCAAATGCCACTATTAACAATCATGATGAAAAGGCCAACCAAACTGACGATGATCATGTATACAAGCTTATCCCAGGCGTGATTAAACAAATGAAGGATATGGATCGCATTAGTGACTTTATATCTATATTACAATGTATTGAGAATGGAGTACTAATAAGGAATATAGCATTTCATCTACTTTTAGATATTGGAAGGTTTTATACCACAAAAACAATATCGCATATGAGATATGATGACAAATCTTTAACATTCTGGTGCACGGTGTACAAACTATTCAAAGGAAAGGGAATAAACTTTTTTCGTGGGTACAAAGGAGACGGTTTAGGTGACGAAAAGAGTTCCATTGGCCCTAAAGACTGTGAAATCAACTTTGCTGTGCCTTCAAATCCCATCATAACAAAAGAAGTTGCTAGATTTACAGCTGATGCTGGACATCCTGGTATATTAAACTTATCCCTTGACGCATTCGCTGCTAGACAGCAAGGAAAGGATATCAAACTGTCAATAGATGGGAAAAAAATTGCTATTGGGTTTGGAGAAATGGGAGACGAAGATCTAGCTGGAGACGAGCCTCCACCGACGTTAGCAGAAAGAAAAACGCATCTATCAGATGAGGTCTTAGTGGTGTCAACAGTGAAAACCGTTGTAGAAACTAGTGTCATAGATGGCTTCAATAAAATGACCGACTTTTCAGATACAAACTTATCAAATGCAAAACAAGCATTCATAGTAACAATTCTAAATATGAGTAATCGTATTAAAGAACTACGGGAGCTTATCGTTAAGCGGAAAATACATCTAGAAAACTTAATAAAAGTAGTTGAAGGCGATTGGAAAACAAGTAAGTTGGCGAATGCTATAAGTTTTTGGCAGACAAAAATTATACATTCACAAAGTATCATCAAAGATTTACTTGAATGCATAGACAAACTTGGCTTCACAATAGCATGTATAAATGGAACTGAAAATAATTACGTTTACGGCACAAATACCACTATTTCTCTTGATTCGCAAAGTAATTATAAATGCCTTCGAACTCTTACTGGGATTGAATTGGACGATTCACAGGATGATGCACGCATTACGAAACAACGATCGGACAGCTGGCTTAATCTCCGCAAAGAAAGTCGAATTACAGGCAGTACTATATTTAAAGCTCTAGGTTTAAGCACTTTAAAAGAGCAACAGAAACATTTCGACAAGACATATGGAGGCCTTACAGAGGCAATACCTGACGAATTACAAACATTGTTTGACTATGGAACAGAGCAGGAAATAAACGGTATTGGAACTCTTGTAGGGAAAATAATACCAGTCTACTTTCCCAGTCTAATATTCGTTGAGGATGGTTGCGAAAAGATTCCCATTGGAGATTCGTATGCCATTATTAGCGGTGATGGCTCTGGTACAACTGCATCAAACGTAAATGAAATGGCATTTGAAATAAAATGTCCTATGCCTGGAAAGAAAAGAACTACAGACGTCCATTACAAAATTCCTGTTTACTATACCACACAGATATTGAGTCAAATGGCAGCAAAAAAATGCAATAAGATAGGTTATCTGAGTTTTACACCGGAAAGTTCAACTTTTATCACTGGATCTATGGACCAAGCTCTAATGAATGACATTTGGGAGTTATGTACCGAAATTTATGGAAGTGCTAGTGCTGTCAGTCCTACAAAACGGAATCCGATAAGTAAAGAGCTTTTAGAAAGACTAAACAAGTATTCAACTAGTTGTACCTTCGTTGGAGAATTTCCATCTTTGCAAGCAAAACCTTGTTCATGTGAACCAGCACAAACGAAGGACGGTGTTTATGGATGTCACTCAAATGGTTTAAAATCATTTCCTTTAATGCCATCCCTAGACGACATTGCGTCATCTCTAGAAAAGTGTACGACAGCACTGACTGATGCCTACAATATCTTACGAAAGCCAGCAAAAGAAGTCTTGGTTACTGTAGCATCTGATCTTCACAGGCTGACTGGCGGATATGCGGTACCTATACAATATGGACTTGGCGGTTTCAGTTTATATATGACATCCGTTAGAAAAATGTTGACTAAAGCTGTAGATGCATGTTATAGTCGTCAAATGTCTGTCCGGGTGATAGCGTTCGATGGTCAGTTCTTGGAGATTTCATTAGCAAATGATTTTGGAAAACCACTCACAATATGTAAATTTATGAGGATGTATTGGGCCGATGTTGTAAAGATGACAAAACACGACAAACTGGTAAAGCTGCTGAATAATTGCTGTCTACCACAAATTAAAAGCAGGGATCAATTACTGAGTAATTTTGACATTAATGGAAGAAGCATTGAATTAAAAAAGAAGATAAAACATGTCGGGTCACCAAATAACATTGCTAGAGTTTTACAGAAAAGTAAGAAAGAAACTTGTGACATGGAAACACTCGCAGCAAAACAACACGATCCCGAATTGGATATATTGCAATATTTGCCTGTTGATTTAATCAACAAAATGGACGTAGATGCTGTAAATCTTGTACGACTGGCAGGCAAATCAACTGCTGAAAAATCTAGTACTAGTAGTTTAAGAGAAATTGATACCACTGAGTCAATTGACAACACACTAGCTGAGTTGTATGAACCAACTGAAGAAGATTTTGTAGCCGTTTTAATTGCTTTGCTTGCATTAGATTGCGATAAGGATTCTTCGAAATGGGAATCAATGACAGTCGAGTCATTGAGATTGCTGCTTGCCAATGCGGACAGTGTAAGGAAGAATTTCACTGTACTTCAACTGAAAACCATTTTAAATCTGACCAATTCAGGTCATGTTTTGACAAGAACGTCACTAAAAGCTCAACTTGTTAACATGGTATCACATGTGTATGGGGATAAATCTGTTTTACCAGAACGGACCAGAACTCCCAAACCATTAAAGACATTAACAGAAAATCACATCAAAGCATGGACGTCAGACGCAGTCAATGTTGCCTACGCACAGATGCACTTTTTTTATGCTTTTCGTGAATGGGATAATAGTAACATGTTCAATGGCTCATGGGATATTCGTACTGACACTGGTTTTCATTATCACATTCCGCAATGGTACGCACAACCATCAGAAATTAGTTCTCAAATTGTACAACCAATAATTGATCCCCACCACCTACTAGTTAACAATCGGTCAAAATGTTGTTCGTCCGGCATGATCAACATGGGTATACAGCCAGAAGCATGGTGGAAGGTTGCAGAGAAGTCAGCACAAAACAGAACAGGTCTTTCAGTTGAAATTGCAAAAGAACTCAGAGACCGCCAAAGTAATGCATTTGCTCAAACAACTTTCAGTCACAAAGTGCAGCTTGAAATGGATAAAAATGGTTGTCATAATGAAGCGCTCTGGTGCGAACTGATAAGAAATTGGTACAGTGCTATTGATTGTGGAGGTATCCCATTGCATCAAAGAATTAGATGGTTGTTAGATATGAGAGATTATCTATTGCAGTTTCTGAAAGTCGGGCATTTTCCACCACCAGGTTCACATGTCGAAGGGATGCCTATGGCACAATTCGAAGGATTTTTGACAAATGTTGATCGACGACTGCAACTTTATGCATTGATAGATAGTAATGAAAGTTACAATCAACGGGCAATAACCAGCTTGGACTCAGAAACATTTTTTTCTGCATTTCAGGTAATCACATATTTTATATAATGCGAATTTACACATAAATTGAGCTTTTCTACCGGTTTACCATTGTCAATTTTAAATTGTGTGCTCATGTAAATTTTTAGATGTTATTATTTTGATTTAGTGTAAAAGAGGGACGAAAGATACCAAAGGGATAGTCAAACTCATAAATTTAAAACAAACTGACAAAGCCATGGCTAAAAATGAAAAAGACAAACAGAAAAACAATAGTACACATGACACAACATAGAAAACTAAAAACACGAACCCCACCAAAATCTAGGGGTGATCTCAGGTTCTCCGGAAGGGTAAGCAGATCCTGCTCCACATGTGGCACCCGTCGTGTTGCTTATGTTATTACAAATCCGGTAAATAGTCCGATTCGGTATACCACATATAGTTAATAGTCTCATTATAACGATTAACCTGTATCTTTTTTTCATATTGACCTTAAAACACCGAAAAAGTCTCAACCTTTACAAATACACAAATTGTTTTTTTGTTTATGTAAACATATTATTCCTCTTCTGCTTCAATAGATTTTACAATATTAAATACATTTTTTTATATTGACTTTAGTTTGTTAATAACATATGACACTAAATAATCTGGATGAATAAAAACGTTATGCTAGTACATGTAGTACTTACATTATATGATTTAGTCTTAAACTTTCTTTTACTAAGGATTATGATCCAAAGGGGACCGGTGTGCTTCGACCCAACGACATACCTACAGCATTAGGTGCCGCTCAATATCTGAATGTGCAAAGATTAAATGAGGACAGGTATGTTGCTATATAGTTTTTTAAGTGAGGGCTTACAAATAAACCGGTCTCCCTTTACACCATTTGTGATTATGGTTTTCAAATACAATGATAGGCCGTGGTCGGAAGGAGACAATAAAGGGCTGACCCGTGTTTAGAGAGAGCCATATCACTTTCATGTAAAATACACTCTAGTTGCAGGCTAATGCCGCTACAAAGTAATACTCGCACCTTTAAGATTAATATGTTTAAGCTCAACTGCTTTTATGTTTCCCATATTTTTTTGGTAAAAGGAGCTGTTGTTATTGTTTTAACAGTTAATTATGTAAACTAAAGTTTTGAAAGTATTATATGTATTTACAAAAGTCCATGTGCAGGACGTGTTTTGTTTTTCACTAATCATTTGATGATCACGATGATGTTAATGTACCCGCCATAACATGTCCGTTTATTTGATAGTCAGCTGTCTTTAAGGTTTATTTTGAAGAAGAAAAAAGAACAATGTTATTTTGCCTTATTTAATTCCGGGTCATAGCTAGAACGTTGATACCATAAACCAATTTACGTAGAATATGGACAAAAAAAAGAATGTGCACTCATGTATATTCTTTTTCATATTCTATTTCAAGACATTTTGTCATGCGCACTTCCAGACGTACTAGAGTGTACCCAGAGAGACCACTGCAGGAAAACATACCAATGGAAATAGACGGTACCAACTTGCAAGCCATTAATCCATTTGAAAGGAGACTTATAATAGCTAGGTATTTCTTAAACTAATCGCCCATAAGTACTACAAGATCATCATTTTTATCGGCTTATTTTTCAAAACCCATACATAGAAATTCATCACCAATCTGTAAAAAAGATCAAAGCAACCAGTATTAATGTGTTTAGATGCAAAATATATACAAAAGTGACCGATACATGAAAAGGTTTTAATCAATAAACTCACATTTCTTTTTTAAGATTTTCTTCAAAACTTTATTTCAGAAGGCATGTGTTTGATATGGAGGAGAGAAAGACCAAAAATCCAAAAAGAAAAAGCGGTACTATAACACCATACGGGTTACCAGGCAAAGGTGCAGAGGGGGCACGTTCTTTTCACAAAACCAATGAAGAAAAAGTCTTACCCCACAGGAGGTTTGGTATACTGGATGACGAGTTAATGGAATTATAGACAAATAAACAAATATTGTCTGCTATATGGGCCGGTTGTTGTATCTTTGCCACATTCCCGTTTTCCTTTCTCAATTTGAAATAGTATATTCTTTTAAACACTTTAGTTGTATATTTAAAAAAATAGTAAAACGTATAAAAGTAACAGAACGCAGATACACAAAACTTGAGTTTATACCCGACAAACAAAGTTCAACAATTATTATTCAATGTATGTGTTAAAAATAAGTGAAAATCCTCTATTTTAATGTTTATTTTTTATATGCCTAGTCAGATTAGCTTTATACATGAATCTTGCATTGCAAAATGCACATGCAAATGATATTTCTTTGTGCATAGCATTTATGTGTTTCTGCAAGCCCTGTGCATACTGGTAAACTCTACTGCACTTTGTGCATTTATATCCTGCATCGTTGCCGTGCTTTGCCTTGATATGTGCATTTAGGTCTTTTTTGTGCACATACTCCTTTTCACAAACATCACACTTAAACTGTTTTTCCTGAAATAAAAGGTATTCATACATGTATTGATTTTCATTAATTTACACACATAGAAATGTGAATATACAAATGTATAACAATGTATAAATATATATGTTATGTGATTTTATAACAAATGGTTATAAATGCTGAACTTTGTTAGGATCAATGATGGCTATACTGAAGTCCATCAGTTGAAGCTCACAATACTTTCAACTGGACATATTGACGTACAGGGATAAAACTTAAAACCCCTCCGATGACCTATGAAGGGGCCATAATTGAAGCATTGCGATTTAAAAAAATAAGTCATTTGCATTGATTGTATATGAATTTAACGCTATAAAGTATATCTACCTCCACATGCCGAAGCCTATGTGCCTTAAACAAGGTCTTGGATTGAAATCCTTGGTTGCATAATTTGCACACATATTTAGGTTGTGTGTGTTTCATAGCTATGTGAGAAAGGAAGCCGGGCCTAGATTCGTACACTTTGCCACACGTCTCACATTGGTTAAGATCTGAAATAGAATATTTCATGATAAAAATAATTGCCATAACACTTTATTGATCAGTTGTAACAATGTCCCGTTTCAATATAAACGTTAAGAATGTGAAAGTTTAACAAATTGAGTAAACACTATGAAATTCCTTTTAAACGTAAGCTAGTGATTAACAGTTATTTATTATATGAATATATGACATTGATATGTGTCCACACTTGTAAAGTTTGTTAAAGAATGTCAAAGCGATATTAAGAGGGCGTATAAAATTTATGAACCATCAGTCTAAACGTATGGGTCCCTTTTTACCCTACTTTATGAACCAGAACACCGTTTTTTTTATTTTACCTTTCAATCTATCCTTGTACATTGGCGTGCTTTGAGCAGTTACCTCGGGTTGTCGGAATGTCACAATAGAACCATCCAGGGCTTCAATTTCATCCACTGTAACTATGAAAATTACTTTCTTCATGAAGAGTGATAAAAACATTTAAACAAGCAAATACTCTTAACACTTAACGAACAAACCTAATTAGAAAGTTTCAAATATATTGTCCTTTTTGTTGTTGAAATTTTGGCACAGTTACTTTTTATGCATCTTAACTCGAAATCTACAATACATAGAGATAATCCTGATTGTGAATTTGATATATTTCATATGTTCCAGGCTAACAAGTCATCATAATTATGACAGAACAAATATAATCTATTAAACTAATTCACATGTATTAGAACCAATACATCAATCTTGATGAACTTAACACTAACTAAGGTCTTTTTTTAATTTTTTTTGTATTGAAAAATGAGCAAAAACATGAGGATTTCCGCTTTGTTCTGTTCGATCAATTTAATTTCATATGAAAGGCCGAAAGCAAAACTGTATATACTTTTTATAATTCTAAAAGAAATCCATCACTCCAGAAAATTAATGATTGCTATTTATATGGCATATCAATCTTTTTTGGACATACAATTATGTTAGTATTTATTGTTTTAAAACCTCATCACAATACTGAAAAATAAACAATAACAAAAACAACAACAAATTAAAAAAAAATGAACATAACAAATATAAATCAACTAAATTGTCATTTCGGGGCCTTTTATATCTGACTATGCGGTATTGGTTTTGCTCATGTTGAAAGCCTTATGGTGACAAAGTTGTTTATTTCTGTGTTCTTTTGGTCTCTTGTACAGAGTTGTCTCATTGACTATCATACAACATCTTCTTTATATATATAACATATGATAATACTATTGCTCTAAAACTAACAAATTAATAATTCTTACCGTTCGAGGTGTTTAATAGTTCATCCTTAAAAAAAATAAGCAAACATTGACATACAATGATACATGTACATTATAACCTAACAAAATAAAAAAAAAACCATTCTAACATTTATTTTTCCATTGTTCTCTATTTCTTTTTTTCCCCACTGTTCTGTATCTACAGATACATAGAGTCGAGCGCACCTTAGAAGGTGTACTTGATTTGGTCTGTATCTTTATGTATTTAAACCAATATATAATTTTTTCAACATGTATTTTGGAAATCATTGCTAGAAATGCATGCACGTATTCCTTTTTAATATCAAGTACATACTCGCAAAATATTAGGGTACAACGGTAAAGGCTGTACATTTTCTATAAAATTTCCATATGTTTAGCATTGGATCAACACAAGTGTACATAATACTAAACATTACCATAAAATGTACACAAAAGCCGTGTACGTGCTACCAATCACAACAAATAAACAGATAAGAATGTTATTTAGTTTAATAATACGTACTTCTACTTCTACTAATGTGTCCTGCCCGTCGTGGTCCCTGTCGTTGATAGCTTCCATGTAGTCTATATCTGCGAGAAATAGTGTGTAAACGATCGCGCTGTGACAATTAAATCACAGTCTCGCTTTGCATGACTTTATCTTGTGCCGACGACGAAATTGCTTTATTATACGTTGTATGTAGAAAAATAAAAACACAGGGGCTCATCCATCCATTTTATAACTGAGGGGTTCCCAACCTAGGATAAAAAAGGGGGTCCAACTATATTTGCCCATTCAAATGCATTAATCGTTCAAAAAAAAGGGGGGTTCCAACCCCCGGAACCCTCCCCCTGGATCCGCCAATGAAACACCATATAAATTTTATTTATGTAATAAAAAGCCACTTTTAAAACTCTTGACTTGCCTTATTCGGAAATATTTATAATAAGTTACGACCATCACAAATTTTACTTACGACCATCTTCAACATTCATAATATTTTAGTTACGACCATCATGCTCGAATTTTTTAATGACAATTTTACAAAAACTAGAATGTTATTATGTATCAAATTTTATCTTAATATCAACGCACTAACGATTAGTTGGTATGAGACAAGCGGTTTGGTTGAACTAGAGCTTTTATTGACCGAAAATCGGAAAAGAAAAATTTATCCATAGAGTTGTCTCCCTTTAACGGATGGTCGTAACTTTTAGTTACGACCATCCGCTTACCACCAGTGAGTAATGATGTCCATTGACAGGTGATTACAGGTAAATTTGCCAATCAAGAATTGACAAGATAACAATAGAAGAAACTGCAAATACAATAATAACAGGCTATTATTTGAACTTGGAATTATTTTCAATTATGGAATTTGCATAATTTCTTGTGTTTAAAATTTTTAATAAATTTCCATGTTTATTTGGTATCATAATCTTTTGAGCGGTTAATAACACTTTCCATACAATGTATTTTGGTTAGATAGTGTTGTGCGCGGCACATACCTGCCAACTTTTGAAAATGGCCATGGGGGTTTTTGTGCGCTGCACCATTTTTGAGGATAGAATTTTTCACGGCATTTTTTCGTGTGATGATTTTGCTCCTAAAAGTGTCTGACATACTTTTTTTTTGGGGGGTGATAGTTGAAAATGCTATTATAACCTATCTTTTTTTAAATTGTTTGATTGTTGTATTCTTTTTTGTTGAGGTAAACACCAGTAAGATGACTTATGTTTGTCTGATACATTGTCAAGAAATAAAAAAAAAAGTAATAATTTTAATAATTTAATAACAAAAAAAAAACAACAATATATGAGGGTCTGGAATGGGGGGGGGGGGGTGTCTGTTGTTCTGTAAACATTTAATTTTCACTCATTTTTTCTCTAATCTTCAAAAAATTAACCTCTTTTTTCTCTAATCTTCAAAAAATTTGACCACGCATTTCTCAAATTTTCATTTTTTTTGCCCGTTATTCCTTTATCTTCATTTTTTAAGGGCATTATATTCTCTAATAATTTAACCCCCATCCAAACCCTCATATATTATATAGATCAATATCACAAGAAGTACTAGAATGTTTGGAGACATCATTAAGGCCACCGTGGTCAACTTTAAAGTCTCTGTTGCAAACTTTACAAAAGGCATGTGACAATCCTAACGTTGATTTAGACAACCAGCCCCTGTACTTGACATCATTCTCCCATTTCTTTAAGTATTTGCACGAAGCAACACGCTTTTTTTTCTTAGGCGGTGACAGAACTATTTTGCAAGTGATAACTCGCCCATCATGATTCCAATCTTTATAAATTTAACACCCAAGCTAAAAAAAAAACAACTCAAAATTTCGATTCTTTGATTGTTTACTATGCCGACATTAATCAACTGGTGAATGCGTGATCACTAAATTTTGATTGGATGAAATTTGTCAGACACGATTTGTCTCCCTTGGGAAAACTTTCAAAAGTTCAAAATCGGGAACAAAAATATTTTTCGTGTAAATTTTACTAAAATCGTGTTTTTTGGCTATTTTCACGATCACGATCGTGTAATCGGGACAGAGGGTCAAAATCGTGTAATACACGCCTAAATCGTGAAAGTTGGCAGGTATGGCGGCACAGTACATTCTATTGAAAATATACTATATTCTTTGTAATAGAAAGTGTTGTGCGCAGCACAGAACATTTCAGTACAGTATAAACATGGAATTTATTAAAAATTTCAATAACAAGAAATCAAGCAAATTCCATATTTAAAAATAATTCCAAGTTCAAATAATAGCCTGTTAATTATTGATTAAATGCAATATGTTATGAGACTATACTAAACTAGGAATGTTTGACAAGTTTTCATACCATAATATGGTTTTAAGAAAACAATGCTCCATTTTGGTAGAATAAATTGTTTTGAAAAACAAAGAATTATTCACCAATTGGTCTATACCATTATATGTCAATTGTTGGATTATACGTCAATTGAGGTATAATCCAATTGGTGGTTATTCCTGACCTGATGAACATGATGAAATAGAAAAATCGTATGTTCAGAGTATTCCTTATTTTGATTGGTCAATTTGTTACCTGGATACAGGACGCTCTTATATATTTCTTTGTTTCGGGATTCACGGTACATTTGAAATTTTTCATTGAAATTATTTACCCTCCCACCCGCCCATACAACTGTGTTAGTTATGAATTTTAATGTATTTTATGTACTTATTTATAAGATGTGTTGTGTATACTGTGGCTAGCTCATGTGTTTATTCGAGCTGTTTGGATGAATATATTTATCATTTCTAATGGCTAGACACTATATTTTCTCTTTAACATTAACTTTACATGTTATATGTGACTGTCAGTGGTATAGTCGAGTGTTTGTCCTGTGCTGTGAAATATATCTGTTTGTCTTGTGTAAACATGTATATATTGTGGCTAGACGATATATTTGCTCTTTAACATTAACTTTACATGTTATATGTGACTGTCAGTGGTATAGTAGAGTGTTTGTCCTGTGTAGTGAAATATATCTGTTTGTCTTGTGTATATCATATACTATATATTGTGCCGTAATAAAATTGAGTAACTTTGATTTCTTTTGTGAGAAGCCTGGTAATTATATTGGACTAGGTGTCGTTAAATGAAGACCTCAACCGACCTGGTGTAAGTTTACATAAGTTTTGTTAAACTTTGACTCTGCATGCATATAAAACTAGCTTATCATATATATATATTGACATGTTATAATTAACCTTCGTTCCTCGTGTTTTCTTGTGCCGGAAGTTGACGAAATTGTAGCAAAGACTGAGTGCGCATGACGTTGACCTCTGACACAAAACGTAAACAATAGCACGTGGATACCACACGTGTTGTGATGTCTTAAGCCGGCAATTAGATGGATCTTACAAAAGATAAATTAGATAAAGTAAAGATCAAAGCAGAGGAAAGAATCACAGACTGGATTGAAAGTTGCCAAACTGCTGGAATCACTCGCCTTTATGACCAATATGGAACTGGAAATTTTAAAAGGATAGAGTATAAAAAAGATGAGACACAGAAAAAAGAAAAAAATGCAGTTCCTTCAAGATTGAGACCGTTGAAACATAAAAAGGATGTCGAAATTCAGAAGAAATCTTTCGATAATAGAACAAGAGAAATCGATCACAAGAAGAAGGATAAAGAAGACAAGAAATCTCCAAGAAAGTCCACCAAAAGTAGCAAAGGCAGGGAGGATTCTATCAGTCGGCATAACATGGATTTCCAATCAGATTCAACACGAAAATACAGAGATAGTGCATCAATTTTTAGAGAAATGAACAACAGAAGTTCGCATAATAGAAGTTCATTCAAAAGCAGTGTCTGCAGTATGGATGCTATTTCACTGATGTGTGACGAGCCTAAAGAGAATAATTTGGGTGGATTTCATCTTCAGGGAAAATTAGATAAATTTAAAGGATCCGACCTTAGTTTTCTGCAATTTACCGATACAACAAAAACGAAGATATCAAAGAAGGGCTGTTCAACAAAGATGGGTACTAAGTCCAGGTTTGATCCGCTGAAATTACCAAAGAGGTTTCAGATTGAAAAATCGAATATAAATACAATAGCAAAGGCAGAAAAAACATTTTATGAATATGACAAAAGTGAATATTTTAAACCAGGAATGAGTAAAGTTGTAGGAAATAAAGATAGACGTAAGAAAATTAAGATGCCACCCGGAACTGAATGCATATCAGAGGAAGACAGTTCAAGTTCGGAAGGAACTTTAGAATCAATGCGAATGCCAAGGGCCTCTATTCAAATTTCAACAGATATTCCATTAAAAGAACTAAATCGTACATGTACTTCACCAATAACTATACAGATATCTACAGAGACGCCGCCACCCGGTTCTATGTCTAGACCACCTTCAAGGTTATTTTCTCAAATCCCCGTGACTTTTACCATAGACACCAATTCTGTGAATGAATACGTTAAAAGATCGAATTCTCCATTTGCCAACGAACCATCAACAATAGCTGATGAAACAAGAGCACACTCATCGTTTGCATTGTGGTCTCCGACAACATCTCCTTTAGCACTGAGGCCATCGCGAAGTGAAATAAACACTCATAAACAATCGCTTAAACTTGGGCTAGCTCCATTATCGTTGGGATTGAAAAGAAACAAATCGCGTCTGAGCCGTATCAATCTATCTACGACACCTTCTTCCATCTTGCGCACGGGAAAATCCTCTACGGTAAATCTTAATGCAAATAATAAAAAGGGTACTGCAGGTGATATGTATATCCTTCATCAAAAATAGTCGTGCATCCAGAATGAGAAGGGGAAACGTTATTGTGGGTTAAACATAAAATTGACACATTTTCACTAGAATAAAAATAAAGACAGTAGTCTATGGGAGGGGAATATGGAATGCAAAATGCAAAACGTTCAAGATCTGCAAATGAAAATAAAATCGTTCCATCAACCTCGATGCAAATAGAAAAGCCAGTGTCCTGTTTTATTAAACTTATTTTTATGTTTGGGTATTAAAATAAATATATTTGCGCGCATTCACTTTACAGGTAACACAAGTGAAATAAAGAAAATTTATTTTAAATATGACTATAGTATTATATTATTTTGCGTTTTGAATTTAAAAACAAATGTTTGCAGTAATTCATGACAAATCTGTAATAGCTTAAGACATACATGTAACTTAATTGCGAATACTGCAGAGTAAATATTATTCTGTTTCATAATTTAACCGAATAGCAGAGTCCAGGCGTACTGCAAACGAACCAGATTCATTCTATTCTCATTACAACGAGTAATTTACTTTATTTTTTGTTTTTTAACATTTACTGTTTTTACATTTGTATCTGTATCTAATTCCAGGACTAAGTGCTTGTGCACAATAAAAATAGGACTGGCGCACTTGTCGCGCTCGAAAAATAGTTAAATAACGTCGCTGGGCTTCCAAAATGTCGTATATGACTTTTTTGGCTAAAAATACTTTTTGACACCAATGGTCTGGGCGGGAGGAAATCTTTGGTATTACAAAAAGGCATACAAGTAGACCAATCAAAACGTTTTAAATAAGACATATTACAAAAATTGCCAATGTCAGTTGTTTGTAAAGTTTTCTTCCAAAATGTTGTATGAAAACTTAAAATCGTTGTATAATGGCTTTGGGAATAAAATAATTATACATTTCTTTATTTCTGTGAAAATAATTTAAGTTCTCGGATAATCCAGAAATGTCAAAGTTTTTATTTCACTGCTATTCACAAAAATGTTCAAGTTCACATACGACATTTTGGAAGCATGCATTTTGTCAAAATTTTCAAAGCTTGTTTGAAATATTTTTTTCTTGAAAAATTTGTAATTTACATTTTGGAAGCCCAGCGACGATAAATACATGAATATCATTCTACCTGTATTTACTGGTGCAAATATAAGGATTTTTGCGCGAAAATGCATGTAATGGCAATGCGCGCAAATGTAGTACACCGTTGTTCTCTAATCTGGCCCATCCAGACCCTCTTGACACGTTTTCAAAATGCTCTTTTCAGTTATTGTCACGAACTGTCAGTCGCAGGTTTCCAGGCGGAGTTCCAAGTTCAACCAATGTCTCTGTTGCAGACGACAGAAAGGTAAGACTTGACTCTTATTAAAATACTGATTTTTTTTGTCAGCCAATGAAATTGCAGCCTTCAAATTATCATGGCAAAGTGTGTATTTATTCGACAACACCAGAGGATCCCAAAAAGTCGTGTCAGCTAAAATAGAACAAACTCGGCGTTGTCAGATCATTATTATAAGCAATGGAAGCTTGGACACCGGTTTTTCAATTAGATGTACCCGATATTGCATAAGAATACTAACAGTCCAATTAACGGCTCAAAGGAGTAGGTCCGGTAAGGACTCATTTTGGCCTCAAATTTCAGTTTCATCTGACGAAAGATTTTGACCACTTTTTAGACACTTAAGTGTCTATTTCACTTGATTCAATTAGTTAATGTGAAAGATTTTAACTGATTTAGTCATTAAAAACGATCCGATTCAAGCTCAAATATGAAAAATCTACAAAATATGCTGAAAAATGTCACTTTACAGATGGTTTTTGTCAAAAATGAAAGTGGCCGCATCCGTGTTCATCCACAACCTTTATATATGTTATGCATTATCATAAAATACAACTTACATTTCAATATTAAGGATGAACACGAATGCGGCCACTTTTGTTTTACACGGAAACCGTCTAAAATTTACCTAAAATGCTAGAATTTTGAAGATATCAGTAATTTAGCATGACTTAATGGTGCTACAACCCGATATATGTGCATTGTATTGTCAAAAACAGCCCATATTTATGTAGCAGAAGCATTCAACTGTCCAATAAATAACCAAAAGTTTACATTTTAACAATTTTGTAAAACTGTTATATTTTTGGGCCAAAAAGGGCTCTTACCGGACCTTCTCCTTTGTGCAGATCGGAATCATTACTTTTTCAGACCCCCTTACGAAGCTACATATATATGTACATGATAAATGTATATAATTTTAACAAGAATTTAATTTACTTCAAACGTTGGTTTACCCTTTCTTTCTCCAAATCCTGGACCTGCGCCTTTGAACTGAACCAAATAGAAATCATTTCGATTTATTTTTGAAACCACATTATACACGTTTGTTTTAAATGATGTACTAGTATTATATGTAGGAAAGCTTCTAGTGAATGAATAATGAATAGATGAACGAAGTAATTAATGAATTCGAATGAACAAGTTTTTATCCATTTATGTTGGGTTTTTTTTGTAGGCGGTTGTTTTGGAAAGGTTTCGAAGATTTACGAATAAATTTATATGTGTGTCTCGTCTTCTCAATGCTGTGAAGGCGAAAATGAAAATGCAAACAAGAGAAGAAATTAGTTCGGTAAAGAAAGAAGACGAAAAGGGCCACAAAAGTAATGTTTTGGATTTTGATGTCAGCTATTTCAGAAGTGCGACAACTTCATACGGTGGACTCTCTCATAGAGCTAGGGATGCCTTATGGAAAATGGTACATCAGCGTACAGAAAGAGATATTAGAACTCTTGAGGTAGTTATAAGGGGAAAGCACAACAGGCTCAGATTTTGTTTTCTTAAATAACTTGATATAACATGTGATATTAAAAGATACAAAGGAAAACAAATCAGAGACGAGTGCCTGTGGATAGCACAGCTCAATCATGTAAAGTTTTATTGTTGGGGTCCAGTTTTAACATTATGGGCTACCAGTGGCGGATCCAGGGGGGGGGGGGGGGGTTTGGGGTTGGAACCTCTTTTTTTGGCCGATCAATCCATTTGGATATTTGGATGGGGACATATATTTGGAACACCCCCCCATTTTATCCTGTGTTGGAAACCTCCACAATTTAAAATGGATGGATCCTCTCCTGGCTACAGACTCCAGTTTGGGATCCTTGAACTCTTTTTACAAATAATTGACAAGTAAAAATACTCGTAAGTCATTTACCATTTTATCATTCCAGTATAACTTACGGTCAAATACAATTTCTAATCGTAAGAGTGTCACTGGTTTCGCTGATAAGACTTCGGGCTCTTCTGATAGGAGTTCGAAGTAATTTAGAGTCATTACTAATTAGCGTGCAGGACACAATGCTTATTCGTCGTTTTAAACGACAGTCAATCCATTTCATTGAAGCAACTTTACAAAGAACTTAAAGCAATCATCCATAGAGTTGTCGGTTTATTTTCAACTTCAGAGTTTAAATGTTTCTTAGGTATCGTTTGCCTCTACTTTCAATAATTCTACGATTGCTTAATTTTGGAAATGTTTGAGTTTGAATGAGGCATGTATTACTGGGCATAAAAAGCATGCTTTTAAAGTAAAGTGAAATTTCTTACTGTTAAAAATCTTATGACTTATAACAGTTAATTGTTCCATGGTCTTTTATCAGGAAGTTATGGATCGTCTCCCCTTCTTTCACAAGTATCCCAAGTCGATAAAAGCAGATCTGGCCAGAATGTTATGGTATGATCGATTTGAAGACCAGAGAATTATCATAAAGCAGGGAGACATCGGAACCCGGATGTATTTTGTTGTTTCTGGGTGTGTAAGTTTGCAGACGACAGATATAGATCCGAGGAGTGGTACGTTTTAACATATATATGATGGAACTGTAAATTGTAAGGGAGCAACTGTCTTACTTAAAAAAAAAAAGTATGGTCAGTTTTTTTCTTCGCAAAGCGGGAACATTTTTTGTTGCTTTTCGACGCTATCAACCGAATTATTTTTTCCAAAATGTAGCACCACTATAAGATTTGGGAAAAATAAGGATTCAGAATATTTTTATACGCCCGTCAAAATTTTGACGGGACGTATTATGGTATACAAATGTCCGGTGTCCGTCCGTCTGTCTGTCCGGCGTAAACATGTTGCATCGTAACTTGAGAACGACTTATCCAAATTTCATGAAACTTAATACAGTTGTTTCTTATGATGGTCATATGATCTGTATACTTTTTGGTGAAAATAAGATTAAAACTTTTTGAGTAACGGCACATTGTAACTAAAACAGGGGTGTGTTTTTTTCACATGTCGCACCGTATCTCAAAAACGATTCTTGATTATGGCTTAAAAGTTTAAGCACTTCTTAGTTATATTAATCTTAATATCTGTATTCTTTTTGGTGATGATTCAAAATTTCATTTTTGAGTTATTGAGTATTTTGTAAAAAAGGGGGAGGGTTTTTTACATGTCGCGCCATATCTCAGAAACGATTTATGATTATTGCTTAAAATTTTACACATGTCTTTGTTATATTAATCTAAAGATCTGTATACTTTTTGGTGATGATTAAAAATTTCATTTTTGAGTTATTGAGTATTTTGTAAAAAAGGGGGAGTTTTTTTTTACATGTTGTGCCGTATCTCAAAAACAATTTATGATTATTGTTTAAAACTTTACACACTTCTTTGTTAAATTAATCTTAAGATCTGTTTACTTTTTGGTGATGATTCAAAATTTTATTTTGGAGAAACAGGGGAGGTTTTTTTTACATGTCGCGCCGTATCTCAAAAATAATTTATAATTATTGCTTAAAACTTTACACACTTCTTTGTTATATTAATCTAAAGATCTGTATACTTTTTGGTATTGATTCAAAATTTTATCATAGTGATATTTAGTTTTTTGTAAAAAAAAACCAGGGTGGGGGGTTTCACATATCCCGCCATGTCTCAAAAACAATATATGGTTATTGCTTAAAACTTTCTCAGAAACTATTTATGATTATTGCATAAAACGTCCACACAAGACGTAGGGCGTATCATGCGCTCATGGCGCAGCTGTTTATTTTATCATCTTTTCGACCACAATATTTTTTTTTCATCAAATAAGTTATCAGAAGGTGTTATAGGAAAAAAAACATATATCCGCTTTTAAAGTTAAATTGTTGCTTCCTAACACATGTGTTTAGGTTTTCAATTTAAGTTACACTTTTCAACTTTGATATGCAGGCTTCCAGCGCACCTTTTATCAGATAAACACACCTACATTATCATGACTTGTATTGCATTTAAGGTACACATACTAAGAGTCATCAAATATTGGATGTAGTTTTTCGAAGAACGGAACACTTTAATTTAAAAGTAAATCAAGAAAACAAGATGTACGTGTTTTCGTGCTTAGAATTCCCATTATCGTAAACCAAAGTATAAAAAAACAGGGAATACAAGGCTGACAGATCCAAAAAGCGCACACCCGCTATTTACAACTCATGACTGGCTGATTTGCTGCTGAAAAATCTTGAGCGCTTGCCAAAATATCAAGAAACCGTCTGATGATCTCAGATGACTTTTTGTATTTATGAATTTGAGCGTTCTTATACAGAATGGACATAATATCAATTTTTGATTTTTTTGCGAAGTTTCCCTTTAATGGCGTAGTTGGCCCGATTGCTGTTTCATTGGCTTACAGTCCATGTTTGCTGTTCATCACGGGCTTTTCTTTTATTCAAATCAGTCTTTAAGTAATAAAAATCTAATAAATTTTGGTACATTAAATAAAAAGGACAAATCCAGGAAATAAACACTAACTGAGCGCACGAACCGCAACAAGATTGAGATGTGCATGGTGCATCGACAGTTGAAGAGACTGCTGCTATGCTTGAAATGCAGCTTGACTCTAGTTATGCGATGCTGCATGCCATAATAGTTCCGAGAATAGTTATCGTCCTTTGGTTTTCGTTGTCATAGCCCCTAGTGTGAAAAGTCAGGCTGTATAACTTGCAAATTTTTTTCATACACTTTCCAAATTTATTTGCTGCATGATATTCTATGCATGAAATATAAAGTACTGTAAGGGGATGAAATTACATGATTAAAATTGAGTGCTGAATTTTGGTTTGGTTAAGTTAAAAAAGGTAAAAAAAAGTATCATCTGAAGCTGTCAAACTGAATTTTTAAACACCCTTTACATAGAATTGTCCATATTTTGAGTTTGAGCTGGTAGACTCTTCTATAGTTTTGATATTATATTATTTGTTTCAATATTAGTACATTGCACTGTAAAAATCTTTATGAGATAGAGCAGTTTTTTTAATTTTAATTTACTAGTATTGTCTAAAAGAAATGCACTGCGAAGTTACTGTGTTCTGTGGCCACTAACATTCATTTGGAAGGTATATTTATGATACACGGTCTCTCGCGTAATGTCTTTATTCTTTCAGGCATCAAACACGTTATTCATCTGAAAGATGTTAAATCCGGTGCTACGTTTGGAGAACTTGCTCTCATAAGAGACATGAAAAGAAACTATACGGCAGTTTGCAAAGGTAAATAACTCTTACAACAGGAATCTATCTTTTGAGGGATATATAGATAAGAACAGTCATCCTCCCTTAACCATTGGGGAGGGTAACTTTATTTTATGAATGGTAGGGATGGTCAAGATTTCGATATTTTACAAAAATAAAATTTAAATCACAGTCGTAAATTTGACTCTCTATGAATTAGCTTAATCAGGGTAGCTTTAGTATGTATACCGTATGTTGTAAAAATATAAATGTGTGAATACAGTATGCATTTTGTTAAAAAATATATAAAAGTTTGAGGTACTGTTGGTTGGGTCATATGATCATCAGTGGCGGATCCAGAAATTTTCATAAGTGGGGGCCCACTGACTGACCTAAGAGGGGGCCCGCTCCAGTCACGCTTCAGTGATTTCCTATATAAGCAACCAAATTTTTTCCCAAAAAGGGGGGCCCGGGCCCCCTGCCCCCCCCTAAATCCGCCTATGATCATCTAGACTACCTCGAAACGAATAAAAGGCATTCTGATCATGTCATTGACAGTGTTGAGTCATTTAGCTACTTTGACATTTCAAGAAATACTTTTGTCATTGTTGGACTATTTTATTAAGTTAGTATAAATAGTCCCAGGGTCATTATAATGTTTTTAAGAGGGTGTAAAATAAAAAGGGTGGTATCTGCATGGAAGAACGCGAAATAAAATTGTAAATTTTACGATGAACGAACAATTAAAAATGTCTTGCACGTTGATCTTTTAGCCGATTTCACGAAACACGATGAATAACGAACCTTTTTCACGGCTGAACGTCAACTTGATAAAAATGGCAAAACACGTTGCACGAAAATAACCCTTTACCGCCCTCTTTTAATGGTAGACCATCCATACTGCATGGTACGATTCAGTGATAATGCAAATATATACATAATGGATGTGATGCTGCTTCTGGTGTATGGTCAATTATCACTAAACATACAGGTTTTGATATGTGACTACATATATTATAAACTCAATTTATATTTCATGTTTTTTGTCAAACGTATTTCTATTTTTATGTTTGTTTATTGTCTATTGCAATTGTGTGATAAAATAAATTTTGTAAGGGTTCCTCTGAACCCAGTGTCTCGCCTACTTTTGCTGTAAATCGCAGGCTCAACAAATATGAGGAAAAAAATCAATTAAAATATATCTCTTGATACTATCTTATGATTGTAAGAAGCTTCTGTCCAAGTTTGGTAAAAATTTAGGATAGTTAATGAATCTAATAAATGTTTTGAAAACTTTAACTGCAGACTGTATGTGATGTTAACTGGAAGAAAATCTAAGTCCATTTAAAGGTAAAATACAGAAAAAAATGGAGTTATCTTTTTACAAAATTTACTTCTGAATACTATCTTATGATCATAAATAAGCTTCTGTCCAAGTTTGGTACAAACCCAGGATAGTAAGAAAGTTATTAAAATTTAAAAAAACTTTAACCACAGAGTGAATGTAATGTTTCCCCGCAGAAAAACTAAGTCCATTTAAAAGTAAAATACTGTACGGAAAAAATGGATTTATTTTTTTACAAAATTTACTTCTGGATACTATCTTATGATTATAAACAAGCTTCTGTCCAAGTTTGGTACAAACCAAGGATAGTTTAAGAAAGTTATTAAAACTTTAAAAACTTTAACCACAGAGTGAATGTAATGTTTCCCCGCAAAAAAAACTAAGTTCATTTATAAGTAAAATACGGAAAAAATGGAATTTTATATTTACAAAATTTACATCTGGATACTATCTTATGATCATAAACAAGCTTCTGTCCAAGTTTGGTAGAAATTCAGTATAGTTTAAGAAAGTTATTAAAATTTCAAAAACTTTAACCACAGAGTGAATATTTGTGGACGCCGCCGACGACGACGGAATGTAGGATCGCTTAGGATCGCTTTTTCGACTAAAGTCGAAGGCTCGACAAAAATCAATGTACTGACTATGCCTGTAATGGGTCCACTATTGGAAATAAAATATATCTCTATCTCTCTCTCTATACAATTTGATTTGTGTTTATATTTATAGAATAATAAACGAGCCTTTCTTTTACTCAATGTACACTTTGATTACTGCTTCTTGTTTAGTGACCCCCTTAAAATTATTTTTTCGTTTGTTTCGTCCCTTTCTCTCTTCTTATTTACATCTTTTAGGTGATAGCGAGTTTTTAAGTCTTAGCAAGTCCGAGTTTAATAATGTTTTACGTCACCAATATGAAGAGAACTGGCAGCAAAGAAATACATTTATCAGGAACCAACAAAGTTTCGAAGGAGCCTCCATTGACCAGATGAAGAGCGTAACAGACATGTCAGATATGAAGTCATTCCCGGACAACACAGTAAGCCCTATTACACATTCCGCTTATTTTGGTTTACCAGTTATTTGCCGTCATTGATGCAAACCAATAGTTGTGACATTTAAGCGGGGAAAATTGGACGTAGAGAACTTGAAGAACGTAGAACACCCGATCGCATTTGAACTCATTTTTGCGTAAAAAGGACAGTTCTAAATTTTAGAATAGAAAATAAATTCATTTTCACTCATTTACAATATAATAGCATAGACATATTGTATAATAAGTCTCTGTTCATAGAAAGATAAATATCAATATCAAAAGAAGATAGTGCACAATACCAATGTTTCATTTCCACAGGCATCGATTATCATAGCAATTTTACTTCTTTTTTTCAATTCTCTTTAGCTAAAATGTTATTGATTTTGACCTTCCATTTGGGTATTTCTAGCCCCACTGACTTGGGCTTATTTAACAATTATATTTGATCACATATTGATAAGACAAGTCCAGTGAAGGATTTGTATAGAAGTCCTTGGTCTAGTGTTGTTTTTTCTTAATCAAACCCGAAATTGGTCAAACAAAACTTAGTCATATTTAATGATCTGATTCAGCTTTATTCCCATTGTTCATTTCCTTTGTTGTGAAAATATCCATGATTGAAAAAATATGTTTAAATCAATATGAAGCAAAGATTGATAACATACAAAACTATCAGTTAAGCAATTACTGAGCTTCTTATAACATATATTGTGCGATTTTTTTTATATATCGCAAATATCTATCATTATATTAAACCATTGTTGTTTGTAATTTTTTTTTACTGAATTTGTTTTCATAAAACATAATGAAAATCCAATAATTTATTTTAAAAAAGATCTCCCTTTTCCCAGTTTTCTTACAGTTAAAAAGGTGAAACATGATTTACCATGGTATGATAAAACATCTTGACAAAATAAAATATAAAGATTTGGTAGATACCAAGGTAAAATTTAAAACTCACAAAAACTGACACCTCCATTGCAAAAATTGAAAAACGACGAAAACACTGCATAGAAAACTAGTTATTGAACAACAGTAACCCCACAAAAACTTGATATGAACTCAGATGCCCAAGAAAAATAAGCCAGATCCTGATCCATATGTGGCACCTGTCATGATGCTCATTTAAGTGCAAATCTGGTGATAAGTTACTTGTCATGTCCAGTGGCGGATCCAGAAATTTTCATAAATGGGGGCCCACTCCAGTCACGCTTCAATGATTCCCTCTATAAGCAACCAATTTTTTTCCCAAAAAGGGGGGGGGGGCTGGGCCACCTCCCCCCCCCTAAATCTGCCTCTGATGTCACTTAACTCCTGCTAAGACAATCTAAATAGAAATTGAAAAATGTTGATTTATATCTTTGAGGCCCCTCATGGGGTGGTCCTAGTAATCACATAATCACCATTTTTTTGCCACTATAATCACATAATCATTAAATATTTGCTTATCTTTAGTAATCAAATAATCATAAACTAAAAATACAGTCCTAGGTAATCAAATAATCATGAAATATTTAGCTTAATAATCAAATAATCATTAAAAAAACGGCCAAGTAATCACATAATCAAAAACCCCATGAGGGCCCTCATCTTTGTTGCTTGTATTTTTCCAGGTGATATTTGGAGACAAAACACAATTGACAGAAGCTGTCTACTTCATACGTAAAGGGAAATGTGACATGATAAAGAAAATATCACTGCTCAGGACTCAGTCCCCTTATCTGCGACCATCCCTTTTTTTGTCTGATAACAAGAAAGATCACTCTGAATTTCTCAACAAGCCATACGGGAAACACACAAGAATATGTAGAACAGAAAACCACATGTTGACAGTCATGTCTCTCTATCCTGGTGACTATTTTGGTGTTGGTATGTTCATTTATAACTATTACTGAGGGAGTTACCATTTGATTTTTATTTTTTTGTCCTGCATTTTTTGTGTTGTAATTTCTGTCCTGCCTTTTTATTTTTCACTTTATTCGGTCCCGTCTTTTTTATTATTTTAACCTGATTTTTTTCTCTACAAAAATTGTAATCCTACATTTTTTTTGGAAAGTGTCTCATCCTGCCTTTTTTCTTTTTTTAAACATTTCATCCTAGCCCACCCCCTTAAACATCAAATGGTTTCTCCCTTAGTACACAAAATAATATCTACTTTATAGTAAATACATACAGTCCTATCCTCTATATGTTGATTACAATTTTGGTGTTGGTATGTGAATTTAATAATACATGTATTGTACATAAAATAATAGTGAGTTTATAGAACAAAGTATATACAAACATTCCGGTCTCTAAATCCTGATGATTATTTTGGTGTTGTTATGAGAATGTATTACTATTAGTACAAACAATAAAGGTTACTTTACAGTAGATACAAACAGCCAGACACTTATCTAATTTTTCTATCTGCAGGTGAAAATCTTCAGGATACTTATATCATTACAAATGGTAAAGTAGAATGCTTGGTGATCAACTCTGCATTCTTTGCAATAAATCTAATGACGGATCAACTGGACGAGATGAAGAACAAGAATGAGGAAAAAATACCCTCTAATCAAAATCTGTATCTGAAGTTTGAAGCAAACAGGAAGTGGACGGAATATAAGAAAAGTCTTGTTGAAAATGTAGTCAGCCGAAAAAGAATCCCAAATGTTACGACAGAAGAGGATATTCCAAAGATTTTAACAATGTCACCTTCCATTCCACAGGACTTGTTGTGGAAGAATAAACCGTCTTAGTTTGGAAATTGCTTCAAATCAAGATCATGCAAAAGTTTAAGCAATGGAGCATTCCATTTTGAAGACTTGTTTTGGAGAGAAAAGAAGGTCGCAATGCATAAATGATTTTAATAAATCATTAAAACAGAAGCACTATGAATAATTTGTTATTTTTCAACAGTTACAAGTTCAAGTTACAGTTTTAAAATGGGTTATGCCATAGCTTTTGGTAAAATTTTGCATACAACTTTGGCTTGTTGAAATATTCTGATTGAATTCTTTCAAAATAGGTGAACATCTGTATGGAAAGCAAAAAAAAATTGGTGAACAAACTTTATTTTTATGGTATTTTATTGGTTAAAGATATCATAACGCTAGAAAAATTCTCCTTTTTCTCTGGTCTTTAATATAGTTCTCCATTTTTTCATATCCTGTTTCTGGCGGTGGATAGTAATGCTTGGGTGGTTTCCCTTCTCGTAATCTCAGGAAGTAATGAACATAACGATATCGAACTCTAGATCCTCGACCTCGACCCATAATACGAAAGCCTTTCACTATTGCAGACTGTTTCATAAAAGAATCCTCTGAAAAAAAGTTTGAAAAAGATTAACTATTTGCATGATATTTTCACAATTCATGTTTTATTTTTTTGGCAATATATTGTAGTCAATATTCTTAAATCATCAATTTTTAAAATACATTTATTAATTCATACCAGAGAAAGTGATTTTGGCAAAAAATTCTTTTTAGAGGAAAGTAACCCAATAATTACCAAAATAACTGATATATTTATGGGATTATAAATATGGAACATCATTCATTTATTGATCCAAATTTTCAGCCAAAAATCAAAATAATGAAACAAAAATCTGTCAATCAACTGATAAAGTAAAGATCAATCAAAGCCTTAAAGGCTGTAAAAGCAATTGCTGCCATGTTAATGTTTGGGGACTTTTATTTTTCATCCACATATATACAAGAATTAAACCTGACATGAGTGTTGTCTAGTTAAAAGTAAGAAGGTTTTAACTTTATATAAATAAAAGACTTTAGCAGAAAGTCATTTTTAATATGTTTTATATTTCACAAGGAGACAACACGTTTACCAGGCTAAAGTTGGGGTCAAATATACATGTGCTGAAACATATAACTCAAAAAGAAATCATCATGGATTTCCCCTGGTAGTGTTTGTAACTTCCTTGGCAATAATTTCCTTTATTGATTTAATTTTAACAATTTTCATTATTAATTTATATTTAACCATTAACACAAATGATTAAGTTAAAACATTTCAACTTTCCAGACGCAAATGTTAAAAAACGGGAAAGAAATAAAATATCTTACAAGACATAAACATGTAAAGAATAAATGTATATTTCAGCTTAATAAAAATATTTTCATAATGTTACTTTGTCATCATTTTTAAAACTAAGTTCCAAAAATTATTGCTCAGTTGATATGTGTCCTTCTGATGCGGTACGAGCACAGGCACTTGTTTCTATCCATAGGAAGGTCGATTATCCATATAAATAGTTTAAATGGGTACGAGATAACTACAATTCTCATGCAATCCCGAAAAGGGGGGGTCATCACAGACAAACATGACATTAAATCGTTATCACTGAACTAGTATATATATTGTATAGGGGCCAGCTGAAGGACGCCTCCGGGTGCGGGAATTTTTCGCTGCATTGAAGACCTGTTGGTGACCTTAATTCTGCTGTTGTATGTTTTTCTATGGTCAGGTTGTTGTCTCTTTGACAAATTCCCCATTTCCATTCTCAATTTTATTATACGAACAAGAACAAACAGCTCTACGTTGCTTTGATATTTATCAATGAGGCCCCTCATGGAGGGGTCCTAGTAATCACATAATCACCATTTTTTTGCCAATATAATCACATAATCATTAAATATTTGCTTATCTTTAGTAATCAAATAATCATAAACTAAAAATACAGTCCTAGGTAATCAAATAATCATGAAATATTTGGCTTAATAATCAAATAATCATTAAAAAACCGGCCAAGTAATCACATAATCAAAAACCCCATGAGGGCCCTCATCAATTTTCAGGAAACATTGCGAAAAATGATCTTCAATATTTCGAAAACATGTGAAATAAAATTGCTAACACGGTGGACCGTCGAGTGTCAACAAACGTAGTAGACTTGTTCACTGAAAAGACGAGGATAATGGTTTCATCTGACATTTGTTATGCAAACCCAGTTTTGATCATGATATTTAAAAAGACGTACTTTTTTTCAATCTATGTATTAATAAACTAGAAAATTCCAAATTGTAAATATCTCTTCATCTGGACCGACTTGGCATCTACTATAATTACGTAATTACAATGGAGAACATTCTAGGAAATGTGAAGGTCAGGATTATTACAGTGCGATCACTTAAAAGGTAGGTCAGTAGTGGTTTTTCTAAATGCGATTTATGAATGGAATGTAAAAAACTATATCTCGAGTAAACGCGATTGTTAGTTTAGATTATTTTTACCGATAACCGCTACGAAAATCAGCTGACGGCGACTATACGTTTGGACGGGTCCATTTCATTAGTAAGGTGATCGATAAATATTACGGAGTTTTGACAGAAAAGGAAAACGAACTTATTGTTATGTGTTTTCAACAAGGGTTTCGTTCCGCTAAATTATTTGCGCAAATAAAGTTTGTCTATTTTTAGATTACAGGTAATAATTTGACACTACGCATAACCTGTGTAGTGATTTTGATTTTACGATAAATGTATGAATGAACGATAATTTTATGAATGAACAAGAGCACCTGACCTCTTAAAGAAACACAAATTAAGCATAAAAAACCGTATTTATTAGGAGATAATTCAGTTAAATTTTCAATACTAAATCAACAACTGAAATGAATCCATATTTTGTTGAAACATCGTACGAACGGCGGAAAACGGAATCGCATTTATAAAAATGTACTTTTTTTCACTCGGACTTCTATGTTATTTGATAGTCAAACGGTTGACCCTTTAAATACAAAAATACATCTACAAGAACATATTCTGAAACTTCTTAAATCCACTAACTTTTTTTTAAAGTTTCAAGCTATGTATTGCATTAGAAAACATACATAGGTGTTAAAGAATGACTGACCAGGAGCCTGTTTAACAAAATACTATGGCTTGATCTGGGCGGAGTCTCTGATCTGGGTCACAAAGATGGCCATACGCGACGGCATAAAAGCAATTGCTTTAATAAAAACTAGAGGCTCTAAAAAGCCTGTGTCGCTCACCATGTTCTATATGAATGATGCAGATGGATTCATGACAAAATTGTGTTTTGGTGATGGTGATGTGTTTGGACTGAACATTCTTGCTGCTTAAAATTATCTCTATCTATAATGAACTTGGCCCAGTAGTTTCAGTGGAAAATGTTAGTAAAAATTTACAAATTTTATGAAAATTGTTAAAAATTAACTTTAAAGGGCAATAACTCCTAAAGGGGTCAACTGATCATTTTGGTCATGTTGACTTATTTGTAAATCTTACTTTGCTGAACATTATTGCTGTTTACAGTTTATCTCTATCTATAATAATATTCAAGATAATAACCCAAAACAGCAAAATGTCCTTAAAATTACCAATTCAGGGGCAGCAACCTAACAATGGGTTGTCCAATTCATCTGAAAATTTCAGGGCAGATAGATCTTGACCTGATAAACAATTTCACCCCCCATGTCAGGTTTGCTCTAAATGCTTTGGTTTCAGAGATATAAGCCAAAATCTACATTTTCCCCCCATGTTCTATTTTTAGCCATGGTGGCCATCTTGGTTGGTTGACCGGGTCACGCCACACATTTTTAAACTAGATACCCCAATGATGATTGAGGCCAAGTTTGGTTAAATTTGACCCAGTAGTTTCAGAGGAGAAGATTTTTGTAAAAGTTAACAGACGACGCCTGACGACGACGGACGCAAAGTGATGAGAAAAGCTCACTTGGCCCTTTGGGCCAAGTGAGCTAAAATCAATGAGATGTGGTATGATTGCCAATGAGACAACTTTCCATCAATTTTAAATGGAGTAGATGTTGGCAATTGTAGGCAACTGTACAGCCTGATTTTTTAAAATAGAAAAAGCTTTGTCTGTCAGACCCACATGTAACAAAGATCCTTTATTTTGACAAAAAGAAATATCTTAAAGTTTTTAGGATAAAATTGAACCCAGGATATCTACCATAGATTTATTTCAGTTTAGACCCCCAGAAATACTTGGTTAACTTAAATATTGTATACTTACCAACCCACATATTTGATTTAAACTCTACATTATGATCCTTGACAGCAATTTCCTGGCATTCTTCTATTGTCTATTAAAAAGAAATATACTCATTTCACTGAACTAAATAAATGTTTGATTAAATTATTTTTGGGTGCATCCCAACAACCTTTCTTTCTTTCATGTATTTTTAGGGGTTTTCATATACCACTTTGCTTTCTAGAAGTTGTTTTAAATAATTTTGCTTCAAATAAGAATCTGGATGGTACTCCTTCCTTGCAATTTTCCAACTTAAAAGGGCATCACTCTTGAATGGTAAATAGATCACTGCCCAAATTTAAACTGTATTGTGGTTTTTAATATTGTGTATGGGTTTCATTAAATATGCATGAGGCTAACTTAAGTTTCAGAGCAGAAAAGAAAATGGGACTGACAGAAAGATATAAGGACAGAAAGTCAGACTATAAAGTGTAACACTTTATAGTCCTGTAGCATATGGCGAGAATATGAAAGTCAAGAGAAGCCTAGCCTGCCTAATAATCTTTTGGCAACATAGGCTGGTAGACTATCAAGATGGATATGTTTCTATTTTTAACAAATGACTGAGCTTAACCATTTGTGGTGATTAAGAAAGTAGAGGAACATAGAATAAATGTGTAAAAACTATGGAGCTATTAAATGTGTTCAAAGTATTAAATTTTCAAAGAACTTATTGTGTTAAAAAGGGGATATTTTACCACAAGGAGCCGCATCACTAAAGGATGTTCTGGGTATGCTAATTTACGGGAAAAGTAATCTCGCTTTGTACCCCGAAAATTTAACCACCTAGTGAAAATGTCACAGCTTCGAAACGAGCTATCATACATATCCAAGTATGAAATGGACTGAGCTACAGGAAAAAACGTTACCATTACCGCCTATGTAAAACAAGATATTGACCCAAGTTGTCTTAAAACCTTGTACATTCAACTTATAATAACAAAATATTCTAATCTATCAACTTTAAAAAGAGCCTGTGTCGCTCACCTTGGTCTATGTGACTATTAAACAAAGGAAGCAGATGGATTCATGACAAAATTGTATTTTGGTGATGGTGATGTGTTTGTACATCTTACTTTACTGAACATCCTTGCTGCTTACAATTATCTCTATCTATAATGAACTTGGCCCAGTAGTTTCAGTGGAAAATGTTAGTAAAAATTTACAAATTTTATAAAAATTGTTGAAAATTGACTATAAAGGACAATAACTCCTTCATTTTTTGTCCTTAGGAGGTCAATTGACCATTTCGGTCATGTTGACTTATTTGTAAATCTTACTTTGCTTAACATTATTGCTGTTTACAGTTTATCTCTATCTATAATGATATTCAAGATAATAACCAAAATCTGCAAAATTTCCTTAAAATTACTAATTTGGGGGCAGCAACCCAACAACAGGTTGTCTGATTTGTCTGAAAATTTCAGAGCATATAGATCTTGACCTGATAAACAATTTTACCTAGTCAGATTTGCTCTAAATGCTTTGGTGTCAGAGATATAACCCAAAATCTACATTTCCCCTCTATGTTCTATTTTTAGCCATGGCAGCCATCTTGGTTGGTTGGACGGGTCACGCCACATAATTTTTAAACTAAATACCCCAATAATAATTGTGGCCAAGTTTGGTTAAATTTGGCCCAAGAGTTTCAGAGGAGAAGATTTTTGTAAAAGATTACAAAAATTTACGAAAAATTGGTCAAAATGGACTATAAAGGGCAATACCTCCTTCAGGGGTCAACTGATAATTTTGGTCATGTTGACTTATTTGTAGATCTTACTTTGCTGAACATTATTGCTGCTTACAGTTTATCTCTTTCTATAATAATATTCAAGATAATAACCAAAATCTGCAAAATTTCCTTCAAATTACTTTTTTGGGGCAGCAACCCAATAACCGGTTGTCCTATTCATTTGAAAGTTTCAGGGCTGATAGATTTTCACTTGATGAACAATTTTACCCCATGTCAGATTTGCTCTAAATGCTTTGGTTTCAGAGTTATAAGCCAAAATCTACATTTCACCCCTATGTTCTATTTTTAGCCATGGCGGCCATCTTGGTTGGCTGGCCGGGTCACACCACACATTTTTTAAATTAGATATCCCAAAGATGATTGTGGCCAAGTTTGGATTAATTTGGCCATGTAGTTTCAGAGGAGAAGATTTTTGTAATAGATTAATAAGATTTACGAAAAATGGTTAAAAATTGACTATAAAGGGCAATAACTCCGAAAGGGGTCAACTGACCATTTTGGTAATGTTGACTTATTTGTAAATCTTACTTTGCTGAACATTATTGCTGTTTACAGTTTATCTTCATCTATAATAATATTCAAGATAATAACCAAAAACAGCAAAATTTCCTTAAAATTACATATTATGGGGCAGCAACCCAACAACGGATTGTCTGATTCATCTGAAAATTTCAGGTCAAATAGATCTTGACCTGATAAACAATGTAACCCACTGTCAGATTTGCTCTAAATGCTTTGGTTTTTTAGTTATAAGCCAAAAACTGCATTTTACCCCTATGTTCTATTTTTAGCCATGGCGGCCATCTTGGTTGGTTGGCGGGGTCATGCCACACATTTTTTAAACTAGATACCCCAATGATGATTGTGGCCAAGTTTGGTTTAATTTGGCCCAGCAGTTTCAGAGGAGAAGATTTTTGTAAAAGTTAACGACGACGGACGACGACGACGACTGACGCCGGACGTAAAGTGATGGGAAAAGCTCACTTGGCCCTTTGGGCCAGGTGAGCTAAAAAATGTGGTATACTTGCCAAAGAGTAAACTATTTACAAAAGACCAAACGAAATGGAGGTCAGCAACTATGCGTCACCATATGGCCTTCAGCAAAGGCCCCTCGAAAAATTTGAGTCAACCAAGTTTGAAAAATCAAAAGTAAGCAGTTTAAAACAAAATACCATGCATACCTCTTTAATGATGTGTGCCCCTTTGTGCTTTTGAAATGATAACTGTTTGATGGCTTCATCAACTGACATTCCACGAATCTGAAAAAATATAAACAGAATATGATATTTGAGGTATGACTTAATATAGAATATGATATTTGAATTTAAATTACTGATTCAACATAATATGCGTTTTGAATGGTTTATATTAATGTAAACCTTCTTTTAAAGTCAATCTGTGAGAACAATTTTACATAACACAATTAAAACAAACACCACAAGAGACTGTTGAGTGTGGATTCATTTATTTTTCATGTGGATAACAATTTTACATAACACAATTAAAACAAACACCACAAGAGACTGTTAAGTGTGGTTTCATTTATTTTTCATGTGGATAACAATTTTCATGATTTGAGGAAAACAACCATTTTCATGGAAATTCAATTCTATGTTATTTTATGTTTTGACAAATTCTGCATACATTCCTTCAGAAAACTTGTAATTCATTGAACACTTAAATTCGTGGTTCTCCTGTTGTACCCTCAAATCCATAAAAAATTCAAAATTGTTATCCAACAAATAATATTGAATATATAGTAACTGTAAAAGAGTTAATTTACAGGCAACTCTTGGTGTTCCTGGACTGACAATTATTTCTGTACATGTGATAGTTCATTCTGACCTTTATGGAACTACTAAAAATTTCAAGCACAAGAAATTATGCAAATTCCATAATCATGATAATTAAAAATAATGCCAAGTTGAAATAATAGCCTGTTATTAGTACAGATCTGTATCAAACTTATGAAACTGGACGATCAAATTATTCCACCAAATATTGCACATAAATATGTTCTTTCTATGTTATATATGTCAACATAAATATTTGCTTAAAACCAGGAAAGCAAAAAATTTTAAGCAAAGCTTTAAAACATTTGAAATTTAATTGTTATAAGTGGTGAAATATCCTACTGCATGAAATTTGGTGGTGGAATCTGGTTCTCTCATAACTTTTAAACAATATATACAGGTAACACTTCGGTTCCAAGGTCTGAAAAATTATGTTCTTTCTATGTTATATATGTCATCATAAATATGTTCTTTCTATGTTATATATGTCAACATAAATATGTTCTTTCTATGTTATATATGTCAACATAAATATGTTCTTTCTATGTTATATATGTCATCAGACAAGGTGGTCTTTTTTTACGACACCACAAAAGCAAATTCAGGCCTTGATGGCATAAAACTCTGCTCAGTGCTCGAAGCACAAAAATCATGCTCGAAACATGAAATCCAGCATTTTGATTGGTTGATTTTCGAGTCTGAGTACAAAAATTATGCTCAAAAGTTTTATGACCGTGAGGCCTGAGGTAAGCAAGACAATTTGACCTGATATTTGAATTTCAACAAATAAAGAACTATTACTAAGATAAAACAAACAAAACTTAAAATAATCAATAGGTCAGGAAAAGGATAACTTGGGAAAAAATTAGAGAAATAGAATTGAGAATGGAAATGGGGAATGTGTCAAAGAGACAACAACCCGACCATAGAACAGACAACAAGAGTCAATTGTCATTTATATATATAAGATGATAGTAACTACTTACCATAAGTGCATGATACCAAAGTTTTTTGGGACTGTATTTAATGTGCTTTCTCAGATGACAAATTTCCTACGAAAAACAAAAATCATCTTATTTATAATGTATATGATGTAGTAAATTAGGTTTAATTAGCTATTTTATGTGTTTTTTCTAATGACATATTTCCTACAAAAAAAAATCTTCTTTCTTTTTGGTTTTTCTCCTACATATGTATCATAACTCATGGTGCGAAGCTATCAGTTTCATTCAAAAATTAGGCCTTAATTAAAATATTGTTTGTTTGCCCTTTTCCAACCCCATGTTTTGAAACAGGGTACAAATGTAGGTAGGTAAAATATTTTATTTTTCTTTCCCAAAAAATAACTTAGCTCGGTACATTTTTAGGTCGTTAGGTATAATATTTTATTTTATAGATGCAAAATCTGCATGACGTCATTTTTGTCTGTATGCTTTTGCTAATAAGTTTTTGGGACTATTAGTATAATGTAGAATATCATGTAGAACGTGAAATTAATTCATATGCACTAAATGTACAATTTTGTTTTCAAATATCAAAATATAGGGCTGTGCGGCATAATTTTAACGTTTATATGCCTGGAACTTTTAAAAGTTTTAACTTACACTAATATTCTGTAAAGTAACGTACCTTGTACGCTTACCTTGACCTAAATTTCTGTCCGAGATAACTTTGTCCTGGTAAAATATGTCTGTGCAGACATACATTACTAGTAGAAAAAGTCCCTATAATTAGTGTTTTAATTTTCGTGTGTGCCTGGGTTTCCAATAAATATAATACAAGACTTGAAACCCAATTGTCATGCATTTTACATCTTTACATCGCATTTTTAAATTATCTGTATGGAAAAATTTGGCGATTTTACTGCCAAATATTCTCCACTTACTTACAGAGTACAGACCTTTGGTTCATGTCAGATATAAATAACATATCAATGCTAGTCGAAGGCATCGTTAACATAATCATCCTGATCTACAGATCACCAAAGGCCATTCCTACATATAGGATACAACGTCTGTTTACAAAATATTTTGTACACAAGTTGAATGAACCCTACTCTTCAAGTATAGAGACACAGAGTAACGTTCGTCATATCATGATTTCAAAGCTTTCAACATCAATTTCAAACAAATGCTTTGAAACTCTAAATGCAAGGGCGTGTTTTTTTGTTCTTTGGTAGCTATAGTGAGCCAGAAGAGGTCCATTTCTATTTTTTTGTATTGGGAAGATCTTCTGGCTTTCTTCCGCCTCTTCTTTTAAATAGGTCGTTTAGAAGTCAGAGGCACAAAACAAACATGGCGTCGTTTAGTCTTAATGACATTAATAAATTTATGAATGAAGATATATTAGACTGTGAGCTGTTTTATAAAAGTTTTTATGGTATGACAGCCTTAGTAGGACATCTCTGTAGGACGATAAGCTGGATGATATATAAGAACTACACGGACAATAACAGATAAGGACAACTATTTGAAATTCTAGGGAAGGATTTTGATTCATTGGTGTTTAACGCTACTTTCAACACTCATGATTGAGCTAGTATGGTCAGTTTAATTCAACTGAGATGAGGAATGAAGAAGGAAAGAGGGCATTATTATTCATTTTAATTTGTTGCTAATCAATAAATAAAATATCTGATCAGATGGTTTTCTCTTATTTAACACAAGTTTAAATAGATGCTAATTTTTAACGTCCAGTGACAAATATTTCATGCATGTTCAGGAAAAGACAAGATTTAAAGTCGGACGGTTATATAATATAAAAACGAAGAGATGTGATATGATGGCTAATGAGACAACTCTTCACAAGAGACAAAATGATGCAAAAATTAACAGCCATAGGTCACCATACGGCTTTCAACAATAAGCAAAGCCCATACCATATAGTGAGCTATAAAAGGTCCCGAAATTACAAATGAAAAACAATTCAATGGAGAAAACAAACGACCTAATTAATTTACAAAATAAAGTGAACGAAAAACAAATAAGTAACACAGCCATAAACAACAACCACTGGGTTACAGGCTCCTGACAGTGGCGGGTTAAATATGTAAGCGGGATCCCAACCATCTTCTAACCTGGGACAGTGATGTAACAGTACAACAATTTGTTTGTAAGCGCTCAATCCTTCCCGAAACTGAAACAGTAGTGTAGTTGTACAATATAAGAACATCCTGCACAAATCAGTTGCAAATAGATTAACTCAAAAGATCAGTACGAGACACAAAAGAAATCGGCTAAATACCATTAAAACAATAGACTCAAAGCATCGAACTAAGAGTATTTGCAATAACTTGAAATTTGTTCAAAGCTAGTTGCAACTAGTACTGAAATAATAAATCCAACTGATTTATTAAAAAAAGTATATATGTATGTTGCATATATAGATCAATATACAGTACAATAAAAGTTTTTGAAAAGTGGAAGTCCGAAGGCGGAACGAATTTATAGGGTTATTGGTAATGGCAAACAAACAATATTTTGATTTAAGCCCTATTGCTGAACAACTAAACATTCTGATGGCTAAGCCTTATAATTTAGATTTGTAGATAAAGTTTAATTGGCTATTTTATGTTCTTTAATGTAGGTAAGATTTTTATCTTTAATTGGCTAGAATGAGATATAGAATGGGGAACAATACAGGGTGCATGTGCCCCCCTCCCCTAAAAATCAAATGGTAGCTCCCTTAACAACAACAATACTTACGGCTGGTCTTTTAGGGTCTCCAGGCTTCTGTGGTGGATAAACAATTTTATTATAGTCTAACCATTCTTTTTCTTCTTTGAGCTTAGGCCAACCAGTTTCTGGATCTGGCATAGATTCATTTTCATCATTTCTTGGAATACTTGTGTGGAACTGTCTACATCCTGATAGTTTGTGAGTTGATTGTTTGACCGATGAACCACAGCAGATGACAGACTGATTTATAGCAGAAGATGATTGGAATAGTCTTGATCCTAAGCTTTCATTGGCTAGTAGTCTAAACATGAAAATAAACAAATTTCACTTTAAAACTTATAAACATTGACAAGCACATGTACTGGAGAAACAATAAAATCTGAGTAAAGATAAATAATTAAAACCAGATCTCTTTAATTTAAAGCTACAATGTATGGTAAAAAGTAAACCATAAAATTATGGAAGTATCATGACAGGGCAGGCCTGTCAATAGTCTGAAATTACTCTGACATCCAACAGCTGTTTTGCCAGACAAGCTGGTGCCAAGGGATGTCAGAGTAATCTCAGACTAGCTTGTCAATTATCCAGATTTAAGGGGATATCCCCTATAAACAGGTGTTGACCTGAATTTTTAAATTCTTTCTTAAATAAACAGAACAGGTTTCCATGGGTGTTTTTTCTTATCTGTAGCAGGAGAATTAATGAAAATTTTGTCTATTTTAAAATCGCTGCTATGACCTTGACCTCAAATAAAAAAAAAATATTCCCTTTCTCATTTAGCAGTAAATATTATGCTAAGTTCTGTAAAGATATTCCTAATCATGTTATAAATTGGACAAAAGATTTTGTTTGAAAACCAAAATGTTGATGCCCACATGGCCATAATAGCCAGAACATTCATCATAATCTGCATCAAGTTGTTTTGACTTCCTAAGACTTATCACTGGGGTTGTATTGACATGAGTAACATGACAGGTGCTACATGTGGAGCAGGAACTGCTTACCCTTCCAGAGCACCTGAGAATTTTAGGTGGAGTATTTGTTTTTTTATGTAGTGTTTTGTGTGCTGTTGTTTATGTTCAACTTATGAGTTTGAATGTCCTGTACATATGTGGTATCCTTCCTTTTTCTTTTCATAAAAATTTCTTTCAAATTTCATTGGATAAGGGTTCGGGATGTGTATACAAAGAGCATTAGTCCAGTAGACAGCAGTCAGATATTTATATGAGGGGGTCTCATTAGGGGAGGGGGTTTGATGCTGTATACCGCTTATCATTGCCATCATAGCGCATGTAATCTCCTGTGTCCTGCCAGACTTAGTTTCCAGTTTTCACCCTTAACTATTCGACTTTCACTTGTCAAGCTTAAAAAAATCAGCAAATCTTACGTCATGCTTAGACCCCAATGAGACCCACACATAATGTCAGATCAGTTTCCAGAACTAGGGTAGCCCTAACCATACATACATTACTTACCTTGTTTGTAATGACCCATGCCTTAAAAGCCTACATAAATCTGTAAAATAAAAATTAAATAGACAGGATTTAATAAGATATATATTTTGATAAGATATGAAAACATATACATGTATATAAACTTTATAAAATCGAAAAGCAGTGCATAAAATATAAGAAAAAAATTCAAATAGTTACATGTAGTTTAAACATATTTTATTTGCTTAAATATGCAAAAGGGACGAGACACAAGTTAATCAAACTTATATAGTCTTCTACAATTCAAATAGTTTATGAACATGTACATGGGATCCTGCTAACATGTATAACCCCGCCACATTCTGTTTGTACATGTACATGTACATGTATGTGCCTTTCCCAAGTTAGGAGCCTGCTATTCAGTTGTTGTCGTTTGTTTATGTGTTACATATTTGTTTTTTTCGTTCATGTTTGTACATAAATTACATTGTCATTTCGGGCCTTTTATAGCTGACAGTCATGACTATGCGGTATGGGCTTTGTTCATTGTAGAAGGCCATACAGGGAACACTGTTTGTTAATTTCTGTGTCATTTGGTCATTTTTGAAGAGTTGTCTCTTTGGCAATCATACCACTCTTCTTTTTTGTATGTACATGTATATTCATGATAAATTAGGAAATTATAAATTTTGAATTTTGCAAAAACGGTTTGATCAAAATTATTGTTTTTATACAGACTTTGTCTTTTTTTCACACAAGTGTCTCCCTCATATTACAGACAATGTCCTCTATCACAGCTGGCAATACAAAAATTAATACTATCCACACAAGGCAATTACAAGAACTGGTAAACCTTGAATTCTGACCTTGGCTATAAACAAGCAATCTTCAGTTCAGTGGAAAATTACACAGAGCAGCGGTGTATGTACGGTAAGAGGAAACAAAATACATTTGTAGTACAGACATATTTTGACCATGTTGACCACATGTAACATTTATCTAAAGAATTATGACGTCTTTAAATTTTAATTATTTGTTTTGGCTCTGACACCTTTCTGAGTCAGCCTTTCAACACATCATATTAATTATTTGGACTAATGTACATGTAATACTAATCCAAATAATAATGTTATTTTGAAAGGGTCAATATATTTTTTTGCCTGTTACTCCTTCCAACCATACATGTAGCCTTTCAAGACTTCAAAATTATTTGGACACTTGTAACACGTGCCTAATTAATATAATTATTTTATTGCGGGTTTTCACTTTCCAGTAGTGGCAGAAGACTATAGACTAGTACTTTTTTTCTAAAAAGGGTTCATATAAGGGAGCAACCATTTACCTTCAATGGGGGTGTATTTTTTCGATATATAGTTATCCTGTCGCATTGTAAACTCGTACCAACGTCAACTCGTACCACTAAAAAAAACCTTGTACCAATGCAAACTTGTATCACCACTAACTCGTACCAACTATTTAAAATAAATGGTGTTTAATGATGAATATATACTTTACTTTCACTCAATACCTCTTAAGTCTGTAAAATGTATATAATTTGAAAGTACAATGACCAATTTGTAGCTAATGTTCATTGTCTATTGGATAGAAAATACCGTGGCAGATTTGCTTTGTTGTCTCCCTTGAATACTCTTTTTTAAACTTCTACTGATAATTATTGGATTTAATTTTTAATCATTCCGAATTAGTAACATTGAATAGATTTGGGTACTTTTCTATTGTTTCTCAAAGGAAATTTATTCATTGAAAGAATTTATTTATTGTGTTTTAAAGGTTTTAAATTGCTTATGACCAACAGTTATAAAGTATGAAATTTATTACCGGTATATATCATATTCAGCATTATAATCCAGTTAACATAAGCCAGTCAAGATCGTTAAACACTTTCATATGTATATCCAGTTAACCATGTCGTTTCAGACTGTTTAAAGGGGCACTAGCTGTCAAATTCATGGTCTCCCATTTGACTCAAATTCTCATATTTTATTTATAACAATAAAAAACATTTATCCAAACTATCAGAAGTATGAAGTAAACAGTTTACAGAGCATATGTAGGATCAATAATATGTAGTTTCGTTTCGTGTGTATTTTAGTCTAGACTTCATCTAATTAAATATCGAGTTGACCTTAGATGACCATATAAGCGATGTAAACATACATATACTAATTATGATTAGATATAAATAGATTAAGCCAACACGTGCAGGTGAATTTTTATAGGTCTGTTTAATTTTATTTTATAGATTAAAAATATATGTTTCTCATCGTTTTTACATGTAGAAGAAAGATTTTTAGTGGATTGAATCAGTCATCAACAGATTTACCTTTGTTTCACTTTCAATGTTGACATTCTCTTCCTTTAAATAAACAGTACACGTACTAAGCATGCGTTGTACATCTCTAGTAAAGGGGTTAAATTGAAGTTCACATGAATACGGATTTAATGAGGTTGACTTATTCAACAATATATAAAATTAAAGCAATATTATTTAGCTTAATTTGACAAAATTGAACCTTTTTGGCTGCTAAAAGCGAATTATTATTTCACTATTTCACTTTCATTATTGAATGAACAAAACAAATCATACTTTAAATTTTTATACATCTCGTAGCTAGTGTTTCTTTAACTTAAATTTGTAATAAAGATAAAGCAAAACTTATATTTGTACTATCTTGGGAAAAACAGTAAAAAAAAACAGACCCCCCCCCCTTTCCATACCCCTTGATGTAGATTATTAAAGTATTAGCAGTTTCACTCCAAGAAAATATTAATTTTTCATGAATAAATCTTAGCAGTTAATCAAAATGATTTCCAAAATGAAATTCTTACTGTCTATAAATACATTTGTGTAACAATGAAATGTAACTGTTTCCTGTTTAGGGGTTTCCCGAATTTTCCCGCCAAAAAGCACTTGGCTTTCAACAATTGTAAACATACAATGTAGCATTCAATTTGTGATCATAGATTACAGCTTTAATTAATTTATTTTGGATATAGATATTCAACTTAAGGTACAGTTAAAGCAATGTTTTTACTTTCTTCTGGATTAAAACTATTTTGAAAGATCAGTTTAAAAATAAAGCTTAAAAAAATCGTATTTTTGTCAAAGTTTTCATTAAATCCAATAGAAAATTCAAGTAATTCAACTTTATTGTTAATATGAGGCAGGCATTACCTGTAAATGGGGACGAAGTCTGTATGAATTATTTATTTGTAACTTAAATATTTGTTAAAAAAAAGAAACGGAAATATCGTAACGTTTCCGATTTTGGTTCTGTTGTTAGGGATTTTATATATTAATTTAGTTGTGATGTTATTTAAGTTATGACGTCATATGCAATGTAAACAAAGAAAGGCTATCATCAGGTAACGCTTTTTCATATCAAGGAATTATTAAAAATGAAATTGGTATTGCGTTCTTTCCTATTTTATACTAGACTGATAAATATATATTTTACTCAAAGTTTCATACAAACGAGACCGGAAAAAGGAAGTACTTTGTAGATTTCTGCGCAGATGCGGGAATTCAAAACATGACATCCAAAAAAATTTCCCGATTTTGAGTTCATAAGTACACTACAATGAAAATTTCCGGAAAATTTTTCCCCGATTTTTTTATTTTATTGATTTTTTTTACTGTTATTGTGGACTTCGCGAATTTGTCCCCATATAAAGTTTACAAAAAAAACCCATAAAACATTCATATTTTTTAATATATTTTTAATGGTACAACTTCCCAGTGGTACGAGTTTACGTTGATACGAGTTAACGTAGTACGAGTTTTCGGTGGTACGAGTTAACTTGCTTCCTATTTTTCTTTTCTTATCTTAGTCAAATTTATTCAGTTTTTCAAGGTGATCAACCAGATTAGTTTTTCCAAAATTAAACAATATAAGGTATTGGGGGAATTTGCATTCAGAATGATTTTTATGTCATCTGCATGACCAGAATATTTTTTTCAGCAAGGGATCAGAATATTTTTTTTTTTGGAAAAAAAATAAATAACCCCCACCTGCCCTGGTAGTTAAATTATTGTTCCCTGATTCAGTGATTGTTTAAATCAATTTAAAAAAAAAGTTTTGTTTTTAAATGCACCTAGTGTTAGTTTTCAGTGTAATTTGTGTATTTAGTTAAAGTTTAGATCATTACTTTTCAGGCTCATCATCAGTTTTTCATTTTCTAATTGACCTTGGTCATGTAGATGCTTGAAATTGCATATGACAAATTGCCTGTTTTAAGCGTCAGGAAGATTTGGTCATTGTTGATTTTTGCAACTTAATCTGTTAAAATGTTAAATGTTTTATAAATTATTATGTACTCAGTTCTGTACCGTTAGGTACATTCAGTAATCAAATACACAGACATTAAGCAAGCGTGATATATAATTATGAGAAGTTGCAAAAACGGTGTTGTCGCTATTGGCTGCGACCAACTTATGGCAACTTGGGAAAAATAAATCAACGTGCGCTTGACGATTTTGCGGGAAATGTACTAAAATACAAGATATTACTGAATATTGATACCTTAACAAACTTATCATAGCATGGCATTATTGACTTTACCGGCGTCACCAAACTGGTACATTAGCCATACAGTGGGCTTCAATAAAAGTGGTCTGCTAGTTTTTGCTGCTCGACATGACGTTTTCATATACGACGCATCAACGTTCCCAATAGCTCATAAAGGAGTTTATTGTGGACACAGAGAAAAAGTGACATGTGTCACATTACCATCTACAGCAGTAGATCCAAATCAGATGCTATGTTGCAGTGGTTCAGAGGATGGTAAAGTGTTTATCTGGGATGTCAACTCGTACGAGTTACTCTATGAAACTGAAGCCCATGTGAGTTTTCTCAATATTTAAACAAATATTATAATCCTGTGTTCAAATCAGATAACAACCATAACCTGTCCCCTTCAGGCTGCATGTCATAATGAAAGGGCATTCATTTTGTTCCCATCAAAATGTTTAGTACATGTATTGTATTGTATATCTCTGGTATTCAACAATATCAATTCCCCAAAATTGAGTGATAACTATTGATTTCTGTGGCACAAACATTTCTATATGTTACATGTACATAAGGGTATTAATGCCCTTTATTGTCAGGTGTCAAACGGTCATTTTGGGCTACCTTAAGCGTCAACCTGATAAAACAAATTCAGTGATTTACAGTCAAAATATCCTTATCATGATTTGTCAGAGATCTCAAACAATTATCGTTACAATCATTTTTGGAAAAAACTTTGCCTGATTTCTCAAAATCAGCCGTTTATTTTTACCGTCTATAGTGAAGGAAAGTGTACATTTTATCGTCATGCTCCAAACAATACCGTTAACATCATTTGTTAAATATAAGAATGTTTACAGTTTATCACCATGAAGAGACCCCCATTTGTTTAAAAGGCACATTTTACTCAAAGACTTAAATACATGTAATTACTGTTATTACATTGTCTGGATTAAAGTTAATGGTCTTCAATAAATAAATTTTTGTAAGCCCGTAACTTTTATTTAGCTTTCATTTGGACTATTGTCTCAAAAGGAAAAATGTTGCAATTAACATTAATTTATAAGCTATGACAGCCCCTGTCGTCTAATACTTTTTAATGATATCTAATGGATAACATGATTAGTGGTATGTATTTTTACAATGTTGTGTATAAATTTAAAAGACAATAATAAATACCTGCCGTTGACACCAATTTCATTAAAGGAGATTAAAAAACACATAACATATATGTACAGTGTAAATGGTGTATGAATAAAGACGAATATTACAAACTTTTTTTCAGAGTAAGGTCACAGCACTTACATGGTCAGCTTCCAACCACATGCTTATTGTATTTGGAGATGATAAAGGGGAGGTAACTTGCTGGAACTTCTGTGACAACAGAATTGCAAGTTTCAAGGGAGAGAAGTCACCTGTTTTGACAACTGAATTTTCAAATTTAGAAGAATTTACCTTAGCTGTTGGGTTTGTATCACATTTTATTTTGTCACATGGTGTACATGTATGAAATTAATATTTTAAGATTTCCTAGAACTGCGTTTTCAACAAAACTGAAAGAATAAAAAGTTAATGTGTTCCAAAACAAAATAGAGTAAGATGGACATTACTGTGACAGAATCCCAACAAAACAAATCCACTATGGAAAAGATAATCTGGTGTTACATGTATGAATTATATAGCTGGATGAACATTATTTAGCAGATAGATATAAGAAGATGTGGTATGAGTGCCAATGAGACAAAAGAGGGACAAAAGATACCAAAGGGACAGTCAAACTCATAAATCTAAAATAAACTGACAACGCCATGGCTAAAAATGAAAAAGACAATCAGACAAACAATAGAAGTACACATGACACAACATAGAAAACTAAAGAATAAACAACACGAACCCCACCAAAAACTAGGGGTGATCTCAAGTGCTCCAGAAGGGTAAGCAGATCCTGCTCCACATGTGGCACCCGTCGTGTTGCATATGTGATAACAAATCCGGTAAATAGTCTAATTCGGTAGGTCACATTCATAAAAGGGAAGGGGATTGTAGTTACGACGTAAGGAACAAATCCGATATCATTTGTGAAACGGTTATTTCATAACGGTCAACCAACTCGTGAACTCTCCATCCAAGTCACAATTTATAAAAGTAAACCATTACCGGTATATGTCAAAATACGGTCTTCAACATGGAGCCTTCGCTCACACCAAACAACAAGCATAATTCCTTTAGTGGGGTTCACATTCTGGTGAGAACCCCGTTTCAATAGAACATGTAGAAGATTATCATCAAAAGTGATTTTCAATTTTCACTTGAGTGTTCTGCGGGGTTCTCATTGGGGGGTTCCGATCCTGGATCCTGCTTAATGTTTTGTCAGATTCCCGTATCATGATTACACTATGTACGTAAACAATTCTCATTTTTTTGTCATTTCCTGGGTCCCGCAAGACCTCATTTCCCGTTTTCCCGACACAATAATTTGACTTTCACGTGTCACGCTTACAAAAAATCAGCAATCCCGCATCACGCTTAGACCCCAATGAGACCCACTTCTGCAGCCGCAGGAATAAAAGATCATCAGAGTTATCTTAGATTCAAACAATTAACATGGCTGCTGGAAACTGAAAAAAATAACATGTAAAGTAAAGACAGAACCAGACAGAAATTTCAATAAACTATACATGGTGTCTAGTGATATATATATTTATCAAATGGTCTCACAAAAAATAAAATCACGAAATCACTGAACTCTGAGGAAAACCCAAAACAGAAAGTCCCTAATCAATTGGCAAAATCAAAATCTCAAACACATCAAACAAATGGATAACAACTGTCATATTCCTGACTATGTACAGGTATTTTCTTATGCAGAAAATGGTGGATTAAACCTGGTTAAAAGAATTGCCTAATAAATGTTTAAAAAATTATATTCGTCATATTCTAAATAGAGTCACCTTTTTTATAGGTACAAGTCTGGTGTTGTGATCTTGTATGATATTCGAGATGGAAGTTTAATTCATCGTTTGAGAGGACATGATGATGAGGTCCATTCTATTGCATGGTGTCCTATACCAGGGGAGAATTTTAAACCACAGAAAACATACAAAGACCTGGACAGACCTGAGGAGGAGAATGGTAATAATCACAATACTGAAATTAATTGACCACTTTTTTTTGTACAAAGTTGTCCAAACATGATAAACATGATAATCGTGATAAACATGACATACAGAAATAGACTTGATAACTATGATAAACATGATAAAAAAAATTACATAGAGATAGACTATGGGGGAAATAAACAAATCATAAGTCAAAGAAGGATAGATAACTCCATGCCTTAAAAAAAAGATAAGAAAAGCTAAACCCAGAACATGAAACAATTACAGAAATCTAAAGATTAATCGTTAATGTGATGGAAATACATGAAATGAGTAAACTTGTTTTTCATCAACACTTCTGGTATACATGTAGGATACAAGTTTTATAACTTTCGTTACACAGTTCCTATGACAACACAATTAATCATGAATTTTAATATGAAAAAAAGGAGATGGGGTATGATTGCCTGTATGTGACAACTATCGACCAAAAATTAAATGAAATAAATGTAAGCAGTTATAGGCAATTAAATGGGCATTTAAAAAGTCAGAATGTGAATATATATGTTCAAACTCTTTTAGGTCATTTTTTAGTAGCAATAAACAAAAAAACTATGTCAATTGGACATGCTTTGATACTATAAATGCCCTTGAATTTTTACTAGATAACATTTTTGTTCGCTTTGGGGATTCCGTATATCATCAGATTATCGGAATTCCAATGGGGACTTACTGTGTTGGTGACCTTCTGCTGTTGTTTTTTTCTATGGTTGGGTTGTTGTCTCTTTGGCATATTCCCAATTTCCATTCTCAATTTCAAACATTATTTCAACACTGAAAAAACCCTTACTGTATGGTTGGCAATTAAAAACCTTCCAAATGAAAAATGTACAACAATCTAATTGAGAAAACTAACAATTTAATTTATAACAAAACAATTTCTAAATAATCAAATATGATAGACCGAAACCAAAGACAACCACTGAAGTACCTGCTCCTGACTTCCTTTTGTCCCCCTCCCAAAGAAAAACCCTAAACCCACCAGACCTCTCACCTCACTTAATGAAAATTATAGCTTGTATGATATATTTTCTTTGTAGAAACCAATGTGAATGAAACAGAAAGAAGCAATGACTTTGGGGAAGAAGGACACCTGTTGGCCTCAGCAAGTAAAGACAGAACTATTAGAATATGGAGTACAGTAAAAGGGAGACAACTTGCTTCAATGAGGTTACCAAAAACTGGGGGCCCACCAGGTGATTCAGGAAGAAGCAAACTATGGGCAGCCATTGTTTGGTCATACTCTGATCCACACAATATTGTCTCTAGTTCCTTTGGGTAGGTTTGACATCTTAGTTATGAGATAAATGACAAATATCAATTTACACGAAACTATATTCCATATTTATTAGTAGAGAACATTCTTGTCAAATAAATGTTATCTTAAAAGGAATATAAACACAAATTCTTATTTTGATGCCCTTATGTATGAAAGTTCATTTTGATTGGATAATGCAACATATCTCAGGACAACATTCAATGATTGGTACTCTGAAAATATGGATGCAATTGTAAATTTCATGTGAATTATAAGTCACTGGAAATCACAGAAATGAGTTATCACAGAAAAGCACTCCACCATTCGAATATATGAATAAAGAAAATTAATTCCTGTGATTAATTATCTGGATGGAAGAGAATTTAACCAACACACAAATTTAAAGTAAATAAGAGAGGAGGCACCTCCAATTTTGATTATTATATTTTAAGGCTTCTTAATTAAATTAGCTTGAGTCTTACAATAACCATCTGTCCATGTTGTCTTGAATCTTTTGAAAAAAAACAAATTGAACTTGAGGGTAATCAAATTGCACCAATTTCAACAGTTTTTTCACCTACGTTTATTTATGCTTCTGACAATAGTTTCAACTCTCTGTTCATTTTGTAGATGTATCCTTATGTACTTTATAGTTACACCAATTTAATTTTGATTCCATTTTGAAACATAGAAAAAAGTGTGTATACTGTCAAATAATACTAAGGCCAAATAAAAATATATGTGTGGTTCCAGTAACCCGACCGACCCTAGTTAAAACCCCCCGACCCTAGAACTTTTTTTTTCATTTCTGAAAAATTAATTTTCAAACGAACAAATTTTGAGGATTGTGAATTAAAATAATTAAATTCATAGATTTCTGTCATCTGAATTTCCATCACAAGTATCTGTTATGGCTAAAATGCAACAATTCATAACAGAATGCAACAAAATTAACTAAAAACGTATCATGACTGTTTATTTTACAACCAATCACATGTAAAAATGGTGGACTTCCGGTTGGGGCGTGTATAATACTGGAAAAAATTTCGGTAAACACACGATGTTTTTCCGGATTTTGACATTCAAAAATAAAAATTAAAAAAAAAATAAAAATTTGCCGACCTACCGACCCTATTTTTTAAAAGTATGTAACTGGAACCACACATATATTTTTTTTTGGCCTAATAAAAAAAGTTAAGTCCTAAAGAATACTTGTCAGATTTCCACTGTTATTTTTGCTAAATAGGTGCAATTTAGGGTACTGTGACATAATATTCTTATATCTGCTTTTCTCTATATAGCAAATGATCGTTTTTTAAACTGTAATATTGTGAGCCATCTTTTATTGTAGTGGTGACTTGTTGCTATGGGATTTAGCAGCAACAGGACAACAGAAATGGCAGCCATTTTCTGCCACAGACAAACGTCAACAACATAACAGAATAATATTTAACCTGAGATTAGGATTCACTGACAACAATCTTATGGCAACAACTTCTATGGACAGACAGGTAAATATTGGCCGTAACACTTAAGTTTAAAAACAAAAAATTCTTGGTAATATTTTCAAGAAATTTGATTGGGTTTAAGATTTTGAACGAAAGATATCCATATTTTTCATGGATGTTTTTTTTATGTTGTAATTTATTTTGTTAAGTTTAAATTATTGCCACAGAATTTGATAAACACTTTCTGGAAAAAATTGTACATGTATCTCCAAGTTAATAACTGGTTGCGTATCATGAAAATATGTTACATGTACCCCATGAATAATTGTATCATCAAAATATTCTTTTATTTGTTATTTTTTTTAATAAGAATCGTGCAACTTTGAATTCATATAGTTTTTCACAACCATCTGGATTTACAGAAGGTTTAATTAGACTTATTCCATTTCAATGAAATACTGTGATAACTGTTTTTGTTGACATTGGGAATTACATCATTTGTTCTCATTATATTTTTATTTTGATATATTACTACAGTTGATAATTTGGGATGTGAAAAAGCGCAGACCAGTTCACTGTCAGCCAACCCTAGGAGGGTACGTTTATTGTGCCAGGACATCCCCAATAGATCCAGGTTAGTGGTTTGAAGTGAAATCTATCTGAAACAACAAAAATGGCTGTTTCAGAATCTAATGCATTCTGGGTAACATTTTCAAAAGGTATACCAAAATGTGTGATTGGTTTAAAGCATTCAAAATAATGGAAATTTCAACCAATGATGTAATATGATTTTTATTTTGTTGTATGAACAATGAGATTACCCATAGTCCATTAGATTCCAAATAAGGCAAATTTGAAATTGTAGATTTTGTAGAGATTACACAGGTGTTTGATTTAGACCTATTATGATTCAAAAAAAGGATTGTGTTGAAAATATGCAACCGTTTGTTGTGAATTTGTTGCTTACAAATGAGGGGTTTATGGCTTTGTGGAGCAGAGTGCTGAGAACATATTTGTGTGACAGTCAAATCAGTTATTGACAGAGGTCTCTATTTAAACAAAATACTGCTATTCGGATCTTAATGCAATAGGAGTAAAATGTTAAAATAAATGATTTTTATGCCCCACCTACGATAGTAGAGGGGCATTATGTTTTCTGGTCTGTGCGTCCGTTCGTTCGTCCGTCCGTCCGTTCGTTCGTTCGTCCGTTCGTTCGTTCGTCCGTCTGTCCCGCTTCAGGTTAAAGTTTTTGGTCGAGGTAGTTTTTGATGAAGTTGAAGTCCAATCGACTTCAAACTTGGTACACATGTTCCCTATGATATGATCTTTCTAATTTTAATGCCAAATTAGAGATTTTACACCAATTTCACGGTCCACTGAACATAGAAAATGATAGTGCGAGTGGGGCATTCGTGTACTGAGGACACATTCTTGTTGATGATTTTTTAATAACATGGACCTGTATTGTTGCCTATGACTTTGAACCATTAACTTCAGAATTGACAGCAGACTGTCGAATAAAAATTCTGAAATAGAACAGTATAGTATAAAATGGAGAATAGAAACAAGAAATGTGTCAAAGAGACAACAACTCAATCAAAGATCACAAAACAGATAAAGGTCACCAATGAGTCTTCCACACAGCAAAAAAATCCCAAATGGAGGCGGGGTACAGCTGGCCCCTTAAAAAAATGTATACTAGATCAGCAAAAGTTGACGTCACACTAAACTTCGAAACACATAAATAAACTAAAATAAAAAAAAAAAAAATGACAAGACTAACAAAGGCCAGAGGTTCCTAATTTGGGACAAGCGCAAATGTGCATTATAAAAATAATATTTGTTAAACTATATTACATTCACTCGTCCTCTATTTTAAACCTATTTTATTTTTCAGGAAGAATAGCTTTAGGAGTTGGGGACAATATGATTAGAGTTTGGAACCTTAACAACAGTAATAATCCTTTTGATGTTGTCACTTTGTGGCAGGGGATAAGGTCAAAGGTCACAGCAGTAAGTTTAGTGACATTGATATGATGGTCCGATTCAATCCATATCAGTTATGTATAACCTAGTAAGACAATGCTGTGGATTTATTTGTTTTCAAGTGTATCAATTTTTGTGCATTGCTGAAAACTTGCATTTCCGTGGATACTTGATTTCGTGGTTTTGCTAATTTCTGTATACAAAGCTTATTGAAAATATGTTATTCGTTGAACATTTGAATTCGTGATTTACCTGTACTACAGAAAACCATGAAAACTGGTACACAGCCAAATTTTGCTCATGTGAGTTTCACATTAATTTCACGTTAATTTCATGTGAAGTGATTTCACGTGAAATTCACATTTAATTTTCATGTTAAATTCACGTGAGCAAAATTTGCCTGTGTGTCCCATGATTAATAATGAACCCACAGTAGTTATTTGTGTTTAATGATGAGCTTGATTTCCATCAGTAAATATGTTACAAATAATTCTTTACTCAAATGTCATCTAGCAATTTGTATTTTTATTTTGAGCTGAATGAAACTGTCTTGACTGCTGACATCTTGTTTACTGTTAATTCAGAAAGTAATGCAATGTTTTTATTGTTGCGAAAAGCTATAATCTAAAAAATTTAAAGTTGCATTTTTGTCGAGCCTGCAACTTTTGTTGCAGAAAGCTCGACATAGGGATAGTGATCCGGCGGCGGCTACGGCGGCGGCGGTGTTAGCTAACTTCTTAAAAGCTTTATATTTTAGAAGTTGGAAGATCTGGATGCTTCATACTTTGTATATAGATGCCTCATGTTACGAAGTTTCCGTCAGTCACATGTCCAATGTCCTTGACCTCATTTTCATGGATCAGTGACCACTTGAAAAAAAAGTTCAAATTTTTTGTAATGTTGAATTCTCTCTTATTATAAGTAATAGGATAACTATATTTTATATGTGCGTACCTTGCAAGGTCCTCATGTCTGTCAGACAGTTTTCACCCGACCTCGACCTCATTTCATGGATCAGTGAACAAGGTTAAGTTTTGGTGGTCAAGTCCATATCTCAGATACTATAAGCAATAGGGCTAGTATATTCGGTGTATGGAAGGACTGTAAGGTGTACATGTCCAACTGGCAGGTGTCATCTGACCTTGACCTCATTTTCATGGTTCAGTGGTTATAGTTAAATTTTTGTGTTTTGGTCTGTTTTTCTCATACTATATGCAATAGGTCTACTATATTTGTTGTATGGAATGATTGTAAGATGTACATGTCTAGCGGGCAGATGTCATGTGACCTTGACCTCATTTTCATGGTTCAGTGGTCAATGTTAAGTTTTTGAGTTTTGGTCTTTTTATCTAATACTATATGCTATAGGTCAACTATATTTGGTGTATGGAAATATTTTATGATCTTTATGTCAGTCGCGCAGGTTTTATTTGACCGTGACCTCATTTTCACGGTTCATTGCACTGTGTTAAGTTTTTGTGTTTTGGTCTATTTTTCTTAAACTATAAGTAATAGGTCAACTATATATGTTGTATAGAAGCATTGCTAGCTGTACATGTCTGCCTGGCATGGTTCATCTGACCTTGACCTCATTTTCAAGGTTCATTGGTCTTTGTTTAGTTATCTTGGTTAATGTTAAGTTTATGTGACAGTTGTTATAAAGCTTAACTTTATACTTAGGACTATCAACATAATATCAATGATTAGTATAGAAGGCGAGACATTTCAGCGTGTGCACTCTTGTGAAATATTTTATATGATTTCAATAGGATTTTTCTCAATATCACAAAAAATAATATTGCATTTTAGTCCAAATGACAAAATTAGAATAATAAATGCACACAATGATTTCTGAATTTACAGTATTATTTGCTTTTTGTCTATGTTTCATTTGTTCTAAGTTCTTGATTTACTCAAATTGAATTATTATGTCATCGTCCATATTGATATCTGCAGCTAACAAAGTTTTAGACAGCAATCATACCACATCTTCTTTTATATATGGAATATTTGTTAAACAACAATCAATGAAGCAATCAGAAAAATTCAAATCAATACAAAAAATAACAACCCACAAAAACGTTGTGCTTTTTAAATTTTAGCTATGTTGGCATCCAAAGAAAGAGGGATTGTTAGCCTACGGCACAGATGATGGAAGAGTGGGAGTATATGATACTTTGGCAAATAAGTAAGTAACAGGCTTTTTTTTGTCATTTCAGGGCCTTTTAAAGCTGACTATGTTGTACGGGCTTTGCTCATTGTTGAAGGCCGTACGGTGACCTATACTATAATTTCTGTATTATTTGGTCTCTTGTCGAGAGTTGTCTCATTGACAATCATACCACATCTTCTTTTTTATAATAATTTCATTTTTCCACAGAAAAAAGGGAAATATTTCCATATGATATGTTTTGTTCTTTTTAGAAAAATTACAGCAAGGTTGTAAAGGAGTCAAGGTTTCTTATTTGTGATTGAGGTAGAAATAAAATAAATGTATGTTGATTCTAATCATTGCTAATGGCAAATAAAAAGAGGGCCTTTTCCAGGAAAAATGTATTGCAGCAGGGCAGGCATTTTATTTCAAGTCAAGTCAACAGTACAATTTTAAAAATCAGCAATTTAATGCAAAAGTTGCCCCATGTCCGGACACCCAATTATAACTATATTTATATAAAGGGACTGCCAATCCTCCTTTGATAAGTTTTTTCTGGAATAGCCCTGAAGTTAAATGTGAGGTAAACAGATTTTGTAACAATTATCAATCACAATAAAAGCTATATAGTCTGACATAGTTTTTAAAAGTTAATAATTTCAGAGTTATTTCCCATTTATTATAATATTCTTATCTGTACTGACAATTTTTGAAGGAGAAATCTCCTCTAGATGTCTTTTGGCTATGTTAATTTTTGCGATACTGTTTGATTACTCTGGCAGCAATATGTAAAGGTATCTTATTTTCTTGTGCTCTGTTTCTTATGAATATTTCTCTAATTCTCGTGCTATTTCACATTTCCTGACCGGTGTGAGAAAAATATTTCTAATCTCTAGTGAACATTTTTCTCAGCAAATGATTGGTTGAAATTTAATTGTGACGTCAAAGGAGTAGAGGCATTAAGGCCTGAATTTGGCCCAAAACAAATAAATGTTTGATATCTGTTTCGAATTGGCACATAATGTTTAGAAATGCATAGGTTAAAGAAATATAAAAGAAAAACATAAAGATTTTTACCTGATGATGTCACAATAACGTCATAATATGTACTATTTTCAAAAAAACGATGAAAAATATGCAGTTTTTCAACTTTATTTCTGTGATGAAAACATCGTGCGCAGGCAAGAAACAACAAAATAGTTTAACAGAAGCTTTATTATAACTATTGATATGAACCCATCAAATATAAAGTTGTTTCTTGGGTGCGCACATACTTTTTCAATCTAAAATATACATAAAATTTGATGAAAAACAAGGAAAATCACGAAATTTGCAAAATATGCAAAATAAATCATGATTTGTTGCCATGGAAACTTCTTCAATGTCAAATTTGTTTTGTTTCTCTGGGTACCTTGTACTGTAGTACGGTTTTCAGTTATTTATGAATACATATGATAACTTTTAAATTTGCAGTAATTTTTGGGCCAAATAAGGGCCTTATTGATCTACTCCTTTTCTTGTTTTCTTCTGAATTTTTTTATTGAGATGTCATGAAAAAAGGTGATCATGCCTGATGAAGTCACATCAAAAGTACACAACTTTCCTTAAATCTTCTTGTTTTCTTCTGAATTTTCTTATTGTGACGTCATGAAAAAAGGCTATCATACCTGATAACGTCACATCAAAAGTACACAACATTCCTCAAATCTTTGAAAAGAAAGGTTAAAAAATCAGAAGAGAAACAGATTTCACCACTGTAACTCGTGTATTACGATATTTCTCCACTCTGAACAGTTAAATTTTAATTATTTAAAAAGCTTTGCAAGCCTCACGCTTTAAATATTAAAATTTAACTGTCTGGTGTGGAGAAATATCGTTATACACTTGTTGCAGTCGAGGAATCTATATAATATACACTAATGTTTGTATTATGTTGATCATTGAAAACATATTTGATTATTAGCATCATGGAGCCTTCCAACAGATAATTAATCAAGGGAGATAATTTACTAAACACTTTGATATAATCTGTAAGGATTTTTATGCCCCATTTATGGGCATTATGTTTTCTGGTCTCTGCGTTTGTTTGTCTGTTCTTTTCTTCGTTTGTTTTTTTGTCGTCCATTCATTCATCCGTCTGTCCCGCTTCAGGTTAAAGATTTTGGTAGAGGTAGTTTTTGATTAAGTTAAAGTCAAATCAACGTGAAACTTAGTATACATGTTCCTTATAATATGATCTTTCTAATTTTAATGTCAAATTAAGAATTCTGACCCCAATGTCACGGTCCACAGACAATAAATAATAGTGCCAGTGAGGCATCTGTGTACTATGGACATATTTTTGTTATCCTCAAATATGTCATTAGTCTTTTTACAAATAAAAATAGTTGATTTTGCCACTAAAAATGTTTTATGTCTTTGAACCTAACAAATCAAATAGCAAAATCAAACAAAATCTTTTCTTATTTAGATGTCAGAAGATGTGGTATGAGTTCCAATGAGACCCCTCTCCATCAAAATCACAATATGTAAAAGTAAACCATTATAGGTCAAAGTAAAATTGTTTTATTGCCTCACTTATGATAGTAGTGGCTCATTTGTCTATGTATCCCTCAATTATAACTTTTTATATGACCCGAATTGAAAAAACAGCATGGTGTTTTGCACAATAGCAAAATACTGTGTATAAACTCAATTCATATTACCAATTCTAAGTTCTTTGACTACAGTAATTCTGTGTCAGAAACCTATTATGTGTCATATTTTTAATTACAATCCAAAGTCAGACCTGTATCAAGCGCAAATATTGTGTCCATTTTTGCCCAACTGTTCAGAGTTGGACCTCTACGATTGTATTCAGCTACACTCTGGGAAGCAATTTATTCTATAACATGTATAAAGGCACTTATGTTTTTTATTGTTTATTAAATAGGCCTCCGAGTGTTTCATCCAACTACCACAAACGTACTGTCTATGTTGTATCCTGGGGTCCACAGTGTATAAAGACAGGTAGGTATAAATCACACAAAATAGATGAAGAGTTGAATTTTAAATATCAATGTTAATCTTATACAATAGTTTATTTTTGTGGAGATTAAATTGAGCAATTTTGTACGTGAAACCCGTTGGCGAGGTTTATGTTTCCTGTTTTTCCTGACTCTGATTCTAATCTTTTAAAAAAAAAGTTTACAGAAAGGGAAATTTTTCCTTATTTCATCATGTTCATCTTGATCGTAAACATAGGGCGGAAAAGCTTAGGCATTTATTTTCTAATTTACAAAAGTGTGTTGAAATAACTTCACATGTCATTACTTGTAACAGAGAGGGGAAAGATTCTTACTCAGAAGTAAAAAATGAATTAACAACATTAAGGCAAAATAACGAAAAACAACCTATTGACAAACAACCGTCTAGAAAATACAACATAGAAAATAAAAGACTGAGCAAAATGCAGACAATAGTTTCTGAATTTACAATACAAATTCAATGATGTTCTAATTTGAGCTTTGCATTGTATGATGTTCTCATTTTTATGGAAATTTATTGATAGAAGGTACCAGTTCTGCTGCTTACTTCCTATACAGTATTGGAGATGGTGTAGTAATGCAACATGATCCATACAAACTCGAAGATGAGGCTCATGACCTCAATAAACTTATAGAACAGTCCAATGGGAGAAAAGTAAGTTGCTGCATGATCAATACAATGAAAATGAGGCTCATGAAGTAAAGTACAATGAATAAAAAAAAATATGTTTTTTTTTCTGTTTCCAAGACATTGTAACATGTTGCATTGATGTCATGCATGAAATATAGAACAAAATGGGTTCATGACTCATTTTTTGTAAATTCTCAGTTGGTTACAACCCTTCATAAATAAATGACTTTATGAGCTTTCTGCTTCCTATTACTGGATGGATTTTACAAAATATTAGAAGGAGTCCCTGAGTAAAATATTGTGGCCATACCCTGCTTTTTTATAATTTGGTGTCTCATCGTAAGAAAAGCTAAGGACCAAAAAGGGAATCATACTACAGATCCTTACTTTTTAAACTGAAGAAATCTGAATAGTTGAAAGGGGAGACAAGCCTTGAAATAAAAAATCCTAGAAAAACTAGGCTCATAGTTGCAAATTTACTGTATCTCATTCCAGAACAGAGGATTGTATCTTGGTGTGAACCTTATCTGAAATTTGTCTTACCTACATGGGTATACAATTGACAAATAACCAGAATTTGGGTTTTTCATTCCAGGATAGGGAAATTTTTGTATCATTTTCAGTTGACATGTGTTAGATCAATAATGTGATTTCTTTTCATTCTTCTATTAACTGCTTATTCAATTGACATATATTTTTATGGGGGAGTGGCCAAGTGATATAATTCCACTACTGTAATCACAAGACAATCAACATGATGTTGTGAGTTCAAAGACCAATCGCGTGTGTGCAAATGACTCCAAGGAATGTCAGTTTTCCTATTGAAGGTCAGTGGTTTTCTTTGGGCAATCTGGCTTCCTCTACCAATAAAAACTGACCGCCACGAAAATAGCCTAAAATGGTGCATAAAACATCAACCATCAATCTATTTTATATACATTACAAAACACCAAACCAACAAACAGCTCTTAAGTAGTTTTATTTTTGTGTGGCCACTAAATTATTTACTACAGTCCTAACCATGTGCAACATGCTCTTTTCTTTTTATTTCGCAGCCTAGGGTACCAGTAAGAAGTGAAATCAGTTGGAGTCCAGACTTTTCAGTGGTTGCCATTGGAAACGATGATGGGTAAATCTATTGTACAATATTTATGTGATTAATCAACGGCAAACACTTTATGGTACACTATTGTCTGGAATTCATTGGTCTTTCAAAGCAATCAGAACTGACAAGAATTATATTTGCTGTTTGACCTTGAAGGTCAAATAGTCAAATATTTAATTTGTGTGTGTCCACCTCAATCAGGCAAGGGGGTAAGCATTATCAGTAATGGTTATCAGCTTGAATCAATAATATTTTGAGTGTAATCACATGAAATCAGTTATCATGCATTTTCTGATTACAAGTACAATTTCCTCAGTACCTTATATATATTCTTGGTTGTTACGACAAGATCTTCTCAATGCAAATAATTATATGGCCATTTCATGGGGCATGAGACATTGATTTTCTACCTGAAGGACAGTTCATACTATTGATTAATTGATTGTTGGCAGTGTCCAGTGGCAAATTTTTCATGCATGTTAAGGATGAGAACAAGTTAACAGTAAATACAATAGGTAGGAATTGTCATAATAGAGGCCATCGTGTATATTGGATAGGGACAGAAATTTTGCCTTGCAACAGGCCACCTATGAACCCCTCAACAGAGTTGTTGCAAGGGTTCTTAAAGTGCAAAGAGCGTGGCACTCTCTTTACACGAGGCATCAGATTTAACATCCCCATTCTGACCGGACATGACTGCGAACTTGATACGTCCCGCACAGCCAGACGGTCGCCCCACTTTGGCAAGTGTTTTAATGCCAGTCAGGAGAAGACCAAGTGACCATATATTGTTTCCCCAGTCACCCTTGTTCAAACAATAGTGCTTCCATAACACAGCAGCTTTTCCCTTTGGCTGATTGGGTATTGGAAACATGCCAAAACCCCCTCCTATCATCAATTGTTGAAAATATTGAAAACCTTGACCATCTTTTAACAATTTATACCCACACTGTTCCCAGGCTATTGGTCATAAAACTGTACTCAGTACTTGGAATATGAAAATTGTGCTCGAAACATGAAATATAGTACGATGACTGTACTAGAAATTTTAATGACTGCAAGACCATTGAGGCTGTATTACAGTGACTTTGTCTGTTTGTCTGTACTTCTGTCCATTCATCCATTTGTCCCAATTATATTTCCATCACACTTTCTCTGGTACTATTGAATAGAATGACTGTATTTAGTCAGCATCTTGACATGAAAATTTCAAGCACTGAATTTTCGGCTCTCCCTTGACACCATTTGCGAGTATGGTCTTGAGGAAACGATGATAGTCCGCCAGAAGAGGACGATAAATGACTGACCTGTGTTCAGAGAGAGCCATATCTCTTGCACGTTAAAGACACTCTTGTAGATTTTGAAAAAAAGCAGACTAATGCCGCTACAAGGCAGCACTCGCACCCACAAAGTGGAAAGGGATTAATATAAGTTGCAAAACTTGTTTCCCAATCCTTTGTTAATAAATATGTTTAAACTAAACTAAACAATAGCATCTTGACATTGATAAGTTGTTTTGTGTGAACACTTTCAATATGTTGAATGAACCTAAAGATATTTCATCACACTTTTCTCAAGTACTACTGATATTAGGTCAACAGCTTGGGGGTCATGAGTTGTAAAGTGTTAGCACTTTTTTGTATTTGTCAGACACATACTTCCTGTTTTCTTGTACTTTAAATTACAAGTGTGGGTATACTTAGCTTGACAATGCATGAATTCTTGTTTGGTGTTATTGACGACAAGCTACCCTTCAATTTTGACAAGAAGAAAATTAGATCTCTTAAATTTACATTTATAAATAATATATAAATGCAAATTTAAGAGATCTAATTTCTTATTATTATGTACTTGAGCATTAACTTTTAAATTGCTAAGGATTACTGTGGTGAATTTTATTTAATTATTTATTTAGTTTTCTGGTATGTAGGTGCTGTATATGTGTATGTTCAAATACGAAGCTTGGTATGGAAACATTTAATCCAATTCTTTTTGTGTATTTTCTGCAGTACCACATATTTATTCTTTCATTGACTTTTCTCTAGAAAACTTAAGGGCCTTGATGGCCAATTGGTCTAAGTAGTCGATCTGCTGTATCACAAGCCTATCAACACTAAGGTTGTGACCTTGAACCCTGCTCATGCAGCTGCACTTGACCCTAATCTTAACTGATGAAAATTGTCAGCTTTCCTATCGAAGGTCAATGATTTTCCATAGGCACTCCAGCTTCCTCCATTGATAAAAAACTGGCCACCATGAAAAACTCCAGGAGTTTCTTATAAAGGGTAAATTCTTGACCAGAATTATGTGAAGACACATCAAATTTTAAAAATGCAACTTGAAAAAAGTTGTGACCCTTTGAGTTTAGCAAGGAAGTAAGAAAACACGCCTTTCTATGGTCTTATGTCATTTTCTCTCCAGATCCAAAGGACATCAGCTTTTGTCTTTTGCTTAATTTTTCCTAAGACCTTTTGAGATACTATTCCCACCTGACTCAACCACTTTTAATATGTAGTACATTGTAATAAGGAACAAAATTAGGAGGTATTGTAGCATTCACTTACATGCCTATTCCTGCAACAATATTATTTTGCATTTCTTGAGCCTGTAATTGTTAGTTCCTGTCTGATATTTCTGTTTTTCCGTTAATCATTATGTCATAAACCAAGCTGTTGGATTTTTTTGTATGAATTGTTTCTCATTTTGTTATACCTGACTTGAATACAATATAGGTTTTCCTCATTATTGAAGGCTGTACAATGACCTATAATTGCTTTTATCAATGTCATGTAGACTCTGTTGTTATCCATTCGTTTGACGTGTTTGAGCTTTTGATTTTGCCATTTGATAAGAAATTTTCTTGGAAGTTCAGTATTTTACATTGGATAGTTGTCTCAATGGCAATCATACCATATGTACCTTTATACATACAGTGTAACCTATGTTATCCGACACACTGGGGGACCAGAAAAAAATGCACATGTTGGAATACTCTGGTTTTTTTCTGCAAAGATAGGCATATTTTGGGTCTTTGAAAATGTGTCACTTATTTAAGCAGGATGTTTGAATACTGGAGGTGTCGGATTAGGCATGCTACATTGTAGTACTGTTCATCCTTCTAAACTATTATTTTTTAATGAAATAGATGCAAAGTTCTATAAACACTTTTTATTCATATTAACATTCAGCATCTAAGAGTTGCAATTACAAGTAGAAGAGTCATTAATGATCATGTCAAAAAAATAAATCAATAAGTTGGTAGCTTGTGTGGTCCTAATAGTAACAATAATTAATTTGAAATAATCAATTGAATTTTTGCATGGTGGACTCGAATAAAAAAGAGCTTTCCAACCCTAATGGAACAGTTCTAAATGAAATGAGGCATTTGAAATGAAATGAGGTTTTTGTAGTACACAATATAGTTATAAGATACCTTTAAGGAAATACTATATTATATACATTATGTACAAATGAAACGCATCTTAATTGTGACCAAGTAGGCTGTCATATTACATAGGAAATGAAAATACTCAGTTAAAAAATTTATGTTTAAAAGCCTTATTTTCAACTACACCAATACACTTGTGCTCAAGTGTTCTGTACTTTAGTCATGCAACTCTCAAAGGAAACTTGAGTCTTTCTTTTGGAAGATTAAAATCTCTTTGTATTTTTCTTTATTTCCTTTTTCCCTTTGTTTTGGAGATTCTTTTTAATTGTTCTGTCTGTTTTAATACACTGGAATTTTCATATAATTTTTCTTTTGTATTTTAAAAACTTCCTTTTTCTCAGGGATTTCTCTAAAAACTCAACGGGTTGTTAAACCCAACTTGGTATTGATTAAATCTTCAATTTAGTAAAATTGTATATAAGGCCAGAGAATTACTTTTAGCTATGAGAGTTCAATGATTAATGAAAATAATATAGTGAAATATACTTATTCACCTCAAGCAGACAATCTTTGGCAATTTTGTTAGAATGAAATTAATAACATCACTGATGAATTATTAACTTGCATGTGAATAATTCTACCACATTGAATGTCTATTAATGTGGCATTTACTTAATATTTTTTACTGGGTTTTTCTAATGGAATTTTAGAACTCATTGGCGACAGGCGTGCTGGAGGTCTGTTGGCTTTAGGTTGCAATTGTTTCATTGCAATAAATTTTGAATAATTCAACCTGTGCTATTCAAATTTTGATATAGTGGGTTACTGTTGACAAAATTGAGGTCAAGTTCAATTTTTACTTTTGCTGTTCAGGAATTTATATGGTCCTTGATTGGAAAAAAGGCACTTTATATTGTTTCATTGTAATTACTTAATTGAACAGTTCAACGAATGCTTTTTAACATGTAAGTATGTTGTTATCGATGACAAAATGAGATCAATTTTGATATTGATAATTTTCACTTTTGTCATTCAGGAGTTATGGTTCTTATTGATTAAAGGCAAAAACTTTTAGAACTGTTCCATTAATTTTATTTCAAGTTTTAATAGGTTGTTACTTATGGCCAAATTGATGTCAACTTCTATATTGACAATATTTTAATATTGCATTCAGGTGTAACGGCCCATAAATAAATGTAATGAAAACCAAGTATGCTGTAATTTTGACAGCCACTTGTTTGTGCATTGTGTTTGCTGATAGCTAGTCAGGTCCTTGACACAGGACACATACATTGTTTAATGTTAATATGCACAATTACATTAGATCCCTCAAAGTTTGAATTCTATGTTTCAGTGTAACACACATTATTTTAATTTTGTGCGAGTGTAGTATAGGAATTCTAAAAACTCATCCATTTTTACCACTTATATTTCCATCACACTTTCTCAGGTACTACTAAATAGAATAACTATATTTAGTCAGCATCTTGACAGGAAAATTTAAGGAACTGAATTTTTGGCTCTCCGTTGACACCATTTGCGAGTATGGTCTTGAGGAAACGATGATAGTCCGCCAGAAGGGGACGATAAATGACTGACCTGTGTTAAGAGAGAGCCACATCTCTTGCACATTAAAGACTCTCTTGTAGATTTTGAAAAAGAGCAGACTAATGCTGCTACAAGGCAGCACTTACACCCACAAAGTGGAAAGGGATTAATATAAGTTTGCAAAACTTGTTTCCCAATCCTTTGTTAATAAATATGTTTAAACTAAACTAAACAATAGCATCTTGACATTGATAAGTTGTATTGTGTGAACACTTTCAATATGTTGAATGAACCTAAAGATATATCATCACACCTTTCTCAAGTACTACTGATATTAGGTCAACAGCTTGGGAGTCATGAGTTGTGAAGTGTTAGCACTCTTGTATTTGTCAGACACATACTTCCTGTTTTCCTGTACTTTAAATTACAAGTGTGGGTATACTTAGCTTGACAATGCATGAATTCATGTTTGGTGTTATGACGACAAGCTACCCTTCAATTTTGACAATTAGTAATTAGACCTCTTAACTTTAATGTTTTAAAATTTGCATTTATATATGTACTTGAGCAGTAACTTTTAAATTGTTAAGGATTAATGTGGTGACATTTATTTATTCATTTATTTAGTTTTCTGGTATGTAGGTGTCAATATGCCATTGCTGTATATATATATATGTTCAAATACCAAGCTTGGTATGAGATCATTTAATTCAATTCTTTGTGTGTACTTTCTGCAATGGCACATATTTATTCTTACATTGACTTGTTTCTAGGAAACTTAAGGGTCTTGATGGCCAAGTGGTCTAAGTAATCCATCTGCTGTATCACAAGCCTGTCAACACTAAGGTGACTTTGAACCCTGCTTGTGCAGGTGCACTCAACTCCAATCTTAATTTATGAGAATTGTCAGTTTTCCTATCGAAGGTCAATGGTTTTCCATTGACACTCCAGCTTCCTCCATCAATAAAAACTGGCCACCATGAAAAACTCCCGGGGTTTCTATAAAGGGTAAAATCTTGACCAGGATTTGGTGAAGACAAAATAAAATTTTCAGAATCCAACTTAAAAAATAAAATTGAGACCTCCCCACCCTTTGATTTAGCAAAGAAATATTAAAACACATCTTTCTATGGTCTTTCCATGTTATTTACACTCCAGATCCATCCAAAGTATATCAGATTTTGTCATTTGCTTTACTTTTCCTTAGACCTTTTGAGATACTATTTGCTCCCCTGACTCCAACACTTTAATATGGAGGAATGAGGAACCAAATTAGGAGGTATTGTAGCATTCCCTAACATGCTTATCCCTGCAACAATATTATTTTGCATTTCTTGAGCCTGTAATTGTTGGTTGCTTCCTGATATTTCTGTTTTTCCGCTAATCATTGTGTCATAAACCAGGCTGTTTTATTTTTTGAATAAATTGTTTCTCATATTGTTAAAGCTGACTTGAATACAATATAGGTTTTCCTCATTATTGAAGGCTGTACAATGACCTATAATTGCTTTAATCAATGTCATGTAGACTCTGTTGTTATCCATTCGTTTGATGTGTTTGAGCTTTTGATTTTGCCATTTTATAAGGGATTTTCCTTTTTGAATTTTCCTCGGAGGTCAGTATTTTGTGTGATTTTACATTGGATAGTTGTCTCAATGGCAATCATACCACATGTCCCTTTATACACACAGTGTAACCTGTGTTATTCTGCAAACTGGGGGACCAGAAAAAAATGCACAGGGTGTTGGAATACTCAGGTATTTTTGCAAGGATAGCCATATTTTGGGCCTTTGAAAATGTGTCAGTTAAAGCAGGATGTTTGATAAGGCAGTCTACACTGTAGTACTGTTCATCCTTCTAAACTATTATTTTTTAATGAAATAGATGCAAATTCTATACACACTGTTTATTCATATTAACATTCAGCATTTAAGAGTTGCTATTACGAATAAAAGAGTCATTAATCATGTCAAAAAAATAAATCAATATGTCAATAAGTTGGTAGCTTGTGTGCACCTAATAGTAAAAATAATTAATTTGAAATAATCAATTGAATATTTTGCATGGTTGAGTCAAACTAAAAAAGGCTTCAAACCCTACTGGAACAGTCCCAAATGAAATGAGGCATTTAAAATGAGCTCTTTGTAGTACACAATTTATAGTTATAATATACCCTTAAAGGGGCACTAGCAGCCAAATTCATGTTCACAGCTCAAATTCTTATATTTTATTTATCCAAACTATCAAAAATCTCAAATAATCAATTTACAGGATATGGTCTCAACAAGATGTTGCTTCGTTTCATGTGAAATTTAGCCAAGACACCATCTAATTAACTATTGAGTTGACCTTCTATGACCATATAAGCGATGTAAACATGAACACAGATATAAATAGATTAAGCAACTCGTGCAATTGGATTTTTATAGGTTTGTTAAATTTTGTGTTATAGATTAAAAATTTATTTTTATCATCGTTTTTACCTTTATAAGAATGATTTTGTGTGGATCGAATCAGTTATACAAATTATTTACCTTTGTTTCACTTTTAATGTTGACATTCTTTTCCTTTAAATACCCGTACACGGACAATGCATGCTTTATTTCATCACTTTCTACAGGGTTAAATTGGAGTTGACATGAATATGGATTTAATGAGGTAGAATTATTCACTTGCAAGTGAATAATTCATTATCAATGTTTATTAGCTTTAATAATTTAACAAAATTGAACCATTTTAGCTGATAAAAGCAAATTAATATTTCACTTTTTCACTTTCATTAATGATTAAACCAAAAAAAAATCATACTTTTGTTTTTTTTTTTATATATCTCATAGCTAGTACCCCTTTAAGGAAATACAAAATAATATACATTATGTACAAATTAAACGCATCTTAATTGTGACCAAGTAGGCTGTCATATTACATAGGAAGTGAAAATTCTCAGTTAAAAAGTTTATGTTTAAAAGCCTTATTTGTAACTACACCAATACACTTGTGCTCAAGTGTTCTGTACTTTAGTCATGCAACTCTCAAGGGAAACTTGGGTCTTTCTTTTGGAAGATAAAAATCTCTTTGTATTTTTCTGTTTTTCCTTTTTCACTTTCTCCCGAAGATTTTTTTTAATTGTTCTGTCTGTAATAAAACACTGGAATTTTCATATATATATATGTCTTTTGTATTTTAAAATTTTCCTTTTTCTCTCTGTGATTTCTCTAAAAAATCAACTGGTTGTTTAAAAACCCTACTTGGTATTAATTAAAACTTCAATGTAGTAAAAGTGCATATAAGGCAAGAGAATTACTTCTAGCTATGAGAGTTCAATGATTAATGAAAGTAATATAGTGATATACTAATAAGACTCTAGCAGCCAATCTAGCTTAATTTTGTCAAAATGAAATAAAGAACATCACAATGAATTATTAACTTGCAAGTGAATAATTTGACCACATTGAACGTGTATTAATGTAGCATTTACTCAATATCTTTAATTGGGTTTTTCTAATAGAATTTTAGAACTCATCGGCAACGGGCGTGCCGGAGGTCAGTTGGCTTTAGGTTGCAATTGATTCATTGCAATAAATTATGAACAATTCAAATTTTGATATAGTGTATTACTAATGACAAAATTGAGGTCAAGTTCAATTTTCACTTTTGCTGTTCAGGAATTTATATGGTCCTTGATTGGAAAAAAGGCACTTTATATTGTTCCATGTAATTACTTAATTGAACAGTTCAACAAATGCTTTTTAACATGTAAGTATGTTGTTAACGATGACAAAATGAGATCAGTTTTGATATTGATAATTTTCACTTTGTCGTTCAGGAGTTATGGTCCGAGTACACAGTTATTTCGTAGTGCATTGCGCTTTCTCCATAATATTTTTACAGTGTGTTGTACTACTTTTGGGACAAATTATATCAAAATCATAGAAAACTTCATCAGCTCTAACTCAAAATATGGACAATTTTATGTGAAGGGGGTCTTGAAATCTTTTGACAGCTTCCGAAATGCTAATTTTTGACCTTTTTCAACTGGACCAAACCACTACTTTACATTATAATTCATGAATCAAATTTTTTTACAGTGTAATTTTATCCCCCTTCTTGCTACTTGAGGCATAAAACATAAATAGATAAATTTGGAAGGGGTATAAAAAAAAATGACAAGTACCACACTGTCCACACTAGGGACTATATTCGTGGACAACGAAAATCAAGGGACGATAACTGTGTACTCGGACCTTATGGTTCTTATTGATTAAGGGCACTAACTTTTAGAAATAATCCACCAATCATATTTCAAATTTGAATAGGGTGTTTATACTTATGGCCAAATTAATGTCTACTTCTATATTGACAATGTTTTAATATTGCATTCAGGTGTAATGGCCCATAAATAGATGTAATAAAAACCAAGCATGCTGTCATTTTGACAGACACTTGTTTGTGCAATGTGTTTGCTGATAGCTAGTCTGGTCCTTGACAAGGGACACATACATTGTTTTATGATAATATGCCTTATTACATTAGATACCTCAAAGTTTGAATTCTATGTTTCAGTGTAACACACATTATTTTAATTCTGTGCCAGTGTATCATAAGGATTCTAAAAACTCATTGACTAAACTGACTTTTACAAAAACATTACCGATTTAAAGATTTCTACCCCCTTAACAACATCTTAATTGTGACCTAGTAAGCTGTAAGATTACATAGGAAGTGAAAATTCTCAGTTATAAAAAGTTTATGTTAACGCCTTATTTGTAAATACATACTTGTGCTCAAGTATATTGTATTTCCTTGTCTTATATTGTTTTAGTCAGGAAACTCTCATTCGAAACTTTGAGTTGTTCTTTTGCAGATGAAAGTCTGTTTGTTATTTTCTTACTTGTTTATGGTTTTGTTTATTTTTTTCTTTCCTTGATTCTTGAGGTCTATTTGGTTTAAAATGAAATTTTCCTATTTTGTTTTGAAAATTTCCATACTTGTGCAATAATTTTTCTTACAATTTCACTGGTAATGAAACTGTAATTTAGCAATTAGCAAAATAACCCCAAGAACTGTTAGATAAAAGTTTCAGTGTAGTATATATTGAATTGTTTTATATATATATAATTTTATTTATAGTGCAACCTGATATAACATTTATTTTACATACATTGATACAAAGTCAATCAGCCAGCCTTCAAAGGCTTACGAAGCACTGTTATAAAAGTGGCTAATTAAGCTATACAGTTTATACACTTTAAAAATATTATGCTTCCTGTTTAAGGTGGAACTAACACTTTAACAAAAATTAATTTGGCTCGTTTAATTTTCTTAAAATTTTGACAATGTATTTACTTTGACCCTTTGACAAAAATATAAAAATTTCAAAAAATTTGAACCAACCATTTTATCAGAAAAATTACACTGGTTATATAGCAGTTTGACAAACACTCATTTTGATAATTGAGAAGCTTAATATGCCCTTAAGAACACAACGTCATTAAAACGTTCTGCTGATTTTACAGAGTTATCTCCCTGTAGTGTTAGCTACCACCTTAAAAAAACAATCAGTGTACAAGATTATAAGAAATTTGTATTTCATTGAACTTTTGAATTTCAATGTGGTTCATTTATATTCTAGAATCTTTGCAAAATAATATCCCAAGAATAATATTAAGTGCCAAGAATGATTAATTACATTAAAAAATAAAAGAAGTTGATAGAACATGTTGATTAAATGTCCTGTTTGATAAGGCCAAATAAAATAACATGTGTTTCCTATTACATCTTTGAAAATAATGAGTAGGGATTTTTTTATGCCCCACCTACGATAGTAGAGGGGCATTATGTTTTCTGGTCTGTGCGTTGGTCCGTCTGTACCTCCGTTTGTCTGTCCGCTTCAGGTTAAAGTTTTTGGTCAAGGTAGTTTTTGAAGAAGTTGAAGTCCAATCAACTTGAAACTTAGTACACTTGTTCCTCATGATATGATCTTTCTAATTTTAATGCCAAATTATAGTTTTGACCCCAATTTCATGGTTCACTGAACATAGAAAATGATAGTGCGAAGTTCAGGTTAAAGTTTTTGGTCAAGGTAGTTTTTGATGAAGTTAAAGTTACATCAACTTGAAACTTAGTACACATGTTCCCTATGATATGATCTTTCTAATTTTAATTCCAAATTAAAGTTTTGACCCCAATTTCACGGTCCACTGAACATAGAAAATGATAGTGCGAGTGGGGCATTCGTGTACTATGGACACATTCTTGTTTAACATTAAGTCAATGGGAGAGAATTCTGACTTTAAGAGTACTTATTGAAAAATGACCCAAAAATTAACGGTAGGCTATTTCTAAGCTTAAAACATAGGCTAGGTAGCTAAATAGAAAACACATAATTTTTTATTTGCCCTAAATGTCAATGACAGCAACTTGAAGACACATATAAAAATAAGTACATGGTTTTAACAAGAGACAGATGTCTTAACAAAATTTTCAAAATCCTATCAGTGGACAATGGAAAGGTTCTAGAAGGACAATAAAAATGTGTTCAGTCAAAGCACCTATAAGTACATACTGATAAGAACAAACGAAGAAATATACATTATGTACACAAAAAACATGAACAAGACAACAGTATAACGACAACAAAAACAGTAAATAAACAAAAAAATAATATACAAAATAAGATCAAATAAAATAATATGTGTGTTTCCTATGATATCTTTGAAAATAATATTGTAGGTAGGTAGGGAATTTTTTTAATTTTACAATTTTGTTCTACATTGAGTCTACGGAAGAGAAATTCTGACTTTAACAGTGCTTATTGAAAAATGACCAAACAAACTTTAAGGTAACATTAGGCTATTTCTAAGCTTAAAAAATAAGGTAGGTAGGGGAATAGAAAACACACATAATTTTTATTTAGCCTTAATATCAATGACAGCAACTTGAAGACACATATAAAAATGAGATACATAAAATACATGGTTTAAACAAGCAACAGATGTCTTAACAAAATGTTTTAAACCCTCTCAGTGGACAATGGAAAGGTTCTAGGAAGACAATACAAATCTGTTCAGTCAAAGTACCTAAGTACATAATGAGAAGAAAAAACAAAATAATATACATTATGTACACAAAAGAATATAGCGAAATAGGAAACACACATATTTTTTTTATTTTGCCTAATTAAAATGTTAAACAAGAATGTGTCCAAAGTACACGGATGCCCCACTCAATCATTTTCCATGTTCCATGGACCGTGAAATAGGGTAAAAATCTAATTTGGCATTAAAATTAGAAAGATCATATCATAGGGCACATGTATACTAAGTTTCAAGTTGATTGGACTTCAACTTCATCAAAAACTACCTTGACCAAAAACTTTAACCTGAAGCCAAAAACTTTAACCTGAAATTTGCACTATCATTTTCTATGTTCAGTGAACCGTAAAATTGGGGTCAAAACTCTAATTTGGCATTTAAATTAGAAAGATCATATCATAGGGCACATGTATACTAAGTTTCAAGTTGATTGGACTTCAACTTCATCAAAAACTACCTTGACCAAAAACTTTAACCTGAAGCCAAAAACTTCAACCTGAAATTTGCACTATCATTTTCTATGTTCAGTGAACCGTAAAATTGGGGTCAAAACTCTAATTTGGCATTTAAATTAGAAAGATCATATCATAGGGCACATGTATACTAAGTTTCAAGTTGATTGGACTTCAACTTCATCAAAAACTACCTTGACCAAAAACTTTAACCTGAAATTTGCACTATCATTTTCTATGTTCAGTGAACCGTAAAATTGGGGTCAAAACTCTAATTTGGCATTTAAATTAGAAAGATCATATCATAGGGCACATGTATACTAAGTTTCAAGTTGATTGGACTTCAACTTCATCAAAAACTACCTTGACCAAAAACTTTAACCTGAAGCGGGACAGACGGACGAACGAACGGACGAACGAACGAACAGACGGACGAACGGACGCACAGACCAGAAAACATAATGCCCCTCTACTATCGTAGGTGGGGCATAAAAATGATAAAACAGTGCAAACAAAACCATACTGTAAAAAAGAGTGAAAGTAGAATGGGTTGACTTTTTCTTGAATAGAATAAAATAGATTGTGAAATTAAGTCATGTTAGTAACCATCTGATTTAGATAATTTTATATATGAATAATTGTGAGTCCACAACTGACAAAGTCAAAGGGGACTTAAAGTTTGTTTCACTTAAAATTTTACCCTGGAATTAACATGACATATTTTTTGTATAGTTTGTGACTAAAGTTGTAAATTAGAGACCTAGGTGATGCCAATTTGGAGATGGTTGGAGCATGTAACAGTTTGATTATTTGTGTAAAGGTTTATACTTATGAAGGTAGAAGACTAGATATAATATGATATAGAACAATTACAAATAATTGATAAAAGATATAAAATGGTGAAATAACTGTCTTTCAAATCCCCCTTCCCTGCCATTAAATATAAAAGGTTTGTTTGGATGGTGACTTTCCAACAAGTAGGGGGTCAAGGGAAAATATGACTTATTAAATGATGATAAGTTTAACATTGTTGGAAATTCTTATTGAACACCTACATCCCAGTGTGTTTTTACGCTCCCTAAATGTACTTGAGGTCAAGTGTTTTTAACTATGCCATTTCCTTCTCATATTTTTGTAAGAAACTTGAAGTTAGTCTAGTGCAAAGATAGATCACTTTCCATTTGTTTTTCTACTTTTTATTATAAACATTTCAATTCTTTTAATTATACAATAGTCACTGAACAGTTTTCATATTTTGTATTTTGAAAATGTCCTTATTCTTTCAAATTCAACTGATAATACTTTTGACCAATTTCACTGGTTCTTTATAAGTCTTAATATCTGGCTAGCTTTACTGGACGTTCAGATACACAAGTCAATAACCAGCTTTATTATTCCTTTACAGATACTAGTCTCTGACCAACTGACCGCTGTCCATTCAGATTTACCAGTATTAGTCTCTTAATGGCTTTATTGGTCATCAGATGTTCTAGTATCTGACAAACTTGATTGGTCCTTCAGATGTTCTAGATGTAGTGCTGAAAGTCTGAAATATAGATTTAACTAGCAAATAAACTTCTAGGAAATCCCCCATTTGAAAGTAAACTTTTAGTAATAGTCTTGGATCCACATCTGATTCTCATTACTTTTTAGTCCATTTTAATCCATGAATTATGCATTGATAGCATCACTGATTTTATCCCAGAATATTGCATTTGCGATTTCATTGCTTTGATATTGAATATATGACTGTTTCTGAATATGTTCACACAATACTAGTGGTAAATCTTTTGATGACAGTTTCTCATAGAAGACCAGAAAAAGAATGTTTTTTCCACTCCTTGAATGAGTACTTTCCATTCTTGCCATGTTTAACTCAAACATACAAAAGTCAGATTCAAGAAAAGATCTGGAAATGATGCAGATTGTTTTCCGACTTGTTTGAATGGCTGTGACCATGTTGTTATTGATGTCATGACCCGGAATAAAATCTCTTTCGTGAATACACAGCTTCAAGTTTCTGTCTTCTTCAAGTTTTTTGATGCAGTGGTCTATAACAAAGATTCGATCTTCATCAGAATAACATATGAATGCATCGTAATTGTATTCACTAGAGTCTTCATCCTCATTCTCTTTAGAGATATATTTCATCCTAGCTGTATAATACATGTAGCGAAGTTTCCATCGTTGTTTATAGATGATAACTGCTGATAAAAGTACCATAGATGCTATCACTCCAAAAACAGTCAATATCACAAGAGTCGAAGTAGTAGTATTCTTTGTCTTTGGTTTCAGTTTAGAACAATCTTGCTCAAGAACAAGTATTACTTTTTCAAATGAATTGGCTTTTGATGTGGCTACATCTTTGTAAGTGCAATGATATTGAGAAAAGTTAATAAAATGTTGATGAATTTGCAACATCCACTTTAAAAATAGCACTGTGTTGCATGTGCATAGAAATGGGTTGTTATAAAGATCAATTTTTGTATTGTTGTTTTTTCTAATTAGTGTTTCAATATTTCTCATGAATTTTTCATTTAATACTTTGATATTGTTGTTTGTGAGATTCAAAATTTGTAATTTTTCTATGTGAGAAATATCAACACTAAACTTTGAAATATAATTATAACTCAAGTCAATGTGTTTTAGGTAAGGTTGACCCTTGAATATTTCTGTATTGAGCTTGTATATTTGATTATGGGACAGAGATATGTTTTCAAGTTTACTTGATTGTGTAATCAAATAACTATTGTTTACCAAGTAATTTCCGAGTCTGTTATGTTTTAAATCTAGTGTTACAACAGAAGGTAGATTTAAAGATATCCAAGTTAAACTATTCCTACTTAAATTTAGAAGTTGAAGACTTGATGATTCACTAATAACTGCTTGTGTAGTAGTACAATTTTGATTTAAACCCAAGTTATTTGTTAAATGTAATTGACGAATAGATGTGTAAATCAAACATTCATCTAATAAGTTCTGTACACAGAAGGGAAACATTTTATCTCCAAACAAAAAATTAAACATGAACAAATTTTGTATTATAAGAATTTCAGTTGATGAATTTGATACTTTTTGAATCAATTTTAAAATAGTATTTTGTATATTTGATAAAAAAGCATAAGGAATAAAATTTACATAATCAATTTGAAACAATTTTAACTTGTCAAGTGTTGACAATATACATGATATATAAGTATGAAAGCCAATTACTTTCGAATAAGGGATAATGTGTAATTGTGTTATGTTAGGTGTATATTGAAAGAAGTTATTGTAGTTTATTTTTTTGTATACATCAATGTTACTCTTTATATGTAAATGGAGTGAATGAAGGTGAAGAAGTTTACAAAAAAATTTTCCAAAGCTTTTAGTAGAATTTTGTTCTGATATATCATGTATATGTACATCCAGCTTCAAAATTTCAAGCTTTGTTAAATGTGCTATTGTATTTGGAAAAATAGATGTACGGTAAGCGTCATTGTTTTCAATTGAAAGTAGTTTCAGTGATTTCAATGGCTGAAAACTCATGATTGGAAATGCTATGGTATCATATTTGAGTTTGTTATCATTGAGCCTAAGTTGCTGCAGCTTCTCAAGTCCGTTAAACGCTCCATAACCTATAACTCTTATATTGTTGAAGGATAAATCCAGTACTCTAAGACTCCTCAGACTTCTAAACTGATTATATTCTATAAAAGTAATACTGTTGTGTTGCAAGTTAATAGAAAAGACGTTCGAATGTAATCGTGAACCATAAAATTGCATTATAATAAATTCTTTCTTTATGTTGTATGAACAATCAACATGGAGCTCTTCTTTTTCATAATTTTCTTTACACATGTGTGCCCGATTCTCCTTGGCATGTAAAAAGTAACTGCATAAAATAAATAAGATCAGTATAAAGTTGTAAAGTAGAGCGTGTTTTATCATGTTCTGCCAAGCTTTTTTGATGGAAAAAAATATAGAATACGATCAAGCTTATTCCATGATGGTCTAAAGTGTTGTTATTATAAAAAATGCAAGCATTTTATATTCATAATTTATAGGGGTCAATTTGCAACAGCATAGTGTATCGAACAAATGCAAAAAAATGAATATAGATTCCAATCACATAACCAATTCAAGTTCTTATTCTGTGTCAGAATTACAATTCAAATTCTGACCTGTATAAAGTGCGAATATTGTGTCCAGTTTTGGCCCAACTGTTCATGGTTGGACCTCTGCGATTGTATCCAGCTGGGCTCTGCAAAGCAATTTATTTCACAAATGAAATTATCAGTTTTTATAATACTGGGAAATAATTGTGATTAATTGCAACCAGTGTAATAAATGTTGTATTCATTCCATATACAAAAAATATATTTGAACCTCTATGAAATGAGGTAGAGGTCAGTTGAACCCTATCTGACTGACATGAAACCAAGCAAGGATACCATATACTAGCTATGATAACCAAATATTATAGTTATCCTTACTCATTATAAATGAGATATTTATATGACAAAATAAACTATATTGTTTTCTAACAATCACTGAATCAGAAAAAATGATGAGCAAAATCTAAAATAAGTCTACATAAATGGCCTCATGCCTCCAAAATTAAAAAAACATGTATGCTTTAGCCTAACTAGAGACTCCAAGGAATGACACAGGCTCCTTATATTTAGAGCATCTAGTTAATAAAAAAGCATACATAAATATTATGTAGGTAGGTAAGCTTAATCAAAGGTCAGGCCATATTAAAGTGTTGTGATGTACAATAGGAAAGTCTGCACTACAAATTTCATAAAAAAATTTATTTAGCACTAATATTAAGAGACCATAAAAGGAAAATATGATCCTCAGCATTAAAAAAAACCCAAACTTGTTTTATGGTGGAGGGGTTTGCCAATTATTCCTCTGGTTTCATGACTCTCAGGTGTTTGTAAACTTTCTCTGTGTTGTTCAACTCCGAAAAATAAATATATATGTTGTGTACAAATTTTAATGTTGGACAAATTGTAATTTGTTTAGATTTTTTTGTACAAGTTATCATTGTTTTATAAACTACTTAACACAAATGGATGATGCAAGTACACAGTCTTTTGTTTCTCATATTTACAAAAACATTTGAAGAAGACAAAAAAACTTTTTATGGATATGATTTTGGCAGAGGAGAAAAAATAAGATAAGAATTTAAACCATTCAAATATCCTCATTTCCAGTTGGATGACAAGGAGAATGCACTTATTATTAAGTTGAAGTATATACACTTAAATTTAAGATATTAATGAAGATAATTGAGATTTTGTCACCTGGTGCAAAAGGTGTGTGTAAAAAACTTATATCTTGTACAAAAACCATCAACAAACTATTATTTGTACAAACTTACACAACTTAAATATGATTAAATTTTTAGTTATAACATGAGGCATAAAATTTTAAAAGAAATCAGTTAATGCAGGTTCCTAATAAAATTGGTAAAGGGATTATTGTTCATTTTAATCTATTGAAGCTATATATATTTTTTTTTTATATATGTCACGATTTTATATTGATGAAAAGTTATTTGAATGTAAATGAGTAAACTTACTGTTAATTGAAGAATCAACAACAACAGAGATTAGGTAACTGCAAGTAGAAAGACGGTGATCTTATTTTTAACTCATGTTACAATGTATGTTATATAAGTGATTCAGGAAACATTGATAGGAAAGCCTAAAATATATTGAATGAATACAACTAGAAGTAAAGTGTTATCACAAAGATACATATGTTATATATAATTAACGCCCATTTTCTAAAGTTTTCTTATGATGATTAATATTTTAAGAACTTTTGATATCACCCTACTAAAGAAATATGAGTTTTTGTCAGTCTAGAGAAAGAGAAAGAATAATGTAATGAGGCTAATTTGTCATTAAAACAGCCATAAACAGTTTAAAAATGGTCTCTGAAACTCTAGGCTGTCACCCTTCCATGAAGCACCCTCTTGTTTAAAAAACTCAAGGTTGGTGGCTCACTCCAGGCTGTCTGGCTTCCTCCACCAATAATAACTGACCACCAAGTAACAGAACAATTTTGCTCAAAGGGGCATTAAAACCAATGAATCAATCTTGTTTGAAAATCTGTTGATAATCTGTAATTCCTAGATTATGTTTCACTAAAAAAATCACATTGACATATATATAGAAAAAGTTATGAAATAAGGGTGGAACTTTTATATTGAAAACTCAATTATAAACTTGATAGATATTTCAACTGTTTACAAAAAAAAATCATTTATAAATCATCTAAACTGCAGTTATTTATTTGTAAATTTTATTTTTACAGTTCATAAAATGTAAAAATTTGAAACGCAAATAATACAAAAAAGTATAATGTTGTGAAATTTTGTTGTGCATTATATGAAGATGTGCATGTTATATTTTTGTGAAATTAACCGCATTAGTTCGGAAATAACTGTGTTTGTAAGTATTTCCACTTGTTTGCAAAAGATAAGAATAAAGTGTAGTTTTAACAGTATGAACAAGTTCTAACTAAATAAAATGAAAAAAAATATTGCCCAATCTCAACATAAAAAAACTAAAAATCAAGTCATGTGCATACCCTTGAAGGCATGATGCAAAATTAAATGCATTACAGATGCTACATACTGTCCAACTTTGGTGTAAAACAATTGCAGATTTATTTTTTTTGATGCACCAATTTTTGTGGACTCAAAGGAAGAATAGTATATTCCGGAATAATTGGTTTGAAGGCTTTCAAAAATTTTGTATACAAGATAATAGGAAATTTTTATTTTGTTGTACGTTTGAATTTGTGGTTCACTTATTTCGCAAAATCCATAAAAATTAAAATCTATTGATTATATATTTAGTGCCAAAAATTTGTAATTCCATTAAATCACACGAAGTTGATAGGACATGTTGGGTAAATGTCTATGATAGCAACCTGAAAAAATCAGGTTAGCATATAGTTTTGAACAAGCACCAGCTGTCTTTACAATATGTGTCAAACTCTATCAATGGACAAAGGAAACATATATAAAAAGGAAAATAACAATAATACTGACTCCAAGGAAAATTCAAAGCAGAAAGTCCTCTATCAATTTATGTCAAAATCAAAAGCTCAAATACACCAAACTAATGGAAAATAACTGTCATATTCCTGACTTGAAAAAGGCATTTCCTTTTGTAGAAAATGGTGGACTAAACCTGGTTTTATAGCTTTCACTTGTATGACAGTCGCATAGAATTCAATTATATTGACAACAATATGTGAGCTTATTTATGTAAAGGTTAAAACTTTAGAAGGTAGAAGCCCTAGATATAAAATAATATTTAATAATAATAATTATATGATAAAATACATGAAGTCATTATAATGTATCAGCATTCTATGCATATTTTAAACAAAATCCTTCTAATGTCGGACATTCAGTCAATGAAATTGTTTTATTATCTAATGGCTATCTTGTTTCACTTTTCTATGTTGACATTCTTTTGTTTTTTTTAAATAACTAAATATAGTAAGCACATACTTAATTAAGGATTAAATTAAAGGTTGCGTGAATACTGATTCAAATGAACTTTGATTTTTTTACTTGCAAGTCAACTACAAGTCAACAATACATTTGCAAGGTTTCTTTAGCCTAATTTGACAAGTCTAACAGTTGATAGCAATATATATTTCAATATTCTGCTTTAATAAAAAAATAAATGATATTTAACAGTATTTTTTTTAATTTTAGCTAACACCCCTTTAAGAGTAAACAATTTTTTGATAATGAAAATTTTGTTTTGTTTTACTGTTAATTCAGAAATTATTGCGTGGCACATTTAATATTGTGATTTTGTCATTTAAGACTAAACAGCGATTTTATTTTTTGCTAAATTGAGAAAAATTCTGTTTAATTCATATATAAAGATTTTCAAAATTTGAGTTCAAATTATTGCGATTATAACCCTGTCTCAATTTTCGCAATAATAAATACATCGCAATAATATCTGAATTTACAGTAATTTAATTGCCAAAATTTCATTAATGATTAAAATAATTTAATAGATGTGGGGGTTAATGTCAGTGAGACAGCAACCTGGTGACAATAATCAGGTTAAAACATGGTTATCAACAAGAAACAGATGTCTTTACAATTTTTGTCAAACTTTATTAGTGAACAAAAAAATGAGTACACAAAACATATACAACAAGAATGTGTCCATAGTGCACGGATGCCCCAATTGGTCTATCACTATCTATGTTCAGTTCAGTGAACTTTGAAATTGTAGTGAAAACTTTCAATTTTGCATTAAAATTAGAAAGGATCATATCTTAGGGAACATGTGTACTAAGTTTCAAGTTGATAGGACTTCAACTTCATAAACAAATACCTTGTCCCAAAAATTTAACTAAAAAATTTAACCTGGAGTTGGACAGACAGACGGTACAAAAGACAGACAAACTAACAAACAGAGGAAGGATGCAGTCCAGAAAACATGATGCTTTTATTAACTTATGATGTTTAGATATTTATTTGGTTCTTTATTAATTGGCACTTCCATTTAAATATATCTGAAAATAGGACATTGCAAATATGTGTAGATGCTATAATTTTTTTGTACATTGAATATGTAAGAGAAATTTGAAATGCCTATACAGCTGGTTACTCTATTTTAAGTGCCTTTTCTGGGTACCATGTATGTTTCAGTCTAACATTCATTGTTTTAATTCTGTGTGAATGTATTTTAGGAATTCTAAAGACTCATTGACTAAACTGACTAACAAAAATATTTCCAATTTAAAGATTATTACCCCTTTAAACAACATCTTAACTGTGACCCAGTGAGCTGTCAGATAACATAGAAAGTGAAAACTCTCAGTAATAAAAAGTTTATGATAATGCCTTATATGTAAATACATACTTGTGCTCAAGTATATTGTATTTCCTTGTCTTATATTGTTTTAGTCAGGAAACTCTCACAGGAAACTTGAGTCTTTTGTGTGCAGATGACAGTCTCTTTGTTATGTTCTTACTTGTGTATGGTTTTGTTTATTTCTTTCTTTCGTTGATTCTTGAGGTCTATTTGGTTTAAAATGAAATTTTCCTATTTTGTTTTGAAAATTTCCATACTTGAGCAATAATTTTTCTTACAATTTCACTGGTAATGAAACTGTAATTTAGCAATTAGATAATTAACCCCAAAAACTGTTAGATAAAAGTTTCAATGTAGTATATATTGAATTGTTTTATATATATATAATTTTATTTATAGTGCAACCTGATATAACATTTATTTTACATACATTGATACAAAGTCAATCAGCCAGCCTTCAAAGGCTTACGAAGCACTGTTATAAAAGTGGCTAATAAAGCTATACAGTTTATACACTTTAAAAACATTATGCTTCCTGTTTAAGGTGGTACCTAACACTTTAACAAAAATTAATTTGGCTGGTTTAATTTTCTTAAAATTTTGACAAAGTATTTACTTTGACCCTTTGACAAAAATATAAAAATTTCAAAAAATTTGAACCAACCATTTTATCAGAAAAATTACACTGGTTATATAGCAGTTTGACAAACACTCATTTTGATCATTGAGAAGCTTAATATGCCCTTAAGAACACAACGTCATTAAAACGTTCTACTGATTTTACAGAGTTATCTCCCTGTAGTGTTAGGTACCACCTTCAAAAAACAATTAGTGTACAAGATTATAAGAAACTTGTATTTCATTGAACTTTTGAATTTCAATGTGGTTCATTTAAATTCTAGAATCTTTGCAAAATAATATCCCAAGAATAATATTAAGTGCCAAGAATGATTAATTACATTAAAAAATAAAAGAAGTTGATAGAACATGTTGATTAAATGTCCTGTTTGATAAGGCCAAATAAAATAACATATGATGTTTCCTATTACATCTTTGAAAATAATAAGTAGGGATTTTTTTATGCCCCACCTACGATAGTAGAGGGGCATTAGGTTTTCTGGTCTGTGCGTTGGTCCGTCTGTGCCTCTGTTTGTCCGTCCGCTTCAGGTTAAAGTTTTTGGTCAAGGTAGTTTTTGAAGAAAATGAAGTCCAATCAACTTGAAACTTAGTACACTTGTTCCTTATGATATGATCTTTCTAATTTTAATGCCAAATTATAGTTTTGACCCCAATTTCATGGTCCACTGAACATAGAAAATGATAGTGCGAAGTTCAGGTTAAAGTTTTTGGTCAAGGTAGTTTTTGATGAAGTTAAAGTTACATCAACTTGAAACTTAGTACACATGTTCCCTATGATATGATCTTTCTAATTTTAATTCCAAATTAAAGTTTTGACCCCAATTTCACGGTCCACTGAACATAGAAAATGATAGTGCGAGTGGGGCATTCGTGTACTATGGACACATTCTTGTTTAACATTAAGTCAATGGAAGAGAATTCTGACTTTAAGAGTACTTATTGAAAAATGACCCAAAAATTAACGGTAGGCAATTTCTAAGCTTAAAACATAGGCTAGGTAGCTAAATAGAAAACACATTATTTTTTATTTGCCCTAAATGTCAATGACAGCAACTTGAAGACACATATAAAAATAAGTACATGGTTTTAACAAGAAACAGATGTCTTAACAAAATTTTCAAAATCCTATCAGTGGACAATGGAAAGGTTCTAGAAGGACAATAAAAATGTGTTCAGTCAAAGCACCTATAAGTACATACTGATAAGAACAAACGAAGAAATATACATTATGTACACAAAAAACATGAACAAGACAACAGTATAACGACAACAAAAACAGTAAATAAACAAAAAAAATAATATACAAAATAAGATCAAATAAAATAATATGTGTGTTTCCTATGATATCTTTGAAAATAATATTGTAGGTAGGTGGGGAATTTTTTTAATTTTACAATTTTGTTCTACATTGAGTCTACGGAAGAGAAATTCTGACTTTAACAGTGCTTATTGAAAAATAACCAAACAAACTTTAAGGTAACATTAGGCTATTTCTAAGCTTAAAAAATAGGGTAGGTAGGGGAATAGAAAACACAAATAACATAATTTTTATTTAGCCTTAATATCAATGACAGCAACTTGAAGACACATATAAAAATGAGATACATAAAATACATGGTTTAAACAAGCAACAGATGTCTTAACAAAATGGTTTAAACCCTCTCAGTGGAAAATGGAAAGGTTCTAGGAAGACAATAAAAATCTGTTCAGTCAAAGTACCTAAGTACATAATGAGAAGAAAAAACAAAATAATATACATTATGTACACAAAAGAATATAGCGAAATAGGAAACACACATATTTTTTTTATTTTGCCCAATTAAAATGTTGAAAAATGATAAAACAGTGCAAACAAAACCATACTGTAAAAAAGGGTGAAAGTAGAATGGGTTGACTTTTTCTTGAATAGAATAAAATAGATTGTGAAATTAAGTCATGTTAGTAACCATCTGATTTAGATAATTTTATATATGAATAATTGTGAGTCCACAACTGACAAAGTCAAAGGGGACTTAAAGTTTGTTTCACTTAAAATTTTACCCTGGAATTAACATGACATATTTTTTGTATAGTTTGTGACTAAAGTTGTAAATTAGAGACCTAGGTGATGCCAATTTGGAGATGGTTGCAGCATGTTACAGTTTGATTATTTGTGTAAAGGTTTATACTGATGAAGGTAGAAGACTAGATATAATATGATATAGAACAATTAAAAATAAGTGATAAAAGATATAAAATGGTGAAATAACTGTCTTTCAAATCCCCCTTCCCTGCCATTAAATATAAAAGGTTTGTTTGGATGGTGACTTTCCAACAAGTAGGGGGTCAAGGGAAAATATGACTTATTAAATGATGATAAGTTTAACATTGTTGGAAATTCTTATTGAACACCTACATCCCAGTGTGTTTTTACGCTCCCTAAATGTACTTGAGGTCAAGTGTTTTTAACTATGCCATTTCCTTCTCATATTTTTATAAGAAACTTGAAGTTAGTCTAGTGCAAAGATAGATCACTTTCCATTTGTTTTTCTACTTTTTATTATAAACATTTCAATTCTTTTAGTTATACATATCACTGAACAGTTTTCATATTTTGTATTTTGAAAATGTCCTTATTCTTTCAAATTCAACTGATAATACTTTTGACCAATTTCACTGGTTCTTTATAAGTCTTAGTCTCTGGCTAGCTTTACTGGACGTTCAGATACACAAGTCTATAACCAGCTTTATTATTCCTTTACAGATACTAGTCTCTGACCAACTGACCGCTGTCCATTCAGATTTACCAGTATTAGTCTCTTAATGGCTTCATTGGTCATCAGATGTTCTAGTATCTGACAAACTTGATTGGTCCTTCAGATGTTCTAGATGTAGTGCTGAAAGTCTGAAATATAGATTTAACTAGCAAATAAACTTCTAGGAAATCCCCCATTTGAAAGTAAACTGTTAGTAATAGTCTTGGATCCACAACTGATTCTCTTTATTTTTTAGTCCATTTTAATCCATGAATTATGCATTGATAGCATCACTGATTTTATCCCAGAAAATTGCAATGCCCATTTCATTGCTTGGATATTGAATATATGACTGTTTCTGAATATGTTCACACAATACTAGTGGTAAATCTTTTGATGACAGTTTCTCATAGAAGACCAGAAAAAGAATGTTTTTTCCATTCCTTGAATGAGTGCTTTCCATTCTTGCCATGTTGAACTCAAACATACAAAAGTCTGATTCAAGAAAAGATCTGGAAATGATGCAGATTGTTTTCCGACTTGTTTGGATGGCTGTGACCATATTGTTATTGATGTCATGACCTGGAATGAAATCTCTTTCGTGAATACAAAGCTTCAAGTTTCTGTCTTCTTCAAGTTTTTTGATGCAGTGGTCTATAACAAAGATTCGATCTTCATCAGAATAAGAAATGAATGCATCATAAATGTATTCACTGGAGTTTTCCTCCTCATTCTCTTTAGAAATATATTTCTTCCTAGCTGTATAGTACATGTAGCGAAGTTTCCATCTTTGTTTATAGATAACTACAGCTGAGGAAAGTAGCATAGCTGTTATAATGCAAAAAACAGTCAATGACGCACTTAAAGTCAAAGTAGTAGTATTCTTTGTCTTTGGTTTGAGTTTAAAACAGTCTTGCACAAGATAAGGTATTACTTTATCAAATGAATTAGCTTTTGATCTGGTTCCATTTTCATAAGTGCATTGATATTGAGAAAAATTGATAAAATGTTGACGAATTTGCCACATCAGCTTTAATGATGGAACTGTGTAGCATGTACATAGAAGTGGGTTGTTACGAAGATCAATTTTTGTATTGTTTTTTTTTTTAAGTGTAACAATTTTTTTCATGAATTTTTCATTTAAAAATTTGATATTGTTGTATGTGAGATTTAAGATGTGTAATTTTTCTAAATGAGAAGGATTAAAACTGATATCTGATAGAAAATTAAAACTTAAGTCAATATGTTTTAGATAAGGCTGACCTTTAAATATTTCTGTATTTAGCTGATATATTAGATTATGTGACAGAGATATGTTTTCAAGTTTACTTGATTGTGTTATCGAATAACTATTGTCTACCAAATAGTTTCCCAGTCTGTTATGTACTAGATATAGTGATACAACAGAAGAAAGATTTAAAGCTATCCAAGTTAAATTATTCATTGTCAGGTTAACAATTTGAAGGCTTGGTGGTGCATTAATAACTGCTTGTGTAGGAGTACAATTTTGGTTTAAACCAAAGATATTTGATAAATGTAGTTGACGAATAGATGTTCTGTTCAAAATATTATTGAACAATTTCCAGACACACTGTCCAGTACATGCAGTAAGGTTCTTATATAGATAGCAAAAATTACCTATGGGGGTGGGATAATTTATGTTGTCATATTGCAAGACATTTTGTATTATAAGAACTTCAGTTGGTGTATATGACAAAGCTGAAATCAAACTAATAATATGTCTTCTTGCTATTGGTAAACTTTTAACAACTATATCACTATAATCTATTTGTACAAATTTTAACTTATTAAGTTTTGACAGTGCAAAATCATCAATATGAGTGAATACACAACCATAGAGGTATAAATGTGTTAAATTAGGTGTACATTTAAAGAAGGACTTTCTTAATTTTAGAAGATAATAGGTAATTGGTAAAAAATTTAAAAGATATAATTTTTGCATTTCAATACCTCGAAAATATAAAAATAATGAATTAAGGTGAAGAAAATTACAATATCGCTTATGTAAAGCTAGAAGTCTATAAGTTTTTGAATCTATACCAATATCCATCTGTAAAACCTCTAGATTTGTTAAATGTGCTATTTGTTTTAGTGGATAATTAGTAAACCCATTGTTTTGAACTGAAAGTTGTTTGAGTGATTTCAGTGGCAGTAAACAACTGATTGGAAATACTGTGACATCATATCCCAGCTTGTTATTGTTAAGTCTAAGTTGTTGCAGCATCATCAGTCCATGAAATGAAACATTGTTTATTGACTTGAGATAGTTGAAGGATAAATCAAGTACTTTCAGATTGCCCATATTTCTTAAATGATAACTTGTCAAGTCAACAATTTTGTTGTGTTGTAAGTTGAGATAAACAATGTTTGTTGGTAAATCTGGAATAGTAATCAAATTCTTATTTGAACAGTCATAATATAGCTCTCCTTTGTTATAATATTTTGTACATCGTAATTCCAGTTGTGCCCTCTTCATGAACATGCTGATAAGAGATTGGTAACTGCTAGACACAATTAGCAGAAGTAAAAAGCTGTAAAATAGAGTTTGTTCCATGATGTTTTACCAAGCTGTTATCTGTAAGAGACATAAATTTAAGGTAATATAATGGTCTGGAGAGCAACTAACATAAGAATACAAGCATTTTAAAATTCATAAATTAAAATTCTTCTAGTTGTTAAAGTACCTTGAAAACCATAATTGAAAGAGAATTTGATCATGACTTGACAAAAATGTTTAGAATGTCAAAATCTTTTAAAATATCTTAATTGATATGGAATATACAATTGTCTTTGGTAAAATCATTAATTTATACCCTCACATATTTTATCAACACTTTGGCTGATGACACTTACCAGATCGGTAATAAATTGCAAATCTTTATACCTAAAAGCTACATTTTGTAAGTACACCATTTTTTTCACAGAATTAAGTTTGATCATAATACATTTTTGAGCTTGCAGGGGCCCTTCGTGAGCTTATGCCATCACTTGGCGTCCCACATCCTTCATAGTCTATCATTGTTGTCTGTTTGTCAGTTTAAACTATTCAAAAAATCTTCTCTGAAACTACTGGGCCAATTTCTCCAAACTTTAACTAAATGTTCCTCAAGGTATCTAGTTTAAAAATGTATCCGAAGTTTTGATCAATCGACAAACATGGCCATTTTTGTCATCACTGGTCATCAGATTTACTGTACTAGTCATTGACCAACTTCACTGGTCATCAGATTTACTGTACTCGTCATTGACCAACTTCACTGGTCATCAGATTTACTGTACTCGTCATTGACCAACTTCACTGGTCATCAGATTTACTGTACTCGTCATTGACCAACTTCACTGGTCATCAGGATTTACTGTACTCGTCATTGACCAACTTCACTGGTCATCAGATTTACTGTACTAGTCATTGACCAACTTCACTGGTCATCAGATAATATGATTGGACAAAAATGTTAAGAATATTTTTTATAACTACTATTAAAATTAAAAACCAATTCTTCAGAGAACAATTGAAGGTCTTTCCACCTCGATAATTAGAATGAAATTGAGAAAAAGATGTTAGAAAGGGTCACTCCTTGTTGATGTAATTTGGTACCTCAACTGATATAGAAAAATAAGATTAATAAGTATATGCAGAAGACTTAATTGTTTTATAATGAACAAAAACAAATTTAAAGCAAAGGTCAAAATCTAGAACGTCAAGTTGACCTTTGACCTTGACCTCAATTTCAAGGTCATAGGTCAGTGATCTCAAATCAAAAGACCCCAGGTCAATCACTTGTATGGTTGAAAAGAAATATCGATTTCAAAGACAAAAGGGGAGAAAACTCATAAAAGGGTTGACCAAAACACTTCGACTTAAATGGGTTGAAGTTGCCCCTTGTTGTAAACAATAATTTGGCAAACACATCGTATCATTAACTGTTACATTTTCTTTTGAATAACGATAACAAGCAAAAATCAAAATTTATAACATGACCTTGACCTTTGACCTTGACCTCAATTTGAAGGTCATGGGTCAGTGAACTTAAATTAGAAGGTCCGAGGTCAATCACTTGTATGGTTGTGGAGAAATAATGATTTCAAATACATAAGGGGAGAAAACTCCTATAAGGGTTAACCAAAACACTTCGACTGATTAAATTGAAGTTGCGCCTTATTGTAAACAGTGATTTTGCAAACATATCATATCATTAACTGTTACAGTTTCTTTTGAATAACGATAACAAGCAAAATTCAAAATTTATAACATGACCTTGACCTTTAACCTTGACCTCAATTTTCTTTATTTGGACCAAGGACTTCATATCAAAAGACTGTAGGCCTCTACAACTTATACTGTATGAATTAACCCCGGCAACATATCGTTTATTTTAAATTTTCAAAGGGAAATAACTCCCATAAGATGTCTTCTGATTCCCTCAGTCAAAGTAAAACAAATCATTCTTAAGAGTAGACGAACAATTTGGTGAAAACAGTTTGTAAAAATCTTATACGGTTTTAGAGATATAGCGATAACAAGAAAAAGGGGACACGGGGAGATAACTCCTATAAGAATAAGTGTTTGGTCACACAGGGTGAGTTTTGAAACCTCCATTACTGAACAACATCGTTGGCCAAACATCCATTAGATATGTTGTAAAACAAAAAAGCATCTCAGACGGCAGAAGAAAAAAAAAAAAAAAATAATCAGAAGAAAAACAAAAGGTCTTTCCACGAAAAGTGGAAAGACCTAATTACCAGATGAGTCTTCCTTTAAAGGGAAACTTTGCAAAAAAATTAAAAATTTATATTATGTTCATTATGAATAAAAAAGCACAAATTCATTAATGATAAAGTTTTATTCCCCTAGATAAGAGATCAGCATCAATTTTAAATTGAGATTTTCAATTCTCTACTTGCCGTCAAGATTCCCGATTAAAAAACCATGGAATATCTATGAACCACAAAGTTTCAAAACAAGCCAGGACTAACGTAGTCGTGATTCAGTGTCATAAATCATGTGCCATGGGTACGGTTGTTTAACCTCTTGAGTGCCAGGAATGTTTGTGCAATCACAGTTTCCCGGATAAAAAAAAGTATTATACAAAACATGTTTGTATATATACTACCTATTGGCAAACTTTTTAAACCAACTTAATACAAGTTTAAGAGTCGAAAAGTCAGACTTCTTAAATATCATGACTATGGACTGTCGTTTTTTAAATTGTTATTTTTTTACTTAGTTTGTGAAACAAGTAAATTTATAGAATTACTTTGATGGATGTATGGATTCTCTCAAAGTTTAAAGTCATAATTAACGAGCAGGGTTCCGTGTAAAATTGTTTTTTTCAAAAAATGGCTAAAGGCATTATTGCCAGAGGTATTGTGAGGTGACACGTCCAGGTATTCAAGCGATTTCCTGTCAGGCTAAATAAAACTTTAAATAAAGGAGTAGGGGCTTTAATGGCCTAAAATGGCCCCAGATTTACAAGATTATAAAAATTCTAACAGAGCAGATTTTTCTCCATAAATTATTAGAATATGAGTAAATGATTTAAAAAAAATGTTTTTATTTAACTAAAAAAGGTTCAATGATGTCACAATGGTAGGTGCAAATGACGTCATAATTGGGAAAATAAGCAAAAATACCGAAAATTTGATGGTTTTTCTAAATTTTGACCACCGCACCATGCTTGCACCAATTAGAAATTTTAACATTTTGACAAGTTCATACATATCAAACTTCGGATAAAAAATCTTTTTGGTGCAAGGTTGGTGCGATAGTTTATTTTATATTTTTCATAGCCAAGCGGAGCAATAAAAAGCTGAAATTTGCCGTCCAACTTGGACCTTTTCATCTGACAAAGTTTAGTTTATGCATTCTTATACCTATAGAAACTTTTTTTTTTTGGTTTATGAATGTAAAGTGTATTCCTAATTATCTTTCCGTTAGTTTATCTAGTTAGATTTCTTTAAAAAATCTGACAGCTATAAACTTCATGTGCAAGGGAGTCAATACCAACTTTGAGGACAATTTTTTTAATTATGAAATTTTAGATAGACCTTCAATATAACAAAATCTGTACATTTCTGATGTTTTTGCTAATTATAAATTCAAAATTTGTTGTTTGAATGGGGAAATCTTCTCTCTCTGGTATTAGGGTCAGATCCATGATTTATGTAACGAAAAGTGGGGGGGGGGGGGGGGGGGGGGGGTATTTTTCTTAAGTTTCCATAATTGGCGAGAAACACAAGATTTATTTCAAAAATGAAACTACCTACATTGGATGTGTCTTTGTGGGTAATGTGCATAGAAGAGAACAAGTTCTATAAAATTTGAAACGGCATAAGGTAGACTTTCCATATATCTGTATAAACATGTATATATAGATTCTTACATTGGTACCAGTGGATTATCGGATTTATCCAATCGAGATAGTTAAATTATCAATTTTAAAGTCCGAGCCGCCTCGGCGAGGACTTTAAAATTTATAATTTAACTATCGAGATTGGATAAATCCGATAATCCACGAGTAACTATGTAAGAATCTGTTTCTCTAATGATTAAAAACATTTTTCTTGTTTTGTTAATCGAAAACCCCCTTCGGGTGCCTTTCACATTGCACGAAGTTGTCAATTTCATTAACACCTGTTATAGCATATTTTGAATCATCCAGTTAGCTAAAAAGGTCATGACCTTTAAAATCATCCAATGATCTGTTGAGATCACAGTTAACCACACGTTGATTAAATTTTTTTATACAATGGGTTCGGAAAGGGATAAATTTCGATAGAATTAGAGAAATATTATTAGTATGCCTGAGCCTGTGACAACTCTACAACAGATTTATTCATTGGATCACCAGCAGTGATGCTGATACATGGCTATGTACATTATGTATATACAACTCGTCTAAACATCAACCCAACAATGTAAGATCTGTAAATTTGCAAATGTATATATATATACTGACCGACTTTAGAAACGCAACACTAAATTATTTTTGTGTTATTTTTGAATGAATGTGTCACTGTCAAAAGCAATGACTGCATGTTGCAAACGCCAAAATAATTGTTAGAAAGGTCAACAAATTCTGTCCGACATGTTTTGGGTTCTGTTTTACACCTTCTGGTTTTGCATTTGTTCAACCCATTAATTGGTTTTGGCAATTATGCGGTTGGAACTTGAGGGCATTTAAGGTTTTCCTTCAGTTGATTCTTTGGCAATTCAGTTGATGGGAAACATTTATGGCATGAATCTGTACTCAATGGCACTCGGTAATTTGATTAGCAGTTGACGTTGCGGCCGTTAACATGTTTGGCAAATGACGTTGCGTAATCAAATTCTGTTGACGTTTCATTGTCTCTAAACGTTTATCTGTTCATTGATGGCCAGCAACAAATCTTGTCTACTTGTATCGTTGTCGGAAGGACAGTAAGACAAGTTTCTGTAGCCATTCAGTGTGGTTGCAGCACGTTTATGTTTTAATGTTTGCAGTATTCTTAAGGGGCTATTCAGTTTTTTGTTTCTCAGTCTTGGCAAAATAGAGATGCAACATTTTTAAAGTGAGGCAAAGGATTGAAAGAACTGTTTCACAAAGCAAAACAACTGAAACAATCTTTCATGGGTCCAAAATTTCGCTTTAAGAAATTCGTGCGACTTCAAAAACTCGGTATGCTCAATAACCACAGGTAAGTTAGATTTTGATTTTTAACACGAAGAAAGAAGTATGATAAGCATGCAAAGTAGTTGTAAGAAAATCAAACAAGATTTGGTAAGAAAAATTAACAAAATGAGTGTTGCGTTTCTAATGCCGTTCAGTATATATGGATAATTGACCTTTCCATGCATAGAAACAAGAGCCTAAAGTCTGTAAGCATACCACATGTCTGTTACCTTTTTAAAGGTTATGTTTTGAATAGTTTTATAATCATGCGTAAAAATGCAGTGTAAATTTTAAAATGTGACCCGGCTTTGTTGTTAAGCCCCATTTGTGGGCATTATGTTTTCTGGTGTATGCGTCTGTTCGTATGTGCGTATTTCAGTCTGTTCGTCCGATTGTCCCTGTGTCTCGCTTCAGGTTTAAGTGTTTGGTCAAGGTAGTTGAATCTGACATCAGACTCAAACTTTTTTGAAGTAAATTTTACTGTGTGTATTGTGTGTTTGATTTTTTTTCTACTTTGCCTAGAGGTAAAAGGGGAGGGGGTTTGAGATCGCAAAAATAACATGCTTAAATCTGCTGATTTTTTGGGCCTGTCCTAACCTAGGATTTCCTGGCCATTGTTAGGCTTGCGATTTAGGCATCCATGTACTAAAGACACATTCTTGTTTTCAATAATTTTGACGAATATATAACGAATATTGTCATGATGATCAAAGACCAAGTCATACGACGCTAAGATTAGTGAAGGCGAAACTGAGTAAACTAGTCACATTGACAAAAACTACAATAAAACAAATAATATATTTATATATATATATAATGAATATAGAAAAAATCTAAGAATACAGATTTATTTGATATAGTAGCATGTTCCAGTTTTGTAATTCTATAGAATGATACGGTTATAAGTCTTGACGACTGAAATAGATAATAAAAATAAGATAAATTTGGAAAAGTCAACCTTAACGATCCTTTACATAAGTCTAAAGGGGGTGGGGTTTGGAGGGGTGCACTTCAATACTTAATTGATAAGGGGTGCCGTTGTTTTGTCACCTTACCCAGTTTTACATTTTAAAAATATATACCTTTTCATAAATTGCGTAGGAAAAAAGTTATATCATATATATCTGATAGTTTTCTCAACTTTTCACTTATTCAAGCTTAAAAAGGTGTAAATAGAAGTACCCCCCTTCAACCCCAACCCCTTCCGGAAACATAACTACTGTCATGGAAATACACTGACTTTTGAAAACACCCTTTAATGCATGTGTCTGTATCTATTTATTTAAGATAATCAATATTAAGATTTCTAAGCGCTAAATGTGTCGTGTCTTTATATTATTCTTCTTGTCGCTGATAAGTGAGACCCCACCCAGCATCAGATGCACAATCTGTATATATCAGCAATACCCGGTGTTTTGTTTTGTTTGTTGGTGTTTCAATATTGCTTTCCCCCGTAATATTTACCTTGGAGTGTTCTTCTTAAAATTTACATTTTAAATTGCCTTTCTGTTTCAATATATTTAAAATTAAATCTTGTAAATAGAAAAAAAATTGCGGTTGCCATGGGCACAGCTATGTTGCTAGGGAGAAACAACAGTGAATTGGCAAAAATGTGCAATTAATTATGTAATATTTAAATAGTGTACAAGTGTAAAGTTCACTACATGCTAAACAGGTTCAATTTCAAATATAGATATATTTAAGCTGTATAATAATCATATTTGATGAGTTTAACTCCGCCATTTTAGTGGTTGCTAGGCAACAGAATAAACGAGCTAGACCCAAAATTCGATTATTTTCAGAAGGTCTATGGTATAGACTTACAACATGACAAATTAAATGGAATTTGGGGGTGGGGCCAAAAATGGCCCTTATAGCCCCTAGTCCTTTATTACACAATTACATAATGCAGATTCATTCATTGCTTTACTGCTGAGTGTATCAGTGTATACTGCCGGAAACTTGGAATTTTGCATTTTGAAAACTATCAGATGTAATATACATCAATTGTACATTTTTTGTTTTCAGTCCCATAGTGGTATATTACTAGTCATTGCTAAACTAATACGTGTATACAATTTAACTACCACTTGTTTATGAATGGCTTTTCTGGTGTAAAGAATGATTATTGTGAAAATCTCTATAGTTCTAGCTAAAGATTTGAAACAAAACTCGATACTTTGCGTTGTGTTACTTTTATGATAAAAATCTATATTGAAGGCGCCCATACAAAAGTACAAAGTAACTTCATAAACATAAGACGTAAATACGGGAAACATAACGTTAACATTTGCATTATATTCTCAAGATTTGAGGAAATTAAATTTATTTGATACTTCCTACGGCCGTAAAATTTTGAAAATGTCAGTATATACTCTTCAATATTTATGGAAAATTTGAAACATAGCCTATATATATTTATTTCACAAAAATGTATGAACTTGTCGATCATTGATTTATACAGATAGATAGTCACAATTTAAAATATATGTTGAAAATAAGAGAGAAAATAATCATATAAATTGCATAAATACATGTATAGCATATTCCTGTACTTTATAGGAACGGGTATACGAAAATTTTCTCGATTGTTTTAGGAGGAAAATGCACACAATTGGTATATAAATTTAAAAAACACACACATCTAGTAGATAACTATAGCATTTCATATATAATTGTCATTCTTGGTTGAAATGATGGAAGGAGTCATTTTAAAAAATGTAAATGTATGCTGTTGTTAAAAGTGGTTATGCAACTTCCTAGAAAATGTGCATAGCTGTAGTTGCATGGTACACACCATAAATTTATTTCCAGTGTATTTCTGTCATTTTAATAAGTATTTAATACAGCAGAGCTACGTATATATAACCTGCATATGGTTTGGTACTGTCCCACGAAGTTTCACGTATATACTGAGGTGTATACTGGTTTCGGTGTTTTTTTACTAAGTATTAAAATCAATTTAAAAATACTGCTTGTCCACTAAGTACTGTGGCCGATATAAAGGAGTATTCTATGAAATTACAAAAAGAGTTTTCTTCAGGGATGTATATTTTGTTTTTTTGTTTTGTTTAGTGATATAAGTTGAGAAAAACAATCTAGCCATAATTTAAATCATCCCCCTGGACCCCTCTTAAATCATGAATGGTCATGCCTTACGAATTTCTTTGACATGGTACATTTTGTATACTTATATTAGGAAGTGATCTACCTTGACATTTCTAGGTATTACAGAGCAACATGTATATTACCTGTAAATGGTAGGGTGTCCTCCCATGAGGTCTTACGTATACAGGTTCATGTTTATAATGACGTTCAATACCTTTCTCTAATATAACAAGATTTTATTACATTCACATTTCTGAATGTTCTGTATATCAATTTCATATTTTATTTTCAGACCAAATGAGAATATGTTTATTTTCATTAAAACATATTGAGTATCAAATTAATTTTAGTGGTTTTTATTTAACTTGGTATTAAATCACAGAAATTTTTGAATACCACTGCTTGTCTGGTATTAAGGAGTATTCTTGTCTGTTTAGAGTGGGAATAATGTGCCCTACTGAAGAATATGAATGACAAGTCTTGCAAAGGTACAAGATATAAAGCACAAGGAAAATCCCATTCTTCCAGTCTGTCTCAAACAAACCACACAACCATTTTCTTGCACTTAATACTAATGAGTAGATATAAGAAGATGTGGTATGAGTGCCAATGAGACAATTCTCCATCCAAGTCTGATGATCACCCTTTGACAAAGGTAACACCTACCACGATTTCTTCAAATATTTAGATTAGAGTGAAGCTTTGGTAAATTGTTAATATCTATTGACGTAAGCTCCGTTTTGATTTTTAGAAATTTTAGATTTTATGTTTCCGAGTTATGGGGTTTTATTCATTAAAAAAAAGGGGGATTTTCCAGTTTTCGGACAATACCTTTAAAGTGCTTTGAGCAGTTTTCATTAAACTTTGGTGCCTGGTTTATATCTATTAAGATAACCTCCCTTTAGTTTTCATAAATTTCTGATATGACAACAATTTTTTTCCCTCAAGATCTAAGAAAGATCTAAGAAAAAAAAAAAATATGACCGACATGAACCAACGACAACCACTGAACCACAGGCTCCTGTCTTGGGACAGGCACACAAATAATGTGGCGGGGTTAAACTAGTGTGTGAGCGCTCAACCCTTCCCCGAACCTGGGACAGTGGTGTTACAGCATAACACATGCAGCATATGAAAACTAAAATAATCAGTTGAAATTATTATTCTTCTCAGTATCATAATTTTGTTTTTATATAAAAATTATTTGAAAGTAGATATACAAACTTACAGTTAAATGAAGCATCAACATCAAAAGTGGTTATGTATTTGCAAGTATTTTTAACTCGATGAGTTTATGGCATACAAGTGATTTAGGAAACAGGAAAACATTACAACTACTCCCTATTGTGTAGTCCCAAACCCTGACCTTAAAGAGACATTTTATACCAGTCTACTTAGAAACTAGAAGTAAAGTGTTACCACAAAAATACATATGTCAAATTAACCCCCGTTTTCAAAAATTTTGCTTTGATCTTTTTTTTGTTATAATGTAGGGCCCCGCCTAGTGGCAGGTTGCCCTTTAGTGACCAGTCTGTCCCTATGTCCATCCGTAACAAATTGTGTCCACTCTATATCTAGAGAACTGTTATAATTTCATACTTTATACTTGACATGTATATTAACTAACACCAGAGGGTGTGTCATAATGTTTGTACAACTCCCTAGGTCAAAGGTCAAGGTCAAAAACTTTGGTTTCAGTTGAGAAACATATGTCCTATGGTACAGATCATGTCCGCTCTATATCTTGAGAACTGTTATGATTTTAAAGTTTATACTTGACATGTATATTAACCAACACTAGAGGGTCCATATGTCTGTCGGTCCGTCCATCCCTAACAATTTGTAATAACTTAAAAAAGTGCTTCATAGCAGCTTATCCATACAAATTTTTTACCACATTTTATTTACAGCGGGACCCATAGAGATGGCGCCCATCTCAATAATGTCTAGTTTTTCATATTTTTGATATAAGTTTTTAAGAGAAAGTGTGACCTTATGAGCCTATCTCATTGATGTTGTGTAGGAAAACAGAGATATATAGATTTCACCACTGCAACAAGTGTGTTACGATATTTCTCCACTGAAGACAGTTAAATTTTAATATTTAAAGCGCGAAGGCTTGCAGAGCTTTTTAAATAATTTAAATTTAACTGCTGAGATTGGAGAAATATCATAATACACGAGTTATAGTGGTGGAATCTGTTTCTCTAATGATTTTTATCCTTCCTTTTTCAAAGATTTGCCAAAAGTTGTGTACTTTATATGTGACGTCTTCAGGCAAGTTTGCCTTTTTTCATGACGTCACAATAGGAAATTGCAGAAGAAATCAAGAAAACTCGACGTCATAATTAAATTTTGACCAATCATTTGAAGAGAACAAATTTTTCACTAGTGAGGAGAAATATATTTCTCACACCGTTCAAGAAATGTGAAAATAGCACAAAAATTAGAGAAAAACAGATTATCAATTGTCTTTCAAACTTCAGGACTGTCGCCCTTCCATGAGGCACCCTCTTGTATGAAAAACTGAAGGTTTGTTGTTCTCTACGGCCACTCTGGCTTCCTCCACCAATAAAAACTGACCGTTGAGAAAAAGCACAATTGTACTGAAAGTGACGTTAAAAAACAATGAATCAATCTCACGTGAAAAACTATCGATGATCTATAATTCCATGTTTATATTTAACTTGAAAATTCACATTGGAAAATTTATGAAACCTAATGGAACTTTTATATTGAAGTTGCTTCACAATTAGATTCCTACAACTATGCCCAAGAATTCACATCAAAATGATGTTGAATGGAAAATCACCTTATCACACTTAGAAAACACAAGATTTTCAAATAAATTTGTCACTCCAATTATAAGTTTGTTAGTTGATGAATACCTATTGTTTTGTTTTCTTGATAATTGGTGGTAATTGTTGAATGAATTAATTGAAAAAATTGCTATTGCAGATACCAATATCTTGTTTAAGAAGGAAAAAAAAAAAAAAACATACTTTGCAATAACAAAACACACTTTTGATTGCAACAAACAATTCTTTAGACCAGAAAACAATAAGATACTTGATTTTTTTTTGTTGACAGCTTTTGTTACATGTAGAAGACATGCCTTCAAATAACATTTGTCAGTCCTATTGAAACCAACTGTGATCTTTGTATCAACTTGTTCCTTTATTCTTAAGGGATCTTCGTATCAACTTGTTCCTTTATTCTTAAGAGGTTAACTTTAAACAGGGGCTTCTTACGAAGAACAAAAGAAACTTCTATTATCCTTTAACATTGACAGAAATGGTCGGTTGAAAAATTACATTTCCTACACAAAGAGAGTATTTCAATTTTCACATTGTGAATTTTCCATTTCTCTGCATACTTGAAAGGATATTTCAACCATTTTACAAAAAATAGATCAGTCATAATTTATCAATGCTGGTCATTTATTTGTAAATTTTATTTTTAAAGTTCATAAAAAGTTAAAATTATTTGAAACGCTGAGCTCAGCAATTATAGTTTGTTGAGCATGCAGGAAACATTTTAAAATGGCTAAAGGTCAACACAAGCCTAATGTTTTGGAAAAGTATGATAGACTGTACAGCAAAGAAAAAAAGATTACTAGGAAAGTCCCAGTTGGCCAGGTTACTAATTCTTTGGTTGGGCCTGACATTTTAACTAAAAAAGCTTATAAAAGTATTTTAAGAAATTTTTTATCATGTAAATTGTAGCATTTGTTATTCAGTGTTTATGAATTCCATTAGGTATGATGTATCATCATTGTTGTAAAAATAACCATTGTAGATTGTTTATCTATTTTCAGGTCCATAGAAATTCTGGATCTTCCCGACCTGAAACTGAGAGGAACTGTTCATGTTCATAAGAAGTTGATCAATGCTATTGTCTGGCATCCACAGTACACAACAACCTCCAGCGCTGGTTCACCGTACAACAATCTGATAGCAACTGGTTCCAATGAATCCAGTATCAATATCATAGATTTGAAACCAATACTAGGTATGTTGTTATTTGCCCAGGTATTTGTAGTTCATCTTTGACTTTATACATGTATGAGCTGATTAAACGTTTAAACCCACTGCATTTTTTGCACCTTTCCTAAGTCAGGAACCTGATGTTTAGTGGTTGTCATTTGTTGATATGGTTCATAAGTGTTTCTCGTTTCTCCTTTTTAGCTCACCAGGCCCGAAAGTCCCCATGTGAGCTTATATTATCACTTGGCGTCCGTAGTCCTCCTTCGTCGTTGTTGTCTTTAACTATTTTAAGAATCTACTCCTCTGAAACTACTTGACCAAATACCAAAAAATTTTTGTTGCGTTACTGTCCAGAAATAGTTACTTTTTAGGAAATTTGACAGTTTTGGGTTATGTATTATTATTATAGAAAGAGAGAAAGTGTAAATGACAAAATTGTTCAGCAAAGTAAGATCTACAAATAAGTCAAATGCCTGAACTGAAATTACAAGTGAGCGATATCAGGCTCTCATGAGCCTCTTGTTTATATAGATTAGACTTTTGGTTTTCCAGTTTGAATGGTTTTACACTAGTCATTTTTGTATCGAAAATTAAGTAAATTTTATGAAACATTCCTCAAACATAATATTTAAATGGAACTTTAATAATTAGCCCTTTTACTTAAAAATTTTGATCCACTAAAGGTTACGCAATATACTTCATTTTTGAATGCAGTGATTCAAGAAATTCTGATCTCTCTATCGGCTTATCCCAGTACAACTTATTAACAGCTTAAAGTGGTACCTAACACTTTCACTAAAATTAATTTGGCTCTTTTAATTTTAATTAAATTTTGACAAAGTATTTACTTTGATCCTTTAACCAACCGTTTTGTCAGAAAAAATACACTGGTTATATAGCAGTTTGACAAACACCAATTTTGATCATTAAGAAGCTTAATATTCCCTATACAACACAACGTAATTAAAAGGTTTAGCTGACTTTACAGAGTTATCTCCCTGTAGTGTTAGGTACCACCTTAAGGCGTACCAACACCGTTAATTTTATTTTTTACGAATTAAATTTTACTGAACATTATAAAATAATAAATGAGGGCTCTCTTGCTTGTTTAGATACCAAAATACTTTTGTTAATTTAATACACTTAATAGTAGTATCGTATTGGTAAGACTTACTGTGTTTGCTGATCTGCAACAAGTCGTTTGTATTTCCACATGGTTATTTGTGGCACAGTCGACTCCACTTAATCACATACCGCTTAAAATAGGATAATTCGGTTAATTGCATAATTTTCTCCTGCACAAAACTATTTCCAATTCATCTAATGTTAAATTGTCCGGATATATGCATAGCCCTACAAGTGGCCTTTCGATGAATTGCATAGAAAATTATCGCTAGCTAGATATGCTTAGTTAAAACTGACAATATTTTTGACTGGAAACGGCATTTTGGTAAGTATATTTTTCTTGACTATTAAGATATAGCATTACCAGACTGGTTTTATGAATTTCGGTATTTCATATGGAAACAGTTTAAAAAGAAACGATCTAGATTTTGCCGTTTCTTCTTGTTTGTTATGGAATACGGATTTCTGTAAGCTTTACAGCAAATTCTTTTTTCCAGCACTATCACGCTTTGATTATAGTTTGCTGTTTCACCACTGTCCCAAGTTAGGGGAGGGTTGAGCACTCACAAACATGTTAAACCCTGCCACATTCTTTATGTGCCTGTCCCAAGTCAGGAGCCTGTTATTCAGTGTTGGTCCTTGGTTCCTGTTGGTCATATTTGTTTTTAGTAAATTGTTTTGTTATAAATTTGGCCATCATTTTTAGCTCACCTGGCCCTTGAGTGAACTTTTCATACTTGGTGTCTGTCCTCCGTCGTCATCATGTCATTGTCATCATTAATGTTTACAAAAATCTTCTCCTCTAAAACTACCAGGCCAAATTTAACAAAACTTTACCATAATCATCATTAGAGTATCTAGTTTAAAAAATGTGTCCGATGACCCCTCCTGCCAACCAACATGGCCGACATGGCTAAAAATAGAACAGAGGTAAAATGCAGTTTTTGTCTTATATCTCTAAAACTAAAGCATTTAGAGCAAAAAATGTTGATCAGTTTTAGCTCTATCTGCCCTGAAATTTTCAGACAAATCAGACTAACAGTTGTTGGGTTGCTGCCCCTGAAATTGGATGCATTGATGTGTATAAAAAGCTGATATCCCTGTATTATAAAATATAAAGTGCCTTCCCGGCTGCCACAAAAAAACAATTCTGGAAAAGCTCTAAGCTATTAAAAGGAAGTAACTACTGTTCATTTTTAAGTAAAAATGGAAATCGCGTTATCTCCCTTGTGTCATGATGAAATTGTAACTGAAATTATTTTGTCAATATGGAAAATGGAAAATGAATGATAAATTTATTTTTCAACTTGGACACCACAGAATTTGTGAAAGGAAAGGAAATCAACATTTATGTTTGGTCTTGAAGTGATCTAACGTGTTTATATATAAAAAGAAGATGTGGTATGATTGCCAATGAGACAAATCTCCACAATAGACCAAATGACACAGAAATTAACAACTGTAGGTCACTGTATGGCCTTCAACAATGAGCAAAGCCCATACCACATAGTCAGCTATAAAAGGCCCCAAAACAAATGTAAAACAATTCAATCCAGAAAACTAACAGCCAAATTAAATTATTTATGTACAAAATAAAGAACTAAAACAAATATATAGCACAACAACAAATGACAACCACTGAATTCCTGACTTTGGACAGGCACAAACAGAATGTGGCAAGGTTGAAACAACATTTTACCTATGAGTGCATTACCTATGACACTCACTTAAACATCAATGAAACTAAGTAAATTTACATGTATTCTATACCTCTGAACATATTTGTTTTTTCGTAAATTTAGTTGTTATAAATTAGGCAGTTATTTTTTTTTCAATTGAATTGTTTCATATTTTTCATGCTGGGGCCTTTTATAGCAGACTGTAGGGTATTGGTTTCATCTCATTGATGAAGGCCGTAAGGTTTTCTATAACTACTTACACCCATTTTTAGCTCACCTGGCCGGAAGGGCCAAGTGAGCTTTTCTCATCACTTTGTGTCCGGTGTTGTCCGTCATCGTCCATCGTCGTTAACTTTTACAAAAATCTTCTCCACTGAATTGGTAATTTTAAGAAAATTTTGCTGTTTTTGGTATTATCTTGAATATTATTGTAGATAGAGATAAACTGTTTTTAGCAATAATGTTCAGCAAAGTCAGATTTACAAATAAGTCAACATGACTAAAATGGTCAATTGACCCCCTAAGGAGTTATTGCCCTTTATAGCCAATTCTTATATGCCCGTCAATATTTTGACGGGACGTATTATGTTATACAAATGTCCAGTGTCCAGTGTCTGTCTGTCCGTATTTCAAAAACGATTAATGATTATTGCTTAAAACTTTACACACTTCTTTGTTATATTAATCTAAACATCTGTATACTTTTTGGTGATGATTCAAAATTTTATTTTTCAGTTATTTAGTATTTTGTAAAAAAGGGGGAGGTTTTTTTTACATGTTGCGCGGTATCTCGAAAACAATTTATGATTATTGCTTAAAACTTTACACACTTCTGTGTTATATTAATCTAAAGATCTGTATACTTTTTGGGTTTGATTCAAAATTTTATTTTAGTGATATTTAGTTTTTTTGAAGAAAAAAAAGAGGGGGGAGGGGTTCATATATCCCTCTGTATCTCAAAAAACAATATATGGTTATTGCTTAAAACTTTCTCAGAAACTATTTATGATTATTGCATAAAACTTTCACACAAGACGACAGGCATATCATGCGCTCATGGCGCAGCTGTTTATTAACAATTTTCATAAAATTTTAAATTTTTACTAACATTTTCCACTGTAACTACAAGGCCAAGTTCATTATAGATAGAGATAATTGTAAGTAGCAATAATGTTCAGTAAAGTAAGATCTACAAACACATCACCATTACCAAAACACAATTTTGTCATGAATCCATCTGTGTCCTTTGTTTAATATTCACACAGACAAAGGTGAGTGACACAGGCTCTTAAGAGCCTCTAGTATTTGGATTTTAGTCGCCTCATTGGCAATGAGCTCTGCACAGTAGACCAAATTAAAGATGAAGTACAGTAAAATCAATTAGAAGTCATTATTGATGTTTTCTTTTCTATACAAAATAAAAAAAAATTATGTTGGATAATCATGTAAGGTTTATTTTCCAAACCTGCATCAAAGGCTATTAAAGTACAGAAAAGAGCTTCGTTTTTATAGGACCGCAAAAATTTTAATTTTTCGTCGTATATTGCTATCACGTTGGCGTCGTCGTCCGAATACTTTTAGTTTACGCACTCTAACTTTAGTAAAAGTGAATAGAAATCTATGAAATTTTAACACAAGGTTTATGACCACAAAAGGAAGGTTGGGATTGATTTTGGGAGTTTTGATCCCAACATTTTAGGAATTAGGGGCCAAAAAGGGCCCAAATAAGCATTTTCTTGGTTTTCGCACAATAACTTAAGTTTAAGTAAATAGAAATCTATGAAATTTTGACACAAGGTTTATGACCACAAAAGGAAGGTTGGGATTGATTTTGGGAGTTTTGGTTCTAACAGTTTAGGAATTAGGGGCCAAAAAAGGCCCAAATAAGCATTATTCTTGGTTTTCGCACAATAACTTAAGTTTAAGTAAATAGAAATCTATGAAATTTAAACACAAGGTTTATGACCACTAAAGGAAGGTTGGGTTTGATTTTGGGAGTTTTGGTCCCAACAGTTTAGGAATAAGGGGCCCAAAGGGTCCAAAATTGAACTTAGTTTGATTTCATCAAAAAATTGAATAATTGGGGTTTTTTGACATGCCGAATCTAACTGTGTATGTAGATTCTTAACCTTTGGTCCCGTTTTCAAATTGGTCTACATTAAGGTACAAAGGGTCCAAAATTAAACTTAGTTTGATTTTGACAAAAATTGAATTCTTGGGGTTCTTTGATATGCTGAATCTAAAAATATACTTAGATTTTTGATTATGGGCCCAGTTTTCAAGTTGGTCCAAATCGGGTGTAGTGTGCCTGATGGTGCCAGATAACTCAAATTTTGAGTTAAAGATTGTAAACTTTTATCGAGTGTAACACAAATATTTATGGTTTTCCCTATCGTAAAATATTGTAAAATGTTAATAAATTATTTATCAAATATGTTTTAAAGATTAAAAGAGGTTAATAATTACACGCATGTGATGACCTCTACATAGCAATATCAGGTTACGAGACATGCAGATGAATTGTTACACCTTTTATAATAATTCCAAAGTTGTAAACAACCTTAAACCTGTTAAACATTCAACCTAGTCCGATATATTACTCTGACGTCTGACAGATTTATTTTTACGGATTGCTTTAAATATTTCTGGAAGCATTTAAAGAACGATCACCATGATGGACGCTAAGCAGTTTAATTTTTTTTTATCATGGAAACCAAATTAGAATTTATTTATGTGTTTAAAAGCTTAACAGTTCTGAAACACCTTACATCGTATGCTAAACAATTTATATTTTTGTTTCTTGTTTAATTGCATTTGCCATTGGACTTTCAGTAAACAATTAATCAAAATAATTGATATTTTTTCGGATCAAAGCTCTTTAACTCCGTCCCCCGACCAACTTTTGGATTACATTTCTGTTGGAAATTCTTTATTTAAACACTTCATTAAAATATTTGTCAAAGTTAGCAGTAAAACGCGATAATAATTACTGATAAAAACTTTCCGTTTACTTTATATGAGAATTTTATGATTTTCAAGCCTAACATATATATAACAGTTTATACGCGTGTTTAGTCAACGGCCATGAATAAAAATCCTACTATTTTAAAATTGATTGTAACTTAAACTGAAATGTTTATCACTTGTTAGTATTTTTGCTTTTCAGTTTTTTTTGTTTTTGTTTTTTTTATTTGGTGAAAACAGTCGCAGAGATTTCGTTTCTTTTCTTTTTATTTGTTTTTAAGCAGCAAAATCCGTAAAAACTGACATTTTGCCATTCACATGGTTGGTAAATGTCATTTCCTTGACAATTAAGTAAACATCCGGTTATTTCGGTATGTTCCGTAATTACGATCATTCACGAGGTTCCAAAATTTTGATCGGAACCCATGCATCCATAATACATGTCGAGTTAATTAACAGATACTTAACAATTTTGCGGCATCGCACTATAAACGTCTGAAGTCCGCTTGTATGAGTTCCTGTCAATATAATACTTCCATGGTTCAAATCAGGATCCAAAATTATTATATTAAGTATTGTGCAATAGCAAGAAATTTTCAATTGCACAGTATTCAGCAATAGCAAGAAATCTTCAATTGCACAGTATTGTGCAATAGCAAGAAATTTTCAATTGCACAGTATTGCACAATAGCAAGAAATCTTCAATTGCACAGTATTGTGCAATAGCAAATATTTTCAATTGCACAGTATTGCGCAATAGCAAGAAATATCTAATTGCACAATATTGTGCAATAGCAAGAAATTTTCAATTGGAGTTATCTTTCTTTGTCCAGAATAGTAGTTGAATCAACTTAAATCATTGTTTTATACAATATACAATGTATATTCACTTTTACTACCAACTGATAAATTAAAACAATCTTTACCATTCAGTGATAACAAGCACCTTTTGTTACATTTTAATATTTTATGATGTATTTAAATGAGTAGTTATTGTTGCAAACTCCATTAGAAATTTGAATTGAGAACAGTTTTGGAAAAAGGGAAAGGGGGATGTGAAAAAAAAATGGGGGGTGGGGGTTAAATTTTTCTCATTTCAGATTTCATAAATAAAAAGAAAATTTCTTCAAACATTTTTTTGAGAGGATTAATATTCAACAGCATAGTGAATTGCTCAAAGAAAAAAATAGTATTTTAAGTTCAGTAGACCACATTCATTCTGTGTCAGAAACCTATGCTGTGTCAACTATTTAATCACAATCCAAATTTAGAGCTGAATCCAGCTTGAATGTTGTGTCCATACTTGCCCCAACCGTTCAGGGTTCAACCTCTGCGGTCGTATAAAGCTACGCCCTGCGGAGCATCTGGTTATAGGTATAAAAGAATTGCAGAACGATAAAGTCATGAATAAACAGTGTTTTCAAAAGTATAAATCAACAAATATTAAGAGTAATATACAATTTACTACTTTCAGAAGCAGATAAAGATGGAAAAGAACTCCTGATTATAACTGAACCATGGAAGTCCTTGAGAGGTCACTGTCATAGAATTACTGGTCTGTCGTGGAGTACACACTGTGATGGATTCATAGCATCGTCGTCCTATGATGGACAGGCAATGGTTAGTACTTAGTAGCTATAGATTATTGTTGGTTATCTCAATGAGATTGATTTCCAAGCTTGAGCTGGTATGGCCAAAATGAGAAAAACAATCGAGTTGAGATGACCAATGATAATCTGTTTTTTCGATATTTTACATATGAAGACACATTGTTAATTTCATTGACAACAGCACTTGTTCCTTTAGTTTCTAGCAATAATTTTTCATATCAATTGAATTCGCTGAGAGAGGGAATTATCAGTCAGCAAGGATATTGATGTGTGGAGGTGTTGTTTTCTTCAAGTGGTACCAAACACCTTGACTAGAATAATTTGGCTCCTTTAATTTTCATTAAATTTTAATGTGTGGAGGTGTTGTCTTCTTCAGGTGGTACCAAACACCTTGACTAGAATAATTTGGCTCCTTTAATTTTCATTAAATTTTAATGTGTGGAGGTGTTGTCTTCTTCAGGTGGTACCAAACACCTTGACTAGAATAATTTGGCTCCTTTAATTTTCATTAAATTTTAATGTGTGGAGGTGTTGTCTTCTTCAGGTGGTACCAAACACCTTGACTAGAATAATTTGGCTCCTTTAATTTTCATTAAATTTTAATGTGTGGAGGTGTTGTCTTCTTCAGGTGGTACCAAACACCTTGACGAATAATTTGACTCCTTTAATTTTCATTAAATTTTGATGTGTGGAGGTGTTGTCTTCTTCAGGTGGTACCAAACACCTTGACTAGAATAATTGGCTCCTTTAATTTTCATTAAATTTTGACAAAATAATGACCCTTTGATCCTTTGAATTCTGTTCACGTCTAGAATATTGGAGAGTGTCATTTAGTGTTTAGCTTAAACATATTTATTTGTAGTGGATTGGGAAACAAGTTATTGCAACTTATAATAATCCCTTTCCACTTTGTGGGTGCGAGTGCTGCCTTGTAACGGCATTAGCCTTATATAGTATTTCATTTAGTGTTGAATATGCTTAAAGACCAGGTGAGCAACATTTCACCAGAGGTTTAACCCTTTATGCTTAATAGTTTACCCCTATCAATAGCAAAAAAGATTAGAATAAACAAAACAATCCATGAAATTGACATCCCGCTGACAATTCAGTATATTTATAATTTACCACGGGTGTGTACTCAAAGCCTTTGAAAAGTCATCTTAAAATTCTTATGTGTTTAAGGTATGGAGCATAGAAACAGAGCAAATGTTAGCATGTTACCGTGGACATAAGGGGAGGTTACTCACGGTACAGTGGAGTGGTCAGGAAAAAGATGTAGTGTTTACAGGGGGAGAGGATTTTTCTTTCCATAAATGGAGGTTAACAGATCATCTACCATCTGAAACCAATGGTAAGATTTTAGTAGGACATGAACTACCTACCCTTCCGGGCTCCAGGGTCCACCAGGATGTTTGGTACGTTTCAGGTTGCTCAAGCTTAAGTTTTCTGTATATATAAAAAAGAAGATGTGGTATGATTGCAAATGAGACATCTATCCATAAGAGACCAAATGACACAGAAATTAACAACTGTAGGTTACCTTATATGTAGGATAACAGGAATTATGTGCACTCTTTTCTGAGCGACTTGAATATATTTCCTATTTTACCTTTAGCCCTCATGTTTAATTCTTTTTATACGACCGCAAAAATTTTGATTTTTTTTTATGTATTTAAGGATTTTTTACCATATATTCAGAATCCTCTGGTTTTATTGATGTGGTGCCATTAAAAATTTTGCATCTGCAGAATCCTCTGATTTTATCAATGTGGTGCCATTAAAAATTTTGCATCTGCAGAGGCATGGTTTGTCTACCAGACACAATAATATCTCAAAGAAAGTCATACATTGACTTTGTTAAAATACAGTAACTCTAGAGTTGAGTGTGAGGGCATCACTTTTTCTAGTTTCTTGATCGATGTTTGGTAGTAATTCCATGTCATAAATTGGTTCTCACGAATACCCTTGAGACAGTTAAATTTTAAATACTGTGGCTTCATTATAATAATTATTCATTGGATATCAATTTTTGTGGGTTTCATGGGTACACGTGAACAACAAATTCAAGTGTTTAAAGATTAACATATTTTCAATAGGCTTTGTATACAGAGATTGGCAAAACCACAAAATCAAATATCCAGGAATATGAAAGTTTTCAGCAATCCACGAAAATTGATATCCACGAAAATAAATGAATCAACAGTATTTATAAAGCTAATAAAACAAACAAAATTATGTTATCTCTAGGGGAATAATATTGTATACACTTGATGTCGTGGTAGAATCTGCATGTATTGTAATGACCTGAGGTGAGGGGTGTTAGGAGGATATGTCATCCCGAAATTCTGGAAAAAAAATAGATCATTCTTTCCCATATCCAAAAAATATTTAAGCATTAATTCCCAATTTCAATAGGTGTTAATCAAGAAAATAAAGGGCCAATCCTTAATTCCCTGCAATAAAGGCACAATGGGGTTATTTTAAAAAAGGTCCTTGTGTCCTTCATATGTGCCTTAAATCTATCATGACCCATGCTATGCATATAAGTCCCACATTATGGTTTATTTTTTAGTTGTAAGGAAGAAAAGAGTAAAGACACGAGCAGGCAAAAACAAAAAAGCAACAGATGGAGCCACTGAGCAGGAAGATGCCGAAAATGTCATGGTCAAAGAAAATGGGTTGGATCTGAATGCAGATGAGAAAGAGTCAATGGAAGCTCTAATAAAAAGCAAAAAACAGCTGCTACAAAAACAGGAAGTAGATGAAAAGGGAGATAATTCTCAATGTAAGTTGAATTTAGTAGTTTGATACTTGTATCTGCAATGTAATTATACCTTTTAGCTTGTTACAAGGGAGTGAATTTGTCTTTTCTCATATGAAGGAATACACAGACCTGCTGCTTTTAGTTTTCAACCTTTGGCAATGAAAAGTCATTGGACATAAAATTGAGAATGGAAATGGGGAATGTGCCAAAGAGACAACAACCCGACCATAGAGCAGACAACAGCAGAAGGTCACCAATAGGTCTTCAACGCAAGGAGAAATTCCCGCACCCAAGGTCGTCCTTCAGCTGGACCCTAATCAAATATATACTAGTTCAGTGATAATGAACGCCATACTAAACTCCAAATTGTACACAAGAAACTAAAAGTTAAAATAATACAAGACTAACAAAGGCCAGAGGCTCCTGACTTGGGACAGGCGCAAAAATGCGGTGGGGTTAAACATGTTTGTGAGATCTCAACCCTCCCCCTATACCTCCAGCCAATGCAGAAAAGTAAACACATAACAATACGCACATTAAAATTCAGTTCAAGAGAAGTCCGAGTCTGATGTCAGAAGATTTAACCAAAGAAAATAAACAAAATGACAATAATACATAAATAACATCAGACTACTAGCAGTTAACTGACATGCCAGCTCCAGACTTCAATTAAACTGATTGAAAAATTATGTCTTCATCATATGAATATCAGGCACAATTCTGCCCGTGAGGGGTTTAGTATCATATCATCATAACATATATGAGAAGAACATAACCTGTGTCATGCCAACAACTGGTTTTTAAATAAATGTGTTTAGTTCCGATGCAAAGACCCTATAAGTGAATCAATATTAACGCCAAAATATGCAATCTTTAATGACCTGACAACAGTATCGTAACTTTATCCCTTCTTAATAAGTCTATTTAAAGGTTTTGTTAGCTTCTGAGGTGAATACTGACATTTTTCTGCTTTATAAAGAATATTTCCATAAAATATTAGATGTAAAATAACTGAATGTATAAGAATTCTGCATGTTGAGTTATATTTACGAATGATGTCCTTATACTGATGATAAAATTTAGTAAATGTTTTGACTAGTTTGTGATATCGAAAACCCTGGTGTAATAATTTTTCAGTAATACATAAATTTTTCTCGTTAAAATCTAAAACATTGTTACATACACGAGCGAATCGTACAAGTTGAGATATATAAACACCGTAAGATGGTGACAAGGGAACGTCACCATCTAAAAATGGATAATTAACGATAGGAAATGATGCCCATACCTGTCAATCTGTTAATTAACAATCTGTGTTGACACCAAAGCTATCAAGTGAAACCATGCACTGAATGGGTCACTTAATTTGACAGTTTACACAGGTAGCTGAATTTCCTGTTCATGTTAGAATTGCGAATTTGCCAGTATTTCAAAGGAAAATCACTTATGAAATTAATCCCAAGGCTAAGAAATCCAGGTGGAAACGGGTTATTTTCAGAATTCCCGGGTAACTCAAAGACCTGGCGGGTGTCCCAGGTGATCCCTCAGAATTGTGAAAATCTCGGGTCACAACCGCAGAATATGGGTCAGTTGACAGGTATGCATGCCAAAATTGTGTAAAAATGCATGACATGCCAAAATGCCTGTAAAACACATGACATGCCAAAATGCCTTTAATACACATGACATACCAAAATACTTGTAAAAACACATGACATGTCAAAATATGTGTAAAAACACATAACATGCCAAAACGCTGGTAAAAACACAAAAGTCATGTGATTGTTTTTAGACTAAATGTTTTTTGTTGTGATATTTTGTGTTGATTGGTTCCTGTCATATCTATGTGTACTGCAATGCAGTTGGTTTACTAAATCATAATTTAAGTCTTAAAATCTGATAAGATTTCACTGTCATATTGTGGTAAAAATTTGGTTAAAACAAATATATGTTCAAATGTCAAATTTAAGTTTCAGTTAAATCATATTTTCACCAATTGCATTATAAGTGATGGTTTTTTTGGACCTTTCTATATAAAAAAAAATAAGATAACAAAATAACTGAACCCAGAGGAAAATTCTAAACTGAAAGTTCATAAGCTAATGGCAAAATCAAAAGCTCAAACTCATCAAACGAATGGATAACAACTGTCATATTCCTGACTTAGTTCAGGCCATATCAATAATCCCTGTGGACATAACTTAACATAATTTTTTTTTTTTTACTTTTTTTTTTTACTTAACATATATCTCAATTATGTGGCTTATTACAATATAGTGGTAGATCCATATTTAGATGATAATGATGTATTTGACAGATGTCAACTTTTTTTATGAAATTATTAGAATTGCATAATTTTGATTACAGTAAATTTGAAGTGTGGATATATTGATTCAGATTAAGACAAAATCTGTCTGCTGATGAAAAGGAAGATATTTTCACAATTGACAAACCTAATTTACGTTTAGGATAATTTTATTTGAAATTTGAGCATATTTAACTTCACTCAAGAGAAGTATATATAGATAGTTGATTAATTTTGTAATTTGAATGATACTAAAATGTTAAAGAGATATTGGATTGGAACTAGAATGTTTTTCCTACAATTAAAGACAGATTTCATTTTTTGTTTTTATTTCAAAGAGAAGGAATAAGGTACCAAGAGGACAAATAAGAGTACTGAATTCAAAGACAAACAAAAAGGGATAAAAAGGTGGGAAAAAGTTCATAAACAATACACAACCATTTCAATATTGAATAACATAAACTGAGGGCGAACTCTAATGCTAAGGACAACATATTCTGGGGGTCATCTGTTCCTACTCCATTTAAAGTTGTTCAGTACACTACAGGATAAGAGCTCTGTAAAAAATCAGCTGAATGTTTTATCTCGTTCTATTTTTAAGGAAATATTAAGCTTCTCAATGATCAAAATTAGTGTTGGCAAAACTGTTTTTTGTCCAATATATTTTTTCTGATAATGTGTGTTGTTCAATTTTATTGATTTTTTTTTTATATTTTTGTCAAAGGGTCAAAAGTAGATATTTGTCAAAATTTATTAAAATTAATGAAGCAAAATTAATTTTAGAAATGGTATTTGGTACCACCTTAAGATAACCAGTGTGATGCTCCTGATTATACTCTTTGATGAAAAATAAACATTCTAATGCAACAACGTTTGTAACGTTTATTTTGATTGGATAACGTCACTTTCTTACATTGCATCAATTGACAATTGATGCTATGGAAAGTACGCGCAAGTGCAGACGGCATATGACAGATTTTAAATACATGTTTTAAAGTTGTTTTCTGTCAGTTTCATTAGAATGGAGATAACAATATTGTATTTTAAGCTCCGACTGCATCCATTGGGGATTTGATGGTCGCAAATACCCGTTTACTGTCTCCACTAACGTGTCGCCAGTAAACTTAATTTGCGACCATCAAATCCTCAATTGATGCCGTCGATGCTTAAAATACAATACAGTTATTTCCTAAATATTCAGACACCACCCAGTGAATACTGTGGATTCACTTATTTTCGTGGGTACCAATTTTTCATGGATTGAGGAAAACTTGCATGTTCATGGATATTTAATTTTGTTGTTTTGCCAAAGATTGCGTACATGCCTAAAAAAATATGTTATTTATTGAACATTTAAATTTGTGGTTTCCCGAGCTAGTCCTGTACACAAGAACTCCATGAAAATTGGGGACCAATGAACATTAATGAATCCATAGTAAATGGAAAAAACTCAGGCAATGAAATTCAATGAAAATATATGACCTGCATGATATTTTTCCATCATTCTTTAAACCTGAACAATTAAGCCCCACCCCATCATTACATCTTCCACAAACATTAGAACCTGAACTCTTAAATTTTATCAAAAGTTATATTAAAAAAAATGTTTTAGACAAATTGAACAATGATAATAAATTGAGTTTAAATGATCTGAAGGACATGCAGCCATTTCACAGATACCTTAAAGAAATTTAATTTCAATACTGTAAATTAAGAAATTATTGTGATACTTTTAGCATGCAAATAAAAGTGATAAGGTTATGATCCCAATAATTTAAACTCGCATTTTAGATTTTTAAGTCTCCCAAACAAAGTTTGGAGACTTATTGTTTTTGCTCAGTTATTATTATTTTTCTTCTTCTTCTTCTTCTTCTTCTTCTTCTTCTTCTTCTTCTTCTTCTTCTTCTTCTTCTTCTTCTTCTTCTTCTTCTTCTTCTTCTTCTTCTTCTTCTTCTTCTTCTTCTTCTTCTTCTTCTGCCACTTTAAAAATGAACTTGTCCGCAGCGTTTCTCCAAAACCGCTTGTCAGATTTACTTAGGGTTTCATAGAATGGTAGACTAATATGTCTAGGTGAGCCATCAGTCTTTAGTTTGTGCATTGGGGTCTATTAAGGGGTATTTTGTGGGGTAGCAAGGAGGGAGGGGTTTACTATAGAACCCTATGGGATTTTATTTTCTAAAATTTTCAAATGAATATAACTTGAAAACTGTAAGTGATAGATACATGCAGTCTTTAGAAATGATTATAGGACAATAAAACAAATCACATGAAATATAGGGGGAGTCCCTGGGGGGTCATCCCCACCCCCTTCAATTTGAGAATATGCTTTTATCTTGTAAACGGTCCAGATCCCCACCCCTAAACCATATATATTCTTGAATGGGACGATAAAACAAATCAAATTAAATTGAAGGGAAGTCCCCGGGGGTCATCCCCACCCCGTTCAATTTGAGAATGTGCTATAATCTTGTAAACGGTTCAGATCCCCACCCCTAAACCATATATATTCTTGTAGGGGACAATAAAACAAATGAAATGATATAAAAGGGAAGTCCCTAGGGGGTCACCCCGCCCCCTCTGGTATGAAAACTTGTAAACGGTCCACATCCCCACCCCTAAACCATATATATTCTTGCATGGGACAATAAAACTAATCAAATGAAATTAAATGGAAGTTCCTGGGGGTCACCCCCACCCCGTTCAATTTGAGAATGTGCTATTATCTTGTAAACGGTCCAGATCCCCACCCCTAAACCATATTTATTCTTGTAGGGGACAATAAAACAAATGAAATGAAATAAAAGGGAAGTCCCGAGGGGGTCCCCCCACCCCCTCTTGCTTGAAAACTTGTAAGCGGTCAACATCCCCACCCCTAAACCATATATATTCTTGTAGGGGACAATAAAACAAATGAAATGAAATAAAAGGGAAGTCCCTATGAGGTCACCCCACCCCCTCTTGTTGGAAAACTTGTAAACAGTCAACATCCCCACCCCTAAACCATATTTATTCTTGTATGGGACAATAAAACTAATCAAATAAAATTAAAGGGAAGTTCCTGGGGGTCACCCCCACTCCGTTCAATCTGAGAATGTGCTATTATCTTGTAAACGGTCCAGATCCCCACCCCTAAACCATATATATTCTTGTAGGGGACAATAAAACAAATGAAATGTAATTCACGGGAAGTCCCGAGGGGGTCACCCCATCCCCTTTTGTTTGAAAACTTGTAAACGGTCAACATCACCACCCCTAAACCAGATATATTCTTGTATGGGACAATAAAACAAATCAAATGAAATGCAGGTAAAGTACCTGGGGGGTCACCACCACCCTGTCCTGTTTGAATACTTGTAAATGGTGGAGATCCCCACCCCTAAGCCATATATATTCTTGTATGGGACAAAAAATCAAATCAAATGAATATGGGACCATATGAATGGCGAGTTATGGGAGCTTTGTTTGGGAGACTTCGTAACAGCATCCTGTTACAATTACTTCTTGTTTAATTTGAGTTAGACAGAATTTTGCTCATATCACAATAATTACAATCGCATTTTAATCTGAAATGACAAAATCTCAATTATAAATGCATGCAATAATTTACGCACACAATAATTTCTGAGTTTACAGTATGATAGTTCTAAGTTTAAATGATATGAAGGACAGCTATTTCACAGTAACCTTAAAAAAAAAATTCCAATTCCTAAAAAATAGATGTCATTTCAAATCACTGAACAGTAAACTAAAAACTTTGGAATTCTAAAATGAGTTTATGTGTAAAGTTTGGTTGGTTGACAAATTAGGAAAAGAAAAAAAAGGAGAAATGATGATCATGTTCTAGTACAGACCACTTTTTAGTATTTCCATAAGTTAATTCTGACCTTGAGGCATGTTTGACCTTTGTCTATTATAGTATTAACCATTTATCTAAATTATAAAAAAGTTAGTTTTATTGGCCATGAAGATCATATCATCAAGCAAAAAACATTACTGTTATCCTTTGTGAGAAACCATACCAGGATACTGAATTACAATCTAATCTGAAAGACATTCAAGGTTGTTTTTTCTAACTATTAAAATAATCTGATATTTAATTTGTCTAGAATGGAAATGATAGTTGTATTTATATCAATTTATTCAACCTTGTCAATGAAAATGTTGTGTTAAATTATTTTTGACAAATAACGGATACATATGGATACAAAACTACAGATTGATGGGTTCATTGAGCTCATCACAACCTGGGATGAACTCATGTGCTCTCAAAGGGTCACTAATAGCCTTATTATTACACAGTCTTGTATGCAAATTTGTCCTCCATTACTTAAAATCACAAAAGTTCCTGTAAGATTTAACAACACAATTAAAGAAAATATCATAATTAAAACGTGATTTTATCTGGACTTCAGAAGGTTATTTTGAGCTGATCTAAGTTCATTCACTGAGATCACCGACAAAATTCAGCTAAATACCAAAGTGTGAATGTGTTTATTACTCCTCAGGTAACAAAGACTATCAATGATTTTGTAGCAACAAGTAATATGACGAGACCAGTTCATACTGCTTGTGAATTTTTTTTTTTCATGAGAGTTTAAATAGCCAACACATCATTTTGTAGATGAGTAAAAAAATTTGTCCAAAGACATTTTGAGAAAAACACATCCCACCACCAAATCACATGCAATACCAAAATTTTCCACTTTCAACATTTAAATTTTTCAATATTCTTAAAGCTTGTGATTTTAATTGAAAAATTGAAATGTTTTAAGTATAGAAATGTTGTATCACACTTGATGCAGTGTCAAGCAGTTTGATTAGATATGGAAAGTATGCTATGGTAATGTAATAAATAATCTCATCATAAATACCAGGACTAAATTTTGTATGTATGCCAGACGCGCGTTTCGTCTACAAAAGACTCATCAGTGACGCTCGAATCCAAAAAAGTTAAAAAGGCCAAATAAAGTAGGAAGTTGAAGAGCATTGAGGACCAAAATTCCTAAAAGTTTTGCCAAATTCAGCTAAGGTAATCTATGCCTGAGGTAGAAAAGCCTTAGTATTTCAAAAATTCAATATTTTGTAAACAGTTAATTTATAAATGTAACCATATCAATGATTATTCATGTCAGCACACAGAGTTATGTTATTGCTTGTATTACCAATATATCATATTCCATTAAAAAGTCGATTATGGACTTTCTGGTGCCAACATAGATTTTCTTAAGTGGGACAAAACCATTAATATAAACAAAACGTTGCAGACAAAATAATGAAAAGAGATTTCGGGTATATCAGTCATGAATTTATGGTACAACTAGTTTAAATATAGCATTGAATTGTATAATGATTGCCAAAGAGACAAATAACTTCCAGAGATTAAATGATGTAAATGTTTGCAACTGAAGATGACAGCACAGTGTTCAACAATGAGCAAATCCAAATTGCACAGCAAGATTTAACAGGCTCAGACAGAACAAAATGGAAAATATCATAAAAAAATGAGTAAAATAAACAGCTTGATTTATGCAAAAGAAGAGAAATAAATAAAACATAAACAATAGATATAAGAAGATGTGGTAGGAGTGCCAATGAGACAACTCTCCATCCAAGTCACAATTTTTAAAAGTAAACCATTATAGTTCAAAGTACAGTCTTCAACACAGAGCCTTGGCTAAAACCAAACAGCTGAAGCTATAAAGGGTCCCAAAAATTACTAATGTATAACCATTCAAACAGGAAAACCATGGGTTTAATCGATATAAAAAGCCAAAAATGAGAAACACTTATGAACCACATCAACAAACGACAACTACTGAACATCAGATTTCTGACTTGGGGACAGGTGCAAGTATGAAATTCAGTAACACACAACAACCACAAGTACTGATACAGACCATGTCTTTAGATAGCTCATACAAAATGTGTCTGATTCATACCTTTACCTATAAGGGACGACATCAAAAGTTCAATGAAGGATAAAAAACTTAATTCACATAGTGTTTTCACTGACCCCCCCCTCTTAACTTAATTTATGAAAAATTTATTGATCAATAGGAATTATATGTAAAATCGATTTTAGATTAACAAAACTTGCAGCAATGTTGACCCCCCCCCCCCCCCCCACCCCCAAACTATTTGATTAAGTTTTTTATCCTACATCGATCTTTTGATGTCGTCCCTAATGGTTTGCTTTTATACATTGTTACTTGGATCATACCACATTTTCCTATATCTATTTACCTTAACCTTAAATGTAACAACAAAATCACAATAACTGGAATCCCACAAATGTTAATGCCACCTCATTAGTTGATTGACAAGATACAGGAGAGTCAGTTTTGCACCAATAACTGCTACAAAGAAACTGGTCAATCGTTAGATGCTGCAGAGTGTATTTAAGGAGACTTTAGGTGTGCACTCTGTCTGTCTGTCTTGCCTGTCTTGTCTGTCTTGTCAGTCTATCTATCCCTAAGTCTGGCAAATCAATTTCCACAATTTTTTCTTCTTGCTTGAATATATTAATTTAATATTTGGTGTAAAATTTATCATGACAAGTTACAGATCAAGTTCAAATTTTGTTCCTGTCTGATGATTTTGTGCAGAGTTATGGCCCTTGGACTTAGAAAAATTGATTTAAATATTCAATAGAATGTTGACAATTATAACAATATATAGTAAGATTTCATACAGGTTTGCATGAATATGACGATTTGAAAAAGTATCAATTTCTCTGCAAAAAAGATAAATTGATATTTTTCTAGAGCATGTGTTTCTGCTGCAAGTGGTTCCTTTCTATTGATTAAAACATGTTATGTGAAAGCAGTATAATTTTATTTGCTATTTTCTAAGCTAATGATCACTTAAAAGTTTAATTGATGACTTTTTAATAGGATTTTCTGCAATTTGCCATTTTGAAATGTTTGTTTTTTTACCTTACAACTCTCTAAATTCCATTTTTTTACACAGAATTTATTTCTGTCATGAGGTATTTATCCCATCACACGTACTGGTTGATTGCATGTGTAATGTTTACATGTGCGACAAATATATCGGTTAATTAAAGCTTGTTCAAATGTTAAACAACTACAGCATCAATAATCACAGTGTATGCAGTGGCAGTAAACTTCAGTCTTCATGATAGCTTAAGGTAAAAATTAACTTACAAACACTGCATTTATGTCTAACTAGGATAGAAGTTCACTAAAATGAAAGTAGAAGATAAAAAAAGTTTGAAAAGATATTTGAAAAAAACTTTTATTATTGTAGTTACGTCTTTATGGTATTTTGGTAGAGTTTGTGTTGCTCAGTGACTTTAGTGGGGATCTCATTGGAGGGTTCCGATCCCTGATCCCGCTTACTGTTTTGTCAGATTCCTGTATCCTGCTTACACTATATACGTAAGCAATTCTCATTTTTAATCGTATTTTTGTGTCAAAAATGTCGGTTATTGATTTGGGGATGTACGGTGGGCGGGAGGTCAGTCGGGCGGGTGGGAGGGCAGATTGGGCGGGCGGCAACCAAATGTTGTCGGTGCATTTACTCATGAAGCGGGCAACCAAACCTTTTAAAATTTTAATATGTTGTTACTGACAACAAAATGGAGGTCAAGTTCAATAATGACGATTTTGACTTATACCGTTCAGGAGTTACGGTTCTTGAAAGTTTAAAAAATGTTGTGTCCGTACATTTACTCATGAACCGTTCAACCAAACCTTTTAAAATTTTAATATGTTGTTACTGACAACATAACGGAGGTCAAGGACAATAATGACGATTTTTACTTTTACCGTTCAGGAGTTACGGTTCTTGAAAGTTTAAAAAATGTTGTGTACAATTCATTGATTTTTTTAGATATTTTCAAAATCCTAGGTAGGTGGACTTAGTAAGTTTTTCTTACTTTATGCATTAAGGGCACACAGTTTGTCCTGCTAGAGGGTCATTTTCTATCTAGTTTATATGTTGTTATTGTTGACAACATGGAAGTCAAGTTTGATATTGATAATCATAAATTTTACCCATTAGGAGTTTTGGTCCTTGTAATATTGATAAATGCCAGAACACAAATAAATGTTAAAGAATCCGGTTTACTGTCATTTTGACAGCTCTTGTTTTGTTATTTCCAGAGTCCCGCAAGACCTCATTTCCCGTTTTCCGGACACAATAATTTGACCTTCACGTGTCACGCTTACAAAAAATCAGCAATCCCGCGTCACGCTTAGACCCCAATGAGACCAACTTTAGTGGTATAATGCTCTGTTTTGTATACTGTTGTTTGCTGTTTTGTATTTTTTCTTAGTTTGCCATGACGTTGTCTATATATTTTGGACTAATGAGTGTGAATGTTCCTTTGGTTTCTTACACCTCTCTTATATGTTTTTTGTCATGGTTGTCTTGAAAAAAAAACTCATCTTCAGGGTGCTATAAACAGTTTCGTATAAAAAACTAGGGGTTATTCCCCAACTAAAAATAGTCATGGAGGGAAGTCCCTTTTTATCAACATAATTGGTGAAAAAGTATCATGTTTTTTGTATTTGGTTGTAAAGATATGCTAATTAACTTCAATTAAAGCAGGTTGAATGATTAAACTAATTTTAAAAAATTAGATTAAATATACATATTTTAAGGGGAGACAACACTGTAAACAGTCTGTTTTTTTGGCAGTGAAAATTGAAAACTTATTTGCAGCCACTAGCTGTAGCTCTTTTCGGAGCAGGCGAACGTACCCTGAAGCATGAATTTTTTGAAAGACCAGGTAAAAATCTATGAAATTCATACAATTTTGATTATGAAAAATGTGCAGGTATCATGTCTTCAGGGGTGTGCACATGACCTGATTTCAGGTTTTTTAAGCTTAAATTAGGTAATGTTTTTCCCAGTTTCTCTGGATAAATCTTTTTTATACCATTAAAAGTACACTTTTTTTTTATTCCATTATAAACTGGAGAACATGCTGATTCCAGTGATATTTAGTTTTATACAAGTATTTTTATTAATCAGTCCACCACTAAGGGTCACTTATACATGGTCCCTCAAAATATGTTCTGATTATATTCATCATATGTTTTTTTTAACTAATTAAGAAAGAGTCGTAATTGGAATTGAAATTGAACAGTGAAAATGCTAAAGAGGTTTTATCCTGCTAATGCTTGGCCATGACTTTCATTTTCAAAATTATTTTTTTTGCTGAATCAGTTATTCAATTAATTTTACAACTAGGTTAAATACTAATGAAAATGTTTTGAAAATTAGGTTAATATTTCCTCATCTTTGCAATATAGCTGTTAAAGTTCTTGTCACCGTATTGTGCTTCCGAATTAGCACTTTAGACATCCTACTCAAACAGGAAGTTCTATTATCTCTTAAACATTGGCAGACCTTATTAAAATGTATTCTGTGTCATTGGTTTAAATTGTTCTAACAGTTTATAGAAGTAGGTCAGATATTACAAGATTAGTACATGCAGATAATTGGGATTGAACGACTATGCAATTTCCTACATTTTGTTGTAATATTTATATTAGGTACAATGCGCCATGATTACGGTATGCATTAAATGCACAATGAGTTGCCATTGACATTTTAGATATCTGTTTATGAAATCTTCTTTTGATAGAGATTTTGTTCGATTATCAACTAGAGATCTATTGATCTAGATATGATTGTCTATGTGTTTTAAAGACAATGAGTTGAATATGTTTTGTTGCGAGTTCAATGGATGGGAATTTTTCCTTTTTTGTTATTTTAAGGTGGTACCCAACACTTTCACTAAAATTAATTTGGCTCATTTAATTTTCATAAAATTTTTACAAAGTATTAACTTTGACCTTTTGACAAAAATATAAAAATTTCAAAAAATTTGAACCAAGCATTTTATCAGAAAAATTACACTGGTTATATAGCAGTTTGACAAACACAAATTTTGATCACTGAGAAGCTTAATATTCCCTTTACAACACAACGTAATTAAAACGTTTAGCTGACTTGAAAGAGTTATCTCCCTGTAGTGTTAGGTACCACCTTAAAAAAAAAATCATAGTTTTAGTCTAGCTTCAACAAAGTTAAATAAAAGAGAGACTCCTATATAGGCATGTTGTTTCCAGTAATCACAGCATTCACAAAATATTAGTTAGTAATAAGGTCAGTTACTTGTGAACCACTTAAGTTGTAGGTCAGTGTTACTTGGTATGGAGTTTTCTATTAGCATTGGCACAACAACTCATGAACCATTCGACAGAGTATTGTAAGATTTATAATTACAGAATTTTTGAAAGTGTTAATTTATAATGCACCTCCTGTTTCATTTTTTCATCTAAATGATTTTTGGGGTTTACTTATCTATAGGTATGACATTAACTTTTTCACATCTGCACATCTTAGTATATATTTATTGTTACTTCTCTTCCTAAACCCCTGATAATAATTTGATGAAATCTTCTGAGAATCTTATCGGAGACTTTTCAACTAAGGAGCCTGTATTGTTCAGTTGTTGTTCTTTGTTCCTGTCTGAAAAACTGGCTTTTCCATTTTTTGTTTGAGCATTAATTTGGCTGTTGGTTTCCTTGTTGGCCAGTTATCTCCCATGCTATGGTTGGACCTATTTTGATTTCATTATACTTTACAAAAGTCCTTTGAAGTTTGTCTAGAAAACTTGACAAGCATTGGATTTTTTTCTACAGAAAATCAGATTCTGAAATGCCACATTTTCATTTAGGTATATGGGGCATCCCCTGAGCTCTTTATGAAGAAAAACCTATTCTGTTATATTGCATAATTTGCTCTTTTCCGTGTATTTTAAAAAGAAAAAGAAAAGAGTTGTCAAACTATTAGAAACATAATGTATTATCAACTTAGATGCATTTAGTTGTGTTCACTGCATAATATAATTACACATTTCAAAAACTTGTTAAAGCTACGATAAATGTCAATAAAGTATCATGATGTATCAGGACCTAAACTTATTGTATTGAAATGTTAATTTTAATGAAGTTATAATAATCGTCAAAACTTTGAAATAATAAAAACTCTAATCAGAAATGACAATTATAGATCACACTGTCGATCTGTTTACGATCTGTTTATGTGAAGTGCTCTCTGCTCATTAACTTATCAATATATAACATGCTTGTTAAATCGTAAGAATTGATGAACTGACATTTTCACTAAAAAAAAAAAAAGAATTTGTATATTTAGAATAATGATGTTTTACATTTAATTAATGTACTTTATAAGAAGTTTCAGTTTTGGTTTTTGAACCATTGTACTATGTTAAACCTTAATTAAAAACTGATATCTGAACGTGATTGGTAAATCTTTTCCCGGAATCAATATCTTCAGTGGAATTTGAAAGGTCTCATTTTATTTTAGGTTCAGTATACAATGATGAAGAAGTGTTGAAAAGCACATCATCACCCAAAGCAGACGACAGTACAGGGTCAGAGGTCACATCTGTGTCCAAGGAAGCTAGTTCACCAAACTGTACTAAAGCAACTGAAGTTCAGCCTGAATTTACTAAAATAAAAGAGAGAAAAGTTCTTAAACCTTGTGAGTATTTAATTATATTATTTCTTTTGCTAACTATAACTGTGATTGAAATCTGTTCTTTAGTTTTATGTATTTTTTCCAGGTACCAATTTTCTTGGATGGAGGATTAAAAGTTGTATCTTTTAAGGCATATTCGATTATGTTTTTATGTGTAAAAGACTATAGCAAATTAGTTTTTTCTTTCACTCACAATTCAACTTGTGGTTCACCTAAACTATAGAAATAAGAAGATGCTGCATGATTGCCAAGGAGACATTATTTATCAGAGACAAATGGATCACTGTCAAGCTTAACGCAGTAAATAAAAGTGATATAGTATATTTTTTTTTAAAGATGTTGAAGTTTTACTAAAATTGATAAAGGCTTGTTTTGAAATTTTGGCAAGAGAATAATTTTGCAATGTGCTTGTTGAACAGTACAGCAGAGATTCACATGTACTATAATTTGATCTAGCACATGTTAGTTAGGGGTAGTTGACTATTGTTGAAGACTGTATGTTGCACTGTAGATATTTGGGTTATTGTTGTGTGTTGGGTTGCTTTTTTTTGCCCCATTTATGTGCATCATGTTTTTCAGTCTGTGTGTCCGCTCATCTGTCCTGCGTCAGCTTAAAGTTTTGAGTCAAGGTTGTTTTTGGTGAAGTTGCAGTCCAATCGATTTGAAACTTAGTATACAATGTTCCCTATGATATGGTCATTCTAATCTTAATGCCAAACTAGAAGAGTTTGACCTCAATTGTACAGTCCACTGAATATAGAAAATGAAAGTGTGACTGGCATCTTTTTATTAGCTCACCTGGCCCATAGGGCCAAGTGAGCTTTTCTCATCACTTGGCGTCCGTCGTCCCTCGTCGTCCGTCGTCGTCGTCGTCCGTCGTCGTTAACTTTTACAAAAATCTTCTCCTCTGAAACTACTGGGCCAAATCAAACCAAACTTGGCCACAATCATCATTGGGGTATCTAGTTTAAAAAATGTGTGGCGTGACCCGGTCAACCAACCAAGATGGCCGCCACGGCTAAAAATAGAACATAGGGGTAAAATGCAGTTTTTGGCTTATAACTCAAAAACCAAAGCATTTAGAGCAAATCTGACATGGGGTAAAAATGTTTATCAGGTCAAGATCTATCTGCCCTGAAATTTTCAGATGAATCGGTCAATCGGTTGTTTGGTTGCTGCCCCTGAATTGGTAATTTTGAGGAAATTTTGCTGTTTTTGGTTATTATCTTGAATATTATTATAGATAGAGATAAACTGTAAACAGCAATAATGTTCAGCAAAGTAAGATCTACAAATAAGTCAACATGACCAAAATGGTCAGTTGACCCGTTTAGGAGTTATTGCCCTTTATAGTCAATTTTTAACCATTTTTCGTTAATTAAAGTAATCTTTTACAAAAATCTTCTCCTCTGAAACTACTGGGCCAAATTAATCCAAACTTGGCCACAATCATCTTTGGGGTATCTAGTTTAAAAAATGTGTGGCGTGACCTGGTCAACCAACCAAGATGGCCGCCACGGCTAAAAATAGAACAAAGGGGTAAAATGCAGTTTTTGGCTTATAACTCAAAAACCAAAGCATTTTGAGGAAATCTGACGGGATAAAAATGTTTATCAGGTCAAGATCTATCTGCCCTGAAATTTTCAGATGAATCAGTCAATCGGTTGTTGGGTTGCTGCCCCTGAATTGGTAATTTTGAGGAAATTTTGCTGTTTTTGGTTATTTATTATCTTGAATATTATTATAGATAGAGATAAACTGTAAACAGCAATAATGTTCAGCAAAGTAAGATCTACAAATAAGTCAACATGACCAAAATGGTCAGTTGACCCGTTTAGGAGTTATTGCCCTTTATAGTCAATTTTAACCATTTTTCATAAATTAAATTAATCTTTTACAAAAATCTTCTCCTCTGAAACTACTGGGCCAAATTAATCCAAACTTGGCCACAATCATCTTTGGGGTATCTAGTTTAAAAAATGTGTGGCGTGACCTGGTCAACCAACCAAGATGGCCGCCACCGCTAAAAATAGAACATAGGGGTAAAATGCAGTTTTTGGCTTATAACTCAAAAACCAAAGCATTTTGAGGAAATCTGACATGGGGATAAAAATGTTTATCAGGTCAAGATCTATCTGCCCTGAAATTTTCAGGTGAATCGGTCAATCGGTTGTTGGGTTGCTGCCCCTGAATTGGTAATTTTGAGGAAATTTTGCTGTTTTTGGTTATTATCTTGAATATTATTATAGATAGAGATAAATTGTAAACAGCAATAATGTTCAGCAAAGTAAGATCTACAAATAAGTCAACATGACCAAAATGGTCAGTTAACCCCTTTAGGAGTTATTGCCCTTTATAGTCAATCTTTAACCATTTTTCATAAATCTAAGTAATCTTTTACAAAATCTCCACTGAAACTACTAGGCCACAATCCTCTTTGCGGTATCTAGTTTGAAAAATGTGTCCGATGACCTGGCCATTCAACCAAGATGGCCGCCACGGCTAAAAATAGAACATAGGGGTAAAATGCAGTTTTTGGCTTATAACTATGAATTCAAAGCATCTAGAGCAAATCTGACAAGAAGTTAAATTGTTAATCAAGTCAATATCTATCTGCCCTGAATTTTTCAGATGAATTGGACAACTGGTTGTTGGGTTGCTGCCCTCCAATTGGTAATTTTTAAAGAAATTTTGCCGTTTTTGGTTATCTTGAATACTATTATAGATAGCGATAAACTGTAAACAGCAATAATGTTCAGCAAAGTAAGATCTACAAATAAGTCAACATGACCTAAATGGTCAATTGACCCCTTAAGGAGTTATTGCCCTTTATAGTCAATTTTTAACAATTTTCATTAATTTGGTAAATATATGTAAATTTTTACCAAATATAGTTCTCTGTTACTAATGGGCAAAGTTCATTATAGATATAATTGTAAGAAGCAAAATTGTTCAGTAAAGTAAGAACTTCAAACACATCACCATCACCAAAATACAATTTTGTCATGAATCCATTTGTGTCCTTTGTTTAATATGCACATAGACCAAGGTGAGCGACACAGGCTCTTTAGAGCCTCTAGTTATGGACACATTCTTGTTTATTCTGTTTTCCTGTTCTCATCTACTTTCATGCTTTTGAATCAATTGATTAGACACTCATTTTCCAATTACAGTCGAAATTCTTTTCTTCATTACTGGTCAACCCAGTTTGCAGAAGCTTTAAACATGTTAAAATATTTGTCATCCTGACTATGCATGAAATATTTGCCACAGGTCTGTAAGCAATTGAATTAAATAACAGTATAAATTCTTTTCTTCATTACTGGTCAACCCACTTTGCAGAACCTTTAAACCTGTTAAAATTTTTGTCATCGTGAATATGCATTTACTATTTAATTCTCATCCTGAATATGCATGAACTATTTTATTCTCATCCTGAATATGCATGATGTATTTTATTCTCATCCTGAATATGCATGATGTATTTTACTTTCATCCTGAATATGCATGAACTATTTTATTCTCATCCTGAATATGCATGAACTATTTTATTCTCATCTTGAATATGCATGATGTATTTTATTCTCATCTTGAATATGCATGATGTATTTTATTCTCATCCTGAATATGCATGATGTATTTTATTCTCATTCTGAATATGCATGAATTATTTGCCATGGTGGTTAAGCAAACAGAAATAAATCAATAGATTCAAGTAGAAAAATGTATTTCCCCACTGGATTCAATTGTAGAATGTGTATTGAAGTGACAGTAGTGGGTGGAAATGAATTATAATCTGAATTAATGTCAACAAAAAAGTCTTTAATTTATTGTTTTTCTCTAAGGGCAGTTAATCTTTTGTATTAGAATACCCATTGGACAAAAAACAATGACTAATTGATATTTCTAAAATTATTGCTTCAATGATAGATGATATTTTAAAACGATTGTAATAATTTTTATTGTGTTTCTCTAAAAACAAAATACTTTTGGGAGGCATTATTTGAAAGGTTTATTTCATTGAAAGAAAAAAGTAGTCATGCCTGAATAAGAAATGAGAACATTATTAATATTTATTAAATTTATTTCTTTTTTTGTTTTGTTTGGGTCTAATGATCTGTTTAGAGTTATTTGATAATGAACAATAAATTCTTAAGATTGCAAAACACAATTCTTTCATTTTTCCTAAAGCATCATAAGTATCTGTTTTTTTTTCAAGAAACTGACTTTAGAAAGTTGGTTTTTAGAATGGAATCGTGCTAGAACTGAAAAAAAGTTAATACAACAGTATTTTTTTGTCCCCCCAAAAAAAGGTTCCTATTGCTTTACTTAAATTAATTTGTACTATATCTCCTTTGCACTTCTATACAGCTACTGAAAAGAAAAGAGGGGCGAGAGATACCAGAGGGACATTCAAACTCATAAATCGAAAATAAAAGGACTTAGCCATTTCTAATAAAGAAAAAGCATTTCTAATAAAGAAAAAGGCAAAGCTTAATGATTCTTTTTTAATGGTAATTGCTGTATCGCTTACAGTTCTTAATGTCTAGACAGGCCTCTTCCTATTCAAAAGGTGATAATTCTTAATTTGAAGATGTCCTATTAGATTATGCATATGAGTTTTCAGTAGACTGTTTTTCGGAATAAGTTAATTTAAAGACTAGACAGACAAGATCATTTAATGAGTTATAAGTTAATGATAACTGACATTTCTAAATGTGTGTTGTTGTTTTGTTTACTTTGAATTCAAGTGTTGTTAAATTAGCAAGAGAAAATAAAAATGGTGAAGCAAAAACAATTATGTATAAATGATCTTAGTTCCTTGTTATTGTAATGGAATGTCTGCAACATTTTCATTTGTAATTGTTTTTATGGGCAAAGGTCTAGACTTAAGCCAGGTTGTTACTATCAAAGTTAAAGTGGTCAAATAAAACTGACCAGATGAACTTGTTTGAAATCGATGCTTTGTTGTCAATGCAAAATCGAAAGACTGGGATTGAAGTTAAGACTGCAGATGAAAAAAGGGGAACATCAATAATAAGAGGTAATGAAAATTGTGTTTATAATCCGTTTTTTTTTTTCTCCAAATAATAAAAACATTGCAATAATTTCTGAATTTACAGTAAATACATTCTGGATAAACAAAATTTCACTCTTTTCCTGTGTCATAGATGGTACTGCTTAACAGAAGAATTCTGGATAGCAATCTTTACACTGTAGTCACCCAACAGTTCTGGGCCAAAAATAAAATATTGTTTGTTTCCCCTCACACGACCGACCCGGTAAAATCACCGCGACCCGAAAAATTTTATTGGCCATTCTTGTCCACTATTTTTTTTTGCTATGTTGGTTTTTGGTGATACCTTTATGATGCTGTAGTCAACGAGCGTTTTAAATAAAGGCATTTTTGCAAGGAAGCATCTAAATGATTCGGAATCATGGAAACAAAGCCACACGATTTGTGTGCAAGGGTGATCTTTTTTGAAAATCAAAAAAAACCTGAAGCATCTTTCAACCCGCTGAGTGCATCTTGATTTGTTTTTGTATCTAACCTCTGTTCCTGAATCGTGCTTTAAAATCTATCTACTTACTTTGTCTTTGAACAGGTTGGGCACAAGTCAGGAAATGTGGGATACATGTATTCCTTGCTTTCAGGGAACGTCCCTGTTTTCTGGTGTAAAAAAAAACCCAGTTTAAATGGGATTTCCTTTTTCAATTTATGGCATGAACATTACAAAAGGGCATGTTTTAACGTTATAACTGCATCTGTAGAATTCAAAAATACTTATTAAAATTATTTTAGGAAATACAAAAATGAATATAAAGTGAAGCCGTGTTTCTTCTAGAACTCGAAAAAAAACATACAAATCTTTGTTTAGGAATCAATTGACCAAGCTGCATGATCCAGGTGTAACTGAACATAACTAAATTAATATGTTCACTTTTATTGAAAATTTTTATTCATTGAATTTTAATTCCCAAGTGATCAACATACATGTATCTTTTTGTCATCTCATAATTGATGATCAAGGTATGAATTGGTGAACAAAGGAATTGTTTTGTTGTGAGTTATGCATCAAATTTGACTTGAAATAAACTTGATTAACTAAAAAAACACTTGCTATCATTAAGCATTGTTATCACAAGTAGAATATGCGCTTTTGTAGATTTCATTACATTAAATGAATAGGAAAAAAGGAGGTCCCTGTATACTGTTTTGTTTTAACACCAGAAAACTGGGGTGTACACTGAATTAGATTACAGGGAATACCCACTTTTCTTGACTTGAGCCTTACCTGTTGAATTTTGTTGAATTTTATATAAATTCAATATAGAAAACCATATCAAGGAATAAAATAAAATAATTTGCCTACCTACCTGCCCATACCCTAACAACCTCAGTCGGGTGAGGGAAAACAAAGATATTTTTAATGTTGACCCTGTAGCAACATGAAAACAACCTTTCATTGTCAGAAGTAATCTCCAAACAATTGTTCTATTTACAGATAGCCAAACACATGGAAAAGAACCAAAGAAAAAACCATGGAAACCAAAATCCTTTTTCCCGTTGTCTGGTAGGAAAGAGGCTAGAGGAAAAGAACCAGTACTGAACGACATTTTGATCCTGGCCAAGCATATATTTGGTAAGTGTGTATGGCTACAGACATGTCAGTTACTTTGTGTTGATAGATTTGAGTCGCTCACAATTTTGTTAAAAATCTTGAATGAACAGACTAAAGGAGAATCAAAAGTCAAATAAGCATTTTTTTTTATAATTACTAAATTTGAAGATCAACCTCTTTTTTTACCTTTTTTAAAATTAATTGAAGTTCTTATCAATATTTCTTTGAAGGTCAAGGTCAGTTACTTGAAATAGAATGATTAAAAAAAGATTTTCAGGTTTAAAAAAAAAAACAGACTGTATTTTGGGATTGAAACCAGACTAGCAATATATACAATGTATATGATCACATACAATGTGTGGAATATACAGTTTGGTTCTGAGGTCATTTATCAAGATCAATGTTACTAAGAAAAATGCTTTTTCATAAGATAATTGACAGGACCCTACATTGGATTAGAACCAAACTTAGAGATATAGATATGGTAACAATATGAAAAGAAGGAGATCCCTTATGGATTTTTGCTTTGAAAATAAGTCAAGAGTCAGGATCCCAGTTACCATGGTTACTAAGATTATATATATATATATATATATATATAAATATACTTTTGAAAGTATCAACCAAAGAAAATCACAATTCAGTTATGCCAGTTGTCAGGCAGTAAATTGTATTTCTGTTTATTTCAGCTTGCATTAATTTCCTTAGTGTTCATACCTTAAATATTCCAAAATAAGTTTACCAAGTAACTACAGATTCATATTTTGTACACTTACAAAACATTATGTATTGTAGTGAATTTTCATGCCATTGCATGTTAAAGCAATGTATTAATGATATATAGTCAGATACTCAATAAACTATGAATGTGTATATAGTAATATAACAAAATTATTTGTGAAGAATAACACCAGTTGCAGAAGGAAGTGAATGCATCTATTTGTTGTACCTTCCCTTATGGTCAAAGATAGATAACTCAATTCAAAATATGACTTACCTGCAGTAATGAATCTAAAGATAGATAACTATTTTCATCATATGTTCTACCTGCAGTTATGGTCAAAGATAGATAACTATATTGAAAATATGTCCCTCCTACAGTTTTGGACAAAGATAGATAACTCTGTACTAAATATGTTCTACCTACAGTTATGGTCAAAGATAGATAACTCAATTGAAAATATGTTCTATCTGCAGTTATGATAAAAGATAGATAACTCAATTCAAAATATGTTTTACCTACATTTATGGTAAATATGTTGTTTTTTTCTTACAAACACCATGATTAATGTTTAGAATTGTCTAAACAATGTGAGCTGTTCAAGTTCTTTAACACTTGACATCTATAAACTTATAATAAAATCTTTGCTTTTGTCTTATACTATAATGAAACACAAATAAAACTGAGTTTAGTTGAGATATACTAAGTATAAAGTTTTAGATTTAGCTCTATAAAATAAAATCTAAAGAATATATTGGCCCAGGCTGTGCGAAAATTTCCAACAAATCAATGGTTTGCATCAATTATTATAAGCTCTTATCTCTATATTCATAATAGATCTGACTTTTCCCCAAATGTGACCTACAGATTATGATCTATCACTGGGTTGTACTAATATGAGCATGACTGGTGGGGCCACATGTGGAGCAGAATCTGCTTACTGTTTGGGAGCACCTGTTATCACCCCTCGTTTTTTATTTGGGGTTTTTATTGCTCTGTCTTGAGTTTTACTAAGGTGTGTTTTGTGTACTGTGGTTTGTCTGTTGTTTTCTTTTTCTTTTTTAGCCATTGTGTGTTTTGTGTACTGTGGTTTGTCTGTTGTTTTCTTTTTCTTTTTTAGCCATGGTGTTGTCAGTTTGTTTGCAACTGATAAGTTTGAATGTCCATTAAGTATGTACTTATAGGTGAGGTTTTGGAATTTGTGTCAAATGTTCGGACTCCTTGGTGTTTTTCCATACAATACAATGTAAAATATTCTGCCCCATAATACCCATTTATTTTTTCATATAAGACTTAATAGCTCATGAAAGGTCATTTACCAATATTTTAGAAAATTCTTAATTTTCTTTCCTTTGTTTTGAGACCTAATAATACCAATGCAAATATAAAGGTAAAAGTCTGAGACAGCCTTTTCCTGCCATATTTTTTAAATCTCAAATATCTCGAAAAAGAGGTCCATAACCTATCAATATTTTCAGCTTATTTTTATCCTTAATTGATGCTCTACCAGCTTAAAGTATCAATTTTAAATTTTTAATTTATTAATTTTCATCTAACCTCAGCTAAGTAATTCCTTAAGTATCTGAAATTTGTCACTATTAAAGAATTATATCTGTTATAAGAGGGGGGATAGGAACTTTATTGGGACTCCGGGATCGGGTATTTTTAAGCTCAGGATTTTGGGATTGACACTTTCGGGATCTGGGAGTTCTTCATTTGAATTTCAGGACCTTGGGATTATGTTGTTTTTAAGCCCAGGATTTCGGGATTTCGTGTTTTTAACCCAGGGATTTCGGGGTCAGGACCCCTCCTTCCCTCCCTCTCATAACCAAAGTAAAACTTCATTTAAATCTCATTCTGAATCCAATCTTTTCAAGAAGTCTTTAAACACTAAAGTACGTTTAGTATGATAATGAAGTCATACTATTTTCGTCCACAATAAAGATTTGTTTACAATTGAAAGATCGTAGCGACCAAATGTTAAAGAGCTCTACTGTTCCATTACAGCAGTAATGTTCCATTCAAGATTTCCAATATATCTTCTGCGAAAGATATAACATCTTTATGGAGTACATTTCCATTAAGAAACTGACACTTTCTCAGAACAATGCTTATTTCTGTTAAAACAAACCTCTTTTTATTTGTTATTTTGCTAACAAACTCTGACAAATATTGGTGTTTTTGTTTTAATTATGGTTTATTGTATAACTTGATTTATTCCTATTGTCATGCATATTTTGAAACGATACTAACTTTTCAATTTTTCAATATTCTGTATAACAGGATTAGGGTTTCCATAAATGAGAATAACAGGATAGAAAAAATAAAAAATAGGGCCAAAAGGAAAATAAATAGTGGAATAATGTAATATAAGGAAATAAATGGTAAAATTGAAAATGAAAATTAGCCCAAAATATGGAAATGACCCACCACCTTTTTCCAACCACCAAAAACAAAATGGCAGTAAAAATATGCAAACAAGGGTAACCATATGACCACCCTTTGACGGATGTCTATATATCTCAAGCTATTAATGGCAAAATATTGATAGAATAAATTCTTTGAAATTGGAACATGATAACGACAACCTAGAGTGTAGGTGCACTTTTAGATGTCATATTTCAAATGTAAATGTCGTATAAATATAAAAATGGAAAGAGAAGGGAAGCCATTTCTTTGTAGACTGTTTTCCTCTCCTATAAATGTTTCCAATTTCCATGGCTATTATAGGTTATTTATAATACAGTGATTGAGTACTTTGTTCAATGGTTCAGGCTATTAGTTCTCTATTCTTCGTAAGTCGGTAGGCCATTATCCATTTGTTTTGTGTTAATGTCCAGTCTTACAAAACAAGTTAACAAGTAATTTATTGACTTGTGTACTTGTTCGAATTGTTTGACATTTTGTCATGTCAGCTTAGAATGAGCCAGTCGTTGCTGTCTTGTCATATTTGGATTAAATTGTTTTCTGGTCTGTACGTCCGTTCAGGGTTTGTTTCTTTATAGGAAAAGTTGATTGATTTTTTGTAAGTAGATTTTACATGAACATGTAGATTTATTCATTATCCTTCTGTTGCAAATGGCAAATCAAATGGAAAAATTACTGTTTCTACAGATTTTTTTTTCTACAAATTGTTTTTTAGGAGCTGTAAGATTATATAAATTTACTTAGTAATAAAGAAATGAACCTCTAGTATGATTGAAAAAAAATATGTTTTATATATCTCAAAAAGGGCATGTTTCTGACAGGATTTTCGTTCATTGGTGTCAACTGTAATATGAGATGTGTCTTAAATGTAACTTGAGATGTATACCATGGTTATGTGATAACTGTAACATGATATATGTCTTTAATGTAATATGAGATATACCTTAACATTAACATGAGATACGTCTTAACATTCACATGATATATTTCTTAACTTTAACAGGCGATATGTCTTAACTGTTACATGAGGTATGTCTTAACTGTAACACAATATATGTCGTAACTGTTACATAAGATAGGCCTTAACTTTAACATGGGACATGTCTTAACTGTTTCACGAGATATGTCTTAACTTTAATATGCGATATGTCTTAACTTAAACATGAGATATGTCCTAACTGTAACATGAGATATGTCTTAACTATAACATATGATATGTCTTAACTGTAACATGAGACATGTCTTAACTTTAACATACAATATGTCTTAACTTTAACATGTGATATGTCTTTGATATAACATGGTACATTAACTTTTACATGAGAGTAACATGAGATATATCTTTAATGTAACATGAGATATGTTTTTATTGTTCATGAGACATGTCTTAACTGTAACTATAATATGAGATGTATAGCATAGTTATGTGATAAGTGTAACATGATATATGTCTTTAATGTAATATGAGATATATCTTAACATTAACATGAGATACGTCTTAACATTAGCATGATATATTTCTTACCTTTAACATAAGATATGTCTAAACTGTAACATATGATATATCTTTACTGTAACATGGTATATGTATTAACTGTTACATGAGAGTAACATGAGGTATATCTTTACTGTAACATGAGATATGTTTTCATTGTTCATGAGATATGTCTTAACTGTAACTATAATATGAGATGCTTAGCATAGTAATGTGTAACATGATATATGTCTTTAGTGTAATATGAGAAATATCTTAACATTAACATGAGATACGTCTTTTAAACATAAACATGAAATATTTCTTCAGTGTAACATGAATTATGTCTGAACTGCTACATGAGAAATGTCTTAACTGTAACATAAGATATATATCATGTATATATGAATTGTAACATGAGATATGTCTTAAGTATAACCTGAGATATGTATTAAGTGTAGCTGAGATACATCTTAACTGTAACATAAGATATGTCTTAACTGTAACATGAGACATGTCTTAACTTTAACATACAATATGTCTTAACTTTAACATGTGATATGTCTTTGCTGTAACATGGTACATGTCTTAACTGTTACATGAGAGTAACATGAGATATATCTTTACTGTAACATGAGATATGTTTTTATTGTTCATGAGACATGTCTTAACTGTAACTATAATATGAGATGTATAGCATAGTTATGTGATAAGTGTAACATGATATATGTCTTTAATGTAATATGAGATATATCTTAACATTAACATGAGATATGTCTTAACATTAACATGATATATTTCTTTATTTTAACATAAGATATGTCTTAACTGTAACATATGATATATCTTAACTTTAACAGGCGATATGTCTCAACTGTTACATGAGGTATGTCTTTACTGTAACATGGTATATGTATTAACTGTTACATGAGAGTAACATGAGATATATCTTTACTGTAACATTAGATATGTTTTCATTGTTCATGAGATATGTCTTAACTGTATCTATAATATGAGATGTTTAGCATAGTTATGTGTAACATGATATACGTCTTTAGTGTAATATGAGAAATATGTTAACATTAACATGAGATACATTTTAACATAAACATGAAATATTTCTTCAGTGTAACATGAATTATGTCTGAACTGCTACATGAGAAATGTGTTAACTGTAACATAAGATATATATGAATTGTAACAGGCGATATGTCTCAACTGTTACATGAGGTATGTCTTTACTGTAACATGGTATATGTATTAACTGTTACATGAGAGTAACATGAGATATATCTTTACTGTAATATTAGATATGTTTTCATTGTTCATGAGATATGTCTTAACTGTATCTATAATATGAGATGTTTAGCATAGTTATGTGTAACATGATATACGTCTTTAGTGTAATATGAGAAATATGTTAACATTAACATGAGATATGTTTTAACATAAACATGAAATATTTCTTCAGTGTAACATGAATTATGTCTGAACTGCTACATGAGAAATGTGTTAACTGTAACATAAGATATATATGAATTGTAACATGAGATATGTCTTAAGTGTAACCAGAGATATGTATTAAGTGTAGCTGAGATACATCTTAACTGTAACATAAGAACTTTAACATGAGACATGTCTTAACTGTAACCTTAACTTTAACATGACATTTGTCTTAATTGTATTACTCAATTTATTTCACTTGACTGGGCGGAGGTTAACTGTCTCGCTCATAATAAACCATTCCATCTATAGATAGGTGTTTTAGGATAAACTCATCAATGAAGTGTCCAGTTATTCTTTTGTAAATTCCTTTGATGGCAGTGATAGGTGATTAGAAATCAGTAATAATTATAACGGCAATCATCCTAATCACACACATCTTTAAATAGACTGTCCTTATGCAAATTAAAATGTAAGCTCCGCCCGATCAGTTGAAATGACATTGGTAATAACACAGGGTATGTCTTAACTTTATCATGAGATATGTCTTGACTGTAACATGACATATGTTTTAACTATAACATGGTATATGTCTTTACTGTAACATGGTATGTCTTAACTGTAACTTGAGATATGTCTGAACTGTATCATGACATATGTCTTTACTGTATCATGACATATGTCTTAACTGTAACTTGATATATGTTTTAACTGTTACATGAGATATGTCTTAACTGTAACATGAGATATATCTTAACTGTAACATGATATATGTTTTAATTGTTACATGAGATGTGTCTTAACTGTGACAATAAGATATGCATTTTCAAGTAACATGAGATATGTCTTAACTGTAACATGAGAAATGTCTTAACTGTAACATGAGAAAAGTCTTACCTGTAACATAAACTATATATAAACTGGAACATAAGATATGTTTTAAGTGTAACATAAGATGTCTTAAGTGTAACATAAGATATGAATTTAAGTGTAACATATTAGATATGTCTTAAGTGTAAAATGATGTATCGTAAGTGTAACATGAGCTATGTTTAAAGTGTAACATGAGATATGTAATAAATGTAACTTGAGATATGTCTAAACTGTAACATGAGCTATGTCTTAACTATTTCATGAGGTGTGTCTTAACTGTACCATTAGAAATAGCTTAACTGTACCATGAGATATGTCTTAACTTTTACACAATATAGGTCTTAACTGTTACATAAGATATGCCTTAACTTTAACATAGGATATGTCTTAACTGTTTCACAAGACACGTCTTAACTGTTTCACAAGATACGTCTTAACTTTTACATATGATATGTCTTAACTTAAACATGTGATATGTCTTAACTATAACATATGATATGCCTTAACTTTTACATGAGATAGGTCTTAACTGTAACATAAAATATGTCTTAACTGTAACACAATATATGTCTTAACTGTTACATAAGATATGCCTTAACTTAAACATAGGATATGTCTTGTCTGTTTCAGGAGATATGTCTTAACTTTAACATGAGATATGTCTTAACTATAACATATGATATGTCTTAACTTTAACATGAGATATATGTCTTAACTATAACATATGATATGTCTTAACTTTAACATAGATATGTCTTAACTGTAACACAATATATGTCGTAACTGTTACATAAGATATGCCTTAACTAAAACATGAGAAATGGCTTAACTGTAACATGAGATTTGTCTTAACTATATATAACATATATTATGTCCTAACTGTAACATGAGATATGTCTAACCTATAACATATGATATGTCTTAACTATAACATATGATATGTCTTAACTTTAACATAGAAATGTCTTAACTGTAACACAATATATGTCGTAACTGTTACATAAGATATGCCTTTACTTAAACATGAGATATGGCTTAACTGTAACATGACATTTGTCTTAACTATATATAACATATGATATGTCCTTACTGTAACATGAGATATGTCTAACCTATAACATATGATATGTCTTGACTGTTACATACGATATGTCTTAAGTTTAACATGAGATATGTCTTTGCTGTAACATGGTACATGTCTTAACTGTTACATGTCTTAACTGTTACATGAGAGTAACATGAGATATATCTTCACTGTAACATGAGATATGTTTTCATTGTTCATGAAACATGTCTTAACTGTAACTATAATATGAGATGTATAGCATAGTTATATGATAACTGTTACATGATATATGTCTTTAATGTAATATGAGATATATCTAAACATTAACATGTGATATGTCTTAACATTAACATGATATAATTCTTGACTCTAACATAAGATATGTCTTAACTGTAACATATGATATATCTTAACTTTAAGAGCCGATATGTCTTAACTGTTACATGAGGTATGTCTTTACTGTAACATGGTATATGTATTAACTGTTACATGAGAGTAACATGAGATATATCTTTAAAGTAAGATGAGATATGTTTTCATTGTTCATGAGATATGTCTAAACTCTAACTATAATATGAGGTGTTTAGCATAGTTATGTGATAACTGTAACATGATATATGTCTTTAGTGTAATATGTGATATATCTTAACATTAACATGAGATACGTCTTAACATAAACATGAAATATTTCTTCAGTGTAACATGAATTATGTCTAACTGCTACATGAGAAATGTCTTAACTGTAACATAAGATATATATGAATTGTAACATGAGATATGTCTTAAGTGTAACCTGAGATATGTATTAAGTGTAGCTGAGATACATCTTAACTGTAACATAAGATATGTCTTAACTATAACATGAGATATGTCTTAACTGAAACCTTAACTTTAACATGACATATGTCTTAATTGTAACACAGGGTATGTCTGAACTGTATCATGACATATGTCTTTACTGTAACATGAGATATATCTTAACTGTAATATGAGATATGTTTTAATTATTCATGAGATATGTCTTAACTGTAACATGATATATGTTTTAACTGTTACATGAGATATGTCTTAAGTGTGACAGTAAGATATGCATTTCCAAGTGTAACATGAGATAGTCTTAAGTGTAACTTGAGGTTTGTCTTAAGTGTAGCATGCAATATGTCTTAAGTGTAACATGGTGTATGTCCTAAGTGTTTCATGACAATGTCTTAACTGTAACATGAGATATGTTTTAAGTGTAACATGTGATATGTCTTAACTGTAAAATAAGATATGTCTTAATTGTAACATGAAATATATCTTAAAATTAACATAAGATATGTCTTAATGACATAAGAAATGATTTAAGTGTTGTATGAGATATGTCTTCACTGTATCACGAGATATGTCTTAACTGTAAGAAGATATATGTCATTACTGTAACATGGTATATGTCTTGATATGTGGTAAACATGTTTCTTACAGCTTTATTGTTCATTGGTGTCATTAGTTTTGATTGTTTTAGGCTGTAGCCATTTCTGAAGTTCTTCTCCAGATAATCCCAGCTTTTATTTACACCTACAACACACAAACATTAAAATAAATAAGATATTCAATTGATTGTTCTATTCAAGTTTATTAAAGAAAAAGCATACTTCTAAACTTGTACAATGTCTTGATTTTTGGCCAGGAGAAAAAAACATCTAAGCAGATGGGAATTACTTTACATGAACTCATTATTTCATGTAACAATCAAGACAGCCTACTTGGCAAGTCAAATCTGATTGTTAATGAATAATGTTCTCCTTGGCTTATAGTGCTCTGAGTGCTTTGAATTATTTAAGTTCTGAGAGCAATGGTTTTTGAATGGTTTATTGAGCTTCTGTCAGTTTTAATTAAACACTTCTATTCCTTGTACATGAATTACACAACATGGAATTTGTATGCATACTAATTGCATGATAGACAGGCATGTGACATAGTTCGTAATTCTAATTCGGTTTATTACAAGGTCTTTACCCTCGTAAAAGTTAAGGCTCTGTTGAATTGATTTACATCTTTTGTGTGTAGTTCCTTTGAAATTTTACTTGCAAGTTTTATAACAGTAACAATAAAAATTCTTAGCTGATTTGCATATAGGGTATTAAATAATTATTTATTTCCAGCTTGCCCTTCATCACTTTATACAATATAACAATATACAACTATAATTTCTAATGCACCTTTGTCTCTTTTAGAAATGTCTGATGTGTAAAGATAATTCCAAATATTTAATTATATACTGAAGAATTGGAAAGTAGTATGGGTACACATAAACGACAGAATTATATTTAAGTGCCAGTCTTTGTAAGAATCAGGCAATTTAGATAAAAATTAAAACATGATCAGAAAAAAACCACCGAGCTAATCATGCTATTTTTAAAATACTAACCATCATCCTGAGTTAAAAAGTGTTAGTCTTTCGTTTGTGTGTGTCTGGTAATATCAAATAACTTGGTTAGAAAATTGGTTAGAACGATAGCAAATTACAGAGTTATCTCCCCTTATTAGTTAATTTCTAGTGCATTTCAACCAACTTGTATCTTCTATTACCACAACAGAACATGGAAATGAATGTTATTTTTGTGCATAACTACATATTATGAACTGAAATCAGTGTCAAATTGGGTGGGTTTGTTTTGTCATGTTTTCACCACTGCCTGATTCTTAGGCAGACTGGCACTTAAGTATTTTGTCTCCTCTGTCTACATATAATGAAGTCATCAAGATACAAGACAGTGATAGGGATAAGGGGACAGTTTGAATTTGTATTAAAGTGTAATACTTAGGACTAAAAAGACCAGGATTCTTTATGCCAACTGGATACAAAAGCCTTATGTTACAAGTTTCCATCTGTTTATGACCTTATTTCCATGGTTCAGTGACTACATTTGTATGTCTTGAAACAATAGGGACATAGCAATCCTACATGGCAATCCAATTAATTACCACATTAACATATTGTTGTCCTGAATTTACACATAACTTGCCACTGGACATGAACCAAATATCCAATATTGTCATCATCATGCAATAAGATTAAACTCAGAAAAAAAACTTAATTTTATAACATTTAGGGTTTGAGTACATGAGTGGACACTGCCATTAATGGTAAAATTACCTCCAAGCCTATGTTATTTTAGTCCAGAGAAACATAATTTTGAAAATTGATATCAGTTTTGTCAAAAGGGGGCGACTCAGGGGCTTTTAAGCCCTCTTCTCTCCCCAAGTCTTCTGTTCACCACTGGTTGTAGCATTAAACACAAATACATATATATATTCTAATATACCCATCAGACTGAACTAGCTACCGGGTAACTTGATTAAAACAGAAAAAGGTCAACTTGAAATTACTGTCTGAAAGCATATATTCATCAATAAAACCATCTTGTCTTCTTGTTAAAATGTAATAAAAGTCATCTGTTATCTATAATCTTATAGTTTATAATTGATAATCAGCATGTATCAGTTATTTGATGCAGGTGCTCCTTGGGGATTTGATTGGCAGCTGTTCATTTCGCTTTACAAGAAAAAATACATTTCTTTTTCTTGAAATTGATCTAGTGAATAATGTTCGACATGATCATTTTGTATTGCACTTCATTTACCGATACATTTTCTTTTCTTTCTGGGTTGATCTATGAAACTTTTAATGATCAGAGATGATAAAGTTGAAAGGATTAAATTTAGAAATTATCAATCCTTAAGGACCTAAGAGTAAATTCTTACGTTCGTGGAATTGATTATTTGTGTAATTATTTGAGACACAAATTTTATCCTTTTTACTTGAAAATTATAAACCAAGCAAAATTATGTTATACAAGACATCAATTAAAAATGTTTTGTATTTACTCAGTACTTTTAAATTTTCTTCCTGGTTTAGGTTATCTTTAGAGAATTTAGAGAATTAGTTGGAAGAAATATTAGAAATTGACTTCTGTAGGTTTCAGCTTGCAGTAAGTTGAATCGACAAAATTGTACTTGATAATGGAAAACATAAAATAAGTGCCAATTACTTCCGTGTTTGGAAATAAAAATAAAATCTTACGCAATACTTTATGTTGTATTACTCTATAATTTAGTTTTGGATGTAACGCGTCTTCTGATTGGCTGACGTTATTTTGTTATGAGCCCATAGACATAATTTAGTCATGTGACCGTGACGTCATCAACGTTTTTTCATGGTTTTCTACGGTTTAAAATGGAATTTAGACTTAAATTATAAGAAATGACTGTAATATTTTTTCTGTCTATGAAGAAATAACATTAAAAATTTGGTGCACACTGAATAACGTGCGTAGCGGGTTATTTAACAGTGTGCACCAAATTTTTAATGTTATTTCTTCATAGACAGAAAAAATATTACAGTCATTCCTTAATTACCAAAATAATACAGTTATATTTTTATGCCCCACCTATGATAGTAGAGGAGAAATATGTTTTCTGGTCTGTGTGTCCGTTTGTTCGTCTGCCCCACTTCAGGTTAAAGTTTTTGGTCAAGCTAGTTTTTGATGAAGTTGAAGTCCAATCAACTTCAAACTTAGTACACAATAATAATATGCCTATGATATGATCTTTCTAATTTTGATTCCAAATTAGATTTTTACCCCAATTTCTCGGTCCTCTGAACATTGAAAATGTTTTAGTGTAAGTTTGAGGTTAAATTTTTTGTTTTAAGTTTTTGGTCAAGGTAGTTTTTGATGAAGTTGCAGTCCAATCAACTTGAAACTTATTACAAATGTTCCTTATGATATGATCTTTCAAATTTAAATGCCAAATTAGATTTTTACCCCAATTTCATGGTTCAATGGACATAGAAAATAATAGTGCTAGTGGGGCATTCTTGTACTGTGGACACATTCCTGTTTTCCTGTTTTACCATGAATCTTTTAATAAAAAAAATATGAATGAAATCTAAAATGCTCTTTCAGAAATTGGCATTTATGAAAGAGAACATGAGGCTGGGGGTTCCTTCTAAATAAACTGTATTTGATTATGTGTATTCATAATAGAAGACACAAAATTTGACAAACTTCCTTAGGCAAGTATTTTATTATTGACTATTTGGTTATCAGAAGGGAGATTATATGCCAAAGGATAAAACCAAATTATCCATTTTAACTTTGTTGTATGCATCATGTTTTTTATTTTTCATATAAGGGCCTTCAAATTATAGCCCACTATAATTATAGCCTAGTTTTCTTGTTTGAATTGTTTTACATTGTCTTATCTGGGCCTTTTATAGCTGACTATGCGGTATAGGCTTTGCTCATTGTTGAAGGCGGTACGGTGACCTATAGTTGTTAATGTCTGTGTCATTTTGGTCTCTTGTGGACAGTTGTCTCATTTGCAATCATACCACATCTTCTTTTTTATATACTATAATTTCTGGGTTTTTCTCATTGTTTTAAAAAAAGGCGATATGTTTGCCTTTAATTCAGCTTTCATCCACTTTATTTGAACTTTGGTGAAAAAGCTGAGCAATAGTGTTTGGAACTAAAATTTATTAAATGATGACAAAAAAAGCATTCAAAAATATTGTTTGCAAATGCAAATTTAATCTACCAGTATGTATACCATTTATGTGTCAAAATTAATTTTTAGACATGTTTTTCTGTCTTATCAGACTGACCAATCCAACTTTTCCACATAAAAAATATGTAAACAAATAAATAAAATAAAAGAATTCCTGGCTCTGCATTGGTTGAAATTAATCCTACCAAAAACTTAAGACATTTAAATACGGTCATCATTTAGTGATTTTTCTCCTTATTAAAACGTTTTTGCCTTTCTGGTTAAAGAATTATTAACTTGAATTTATAGTTTAGAGAATTTAATTTAGAACTATTAGAAGTAATTGACTGTCTGAAGGTCAGCTACAGCTCGAAATAGAATCATAAGGAGTGGAATTAATTATATGTATGAAAAAACAAAATTGGTCTTGTTGAATACATTAATTAAGCAAAAAATTATGTTAGTTTATATCTCACTTTAATCATGTTTATCATACAGATTGCTATTCTTCAACCTAGCGTTATTATAGACTCTGGTTTGCCTTGAAATTGTTAATTTTGAAAATTGAAAGAAATATTATGAACAAAACTTTACTCAGTACTCCGAGTACAAAATAAGTGCTCAAAACACAAAATCCATTATTCTGATTGGTTGATTCTTGAGTCTGAGTACAATAATCGTGCTTGAAAGTTTTAAGACCGCAAGGCCAGGTCTCAAAATTTTCTCAACTAACTCTGAATGAGATACTATTATGATCTTCTTTTTCAATGTTTAGGATAGAACTGTAGTTATGTGTTATTTTGGAATTTTATGGATAATTAAAGGGTTAAATACCATTGTAATAGAAACATACAACGTACGTGCTATACTTATATATATGGTGTATCAACCTGCAGCCCTTCTAACAGTCAGTACACTAAACCTGTTCTGTGGTACTTACACTTATACTGAATTAAGAAATAAGAATGGATTACGCCAAGACAGCAATTTTCTGATGATATCGTATTATTATTTAACTTAGACCTACCATCAAGTTTGCAATGCTTATTTACTGTATATGTAAGCCCTCTAAGATAATGATGTATTGAACCATCCTGAGACTCCCCGTTCTTTAAAAAATATTCTAGGGAAAACACTGTAAGCCACTCGCACTCATATTTATGTGGGCTGATTTCACTGTGTATTTGCATAAACAACTGGTACTTGACATTTTAAATAACTGTAAGACCTTAAGTTTTAGTTACTAAAGGTATTCAATATGTCATTAAGGAACGAACAATATTCTATTAGTAGATGAAAAAAGGTTGTCTCGTAAAGATAAGTTTACAAAGGAGTGAGTTCAATATTAACTGCCCATGCATTTTCGGAAAAATATCTGTTAATAAAGATCTCAAATTAAATATTAGTAAGCAATTTTATTTTCTTGTAATGCTTGTATCTGCTGATTATAAGAGGTCTGTCATAGTCCTTAACAGAAGCTTGAAATATGAACACGTCATAAATCAATATTTCTTAACTTAAGTCTATGTGGGTTTTTCATCCTGGCAATTGTTTAATTTCTTGTTATTTTTCTTTCTTTTTTTCACTCATTTATTCTTTGTTTTGAAAATGCACTGATTGGAATTTAAAATTTATATATAGATTGAAATAAACAATTTATTTCCCCATAGGCACATTGGTAGCCTTTTTCGAGATACAGACTTTAGAAAGTTGATTTTCTTAACGAAACCTTGCTAGAATCCAAGAAAAGTTATTAGGACAGTATTTTTTGGTCCAAAAAATATAGATTCGCGTTGCTTTTCTTAGCGTATTTTGTACTTATCTCCCATGCCTATCAATTTTGCCCTTAAAATTATGTGTCTTGTCCTAGCGTTGAAAAGTCATCTCAGTGCCTTTAGGGCTATGACATAATTTTTATTTTGTCTTGTGTATAAAGCAGAGTGCACGAAGTCTCTAATAATAAAAAATAACGGGCGCACATATCGACCAATCAGGATTAGCCATATTCTTAATTCTGCATACCATGTTATGCTCATAAAATGGCTGCGCCCATAAAATCAAATGGTGTATTGTAACCTATATGGCTTTGCATTGAAATCTGAGTTAAGGTATGCATTTATACTTTTACAATTTACTGTGTTATTGCTGACATGGCAAGAAGCATTTGGACACTGACTGCTTCACTCACTCAGATGGGACTAATCCTAATATTTTTCAGGGGGAATTTGGACTTTCTGTTTTTTGAGAATTTACTATAGACACTATTGAAATGCTTCTTTTCAGACCCTAGTCTATAAAACACCATATGAATAGATATAATTTTATGGAAATTTGTATTAAAATTGTTAACTTTCTAAAATTTCAAAGACTCTAAACTGCTATTAGATAACTCTGACATTGAGATCAGTGTCAAAGGTCAAGGTCAACAATTTTGACCTTTTCATGGATTTCATGGGTATTGGATGAACTACTAAGTGAAATGTTCAACAACAAATAAATTTTGAAAGACTTCCGTATGATCCTACAAAATGTGGTATTTTCAAAATAAATGAATCCCACAGCGTTATTAAAGAATGGAGAACTCTTTGGTAAATTTATGTTAATTTGCTGAATATCAATTTCATTTTAAGAAATAGTAATCTTATTTCTAAGCAGATATTACTTCATTACCATTAGTATTTAATGTCGGAACTGAATGCAAGATATTTAGATTGATTATTTTCAATTACACGACTGGAAAAGGATAAAAAAGGATTTAATTCAAAGCTTCAATTAAGCAGAGAAATCAACAAATCTTTATTCTTGTAGCAAAGTGCCAATTATCAGTTCATTGTCCTAGAGGGGCCGTTTACACTGAATATAACGGAAGTGCTTTATCCTAATATTATACATTTAGGATATGTAATATTTTCGTTAAAAAAGGGAAAGTCGTAAATTTCAACCCAGGAGACATTTATTTCTATTTTGGATTTAAATCAAAAGCTATTTCATCATTTATTGTTTTGACGAATCATTAAAGATGCACCAGAGACATGTAATTTCTCTTTCTCAAGGCCTGTTGTCAGTGTTGTAAGGTTGACAACTTTATAAGGCATTTTAGTTAGAAATTAATCTTGAATAAAATGTCAAAGTTATGGTATTAAATAGGTTTATTGCTAGTGTTTTAGATGAACGAGTTGTCACAGTTTTGATAGAAAGACATTTGGTTTTCATGCACTTTTTAGATTTTTTTGAGTGCATAAAGATTTTAAACTTTTCACACAAGGCTGTAGACTTAACCATTATCTTAAACAAAATTCTTACTTTTAAGTAAAGTCTCCCCAAAGTCAATTAAAGGGCAAAAATACTTTTTCATAAATTTGAATATATATCTCAATTTAATTTTTTTTGTTTTTTCTTTTTTCCCCGAGGTGAATTGTTTTTTCTTTTTTCCCCGAGGTTGAAATTGGACTATCTGTTTTTGAGAATTTAGTAGACACTATGATTGAAAGACTTAACTTCAGATTCCAGTCTAATAATTGACAAAATAAGCAAAGAAATTCATGGGAGCAGGATGGGATTTAACAGAATAGAGAATAATAGGTCAATACTACAGAAAGATTGAGCAAATAAATAAAGAAAAGAGAAAAAAATGATATGCCAAAAGATATAGGATAGAAAATTAAAAGGTGCATTTTAACCAGTAAAATTATAGGGAATAGAGATCATATGGAGAATAATGGACAAAAATATAAAGAAAAGAGAAAAATGTGAAGAATAAAGAATGATTATATGTGCAAAAATATAACTAATAAAGAATTTTAATGTGCAAAATTATTAAGAATAAAGAATTATAATGTGCAAACAAATAAAGAATTATAATGTGCAAAAAGTGTTAAGATAAATTAAGAATTTTAATGTGCAAAAAATAAAGAATACAGAATTATAATGTTCAAAAGAATAAAGAATTTTAATGTGCCAAAAAATAAAGAATAAAGAATTATAATGTGCAAAAAGTATTAAGATAAAGAATTTTAATGTGCCAAAAAATAAAGAATAAAAAAAATAAAAAATAAAGAATTATAATGTGCAAAAAAATAAAGAATAAAGAATTATAATGTGCAAAAATATTAAGAATAAAGAATTATTATTTGCAAAAAAATAATGATAAAGAATTATAATCATTTAATGTGCAAAAATATAAAGAATAAAGATCTAACGACAATATGTGCTTAAATATAAAATATAAAGAAAAAATAATAAATAAGTCCAAAAATATAAAGAAAAAGAACTGTGAATTGTGAATAATTATAAGGATAAAGAATTGTAATGTGCAAAAATATATAGAATAAAGAATTGATATGTTCAAAAATATAAAGAATAAAAAATTATGTGAATGTGCAAAAATATAAAGAAAAGAGAATAATGGTCAAAAATAAAAAGATTAACGAAAAATTACATACCAATATTATTGAAAGAATGGAAGTCATTTGTCATGGTCGACCTTCATGCACTAGAGTGCTGGTTGAAAATGTTTATGTTGCCTAAAGAATTTCACCTTAAGTAGAATGAATCCTTATATGCCTTGCAGTCAGATGAAAGACTAGTAATTACCAGTATAAACCTGTTTGATGATATAGGTAATTATTTGTTAATATTTCCTGATTATTTGATTGATCTCTGGCTTTAGGTATATCATACAATCCTGAGAGAAAAAATACACCTTTATTTATTCAAGTATGACATATTGTCCAAACTTGTAAGAAGTTTTCGAAAATGTCGTTTTCAGTAGATTTGTTTATTTTCAAGGAATAACTAATTATTGTGGATTAAATGAAAAATTATATTTTAGGTGTAGGTTCCACCACAATAAACTATTATTTTGGGGCCTTTTATAGTTCATTGTTGAAGGCTGTAAGGTGGCTTTCAGTTGCTAATTTCTGTGACACTTGGTCTCTTGTGGAAGGTGGTCTCATTGGTAATCATACCAGATCTTTTTATTTTTATAATAACATAAAAGAGAAATTACCAAAAGTACAACAAACATCAACTTCCAACACCAACTCCTGGAAAACACAGACAGATAACAACAATTAACACATGATCATATATCTTGATTCATAAACAGCAAACGACACATGATTATATATCTTGATTTGTGAACCACAAACAACACATGATCATAACATATCTTGATTTGTGAACAGCAAACAACACATGATCATATATCTAGGTTTATGAACAGCAAACAACACATGATCCTAACATATCTTGATTTGTGAACAGCAAACAACACATGATCATAACATATGTTGATATGTGAACAACAAACAACACATGATCATATATCTTGATTTGTGAACAGCAAACAATACATGATCATAACATATCTTGATTTGTGAACCACAAACAACACATGATCAGGTATTTAGATTTGTAAAGGGCAAACAACACATGATCATATATCTTGATTTAGTAAACAGTAAACAACACATGATCATATATCTTGATTTAGTAAACAGCAAACAACACATGATCATATATCTTGATCCATGAACCACAAACAACACATGATCATAACATATCTAGATTTGTGAACAGCAAATAACACATGATCATATATTTAGATTTGTGAACCACAAACAACACATGATCAGGTATTTAGATTTGCAAAGGGCAAAGAACACATGATCACATATCTTGATTTGTGAACCACAAACAACACATGATCATATATCTTGATTTAGTAACAGTAAACAACACATGATCATATATCTTGATTTAGTAAACAACAAACAACACATGATCATATATCTTGATTTAGTAAACAGTAAACAACACATGATCATATATCTTGATTTAGTAAACAACAAACAACACATGATCATATATCTTGATCCATGAACCACAAACAACACATGATCATAACATATCTAGATTTGTGAACAGCAAATAACACATGATCATATATTTAGATTTGTGAACCACAAACAACACATGATCAGGTATTTAGATTTGTAAAGGGCAAAGAACACATGATCACATATCTTGATTTGTGAACCACAAACAACACATGATCATATATCTTGATTTAGTAAACAGTAAACAACACATGATCATATATCTTGATCCATGAACCACAAACAACACATGATTATAACATATCTTGATTTGTGAACAGCAAGTAACACATGATCATATAGCAAGTAACACATGATCATAACATATCTTGATTTGTGAACAATAAACTACACAAGATCATATCTGTTGGTTTAGTGAACAGCAAACAACACGTGATCATAACATATCTTGATTTGTGAACAGCAAACAACACATGATCATATATCTAGATTTGTGAACAGCAAACAACACATGATCATATATCTTGATTTGTGAACCACTAACAACACATGATCATAACATATCTTGATTTGTGAACAGCAAACAACACATGAACATAACCTAACTCCCCGGCAGTTCCAGTTCCGATCCGCATACGGGCCCGAATACTACTCTACACTAATCACTGCCTTCGGCTTTTTTCGTTACGCGCTCTTCAAGCGGTTTGACCCGGATTGACCTTTTGTTGCTACTGAAGCAAATATGGCTGAACATTGATGAATGAGGATAATTGTTATTAACTTTACCAGTATATATGAATAAAAATACTAACCGTAAGTAAAATGCACTCAATCCAAATAATTTTACAAAATAAAAATTTGCAAATGTCTGTATCGTTAGGTCGAAGAATTCAATTCTGGCATGAAAACTCGATCGACTTTGTTGCATTATGCCATGCCATATAAAAAAATCTTCGTCAATGAAGAAACATAAAATATGATCTTCTCGTCTGTGAAGTTGAAAGAACACTTAACGCTATAGCTTTTGATATTAAATTGGACATACTTTTAATAAACTGGCACCCAATCATCAGCTAATAAACTCGTTTGAAGAACAGAATACAATGTTGGGAGAGTGGCTAAATTTTACCCGAGAAGCTGCTCCATGTTGAGGACTGTTGAATTAAAGATATTTTACAAAAGACAAATTTGGACTCTATAGGGATAAATTTAGGATTTCCTGGGAAAGGGGTGCAAATAATGCCAAATTGACACATGGCTTCAAATACATTATTTAAACGAACTTCAGTAAGGGCTGTATTACATGTATATTATATTAAGACTCTGTTTACTTACCAATCTCCGAATTTCTCAAAACTCAATTTAGATTTCATGGAGAAAAAAAATAAAACAATCATAAATTATTATAATTGAAAAATAATATAGGGTAACACACACATTACTAAATTTGTTATAATATGCAATTTGCTTTTATTATATATATGTCACCATGGTCATGTATGTATTAATTTACAATATTCTGGATGGGAGCATTTCCATTTCGATATTACTATATTTTATTGAATTATTATCCAGTCAATTTATAGTCTATACAATATAATAATAATTAACCCCCCCCCCCCCCCAAAAAAAAAGAAGTAAAATCTTTATAATTTTGGTCCAATTATTCTGTATTCTATTTACCCTTTAAGAACCACATTTAGGCCAAATAAATAAATATGTGTGTTTCCTATTTCCCTCTGTACTAAACCCTATATGTTTTAAGCTTGGAAATAGCTGCCTACCTTAAAGTTTTTTTTGTAATTTTTCAATAAGCACTGTTTAAGTCAGAATATCTCTCCCTTAGACTCAATGTAAAAAAAAAATGTTGAATTACATAAATTCCCTACCTACCTACCATTTATTTTCAAAGATGTAATAGGAAACACACACAGTATTTTATTTGGCCTTAGCCCTTATATATACAATGAACATGTACTCTTAATAAACCTTTTATTCCTGCAATAAACAACACTTTTGACTATAATTCTAAGACGCCAGTAATCAATTCTAATGTTTTTATTTTTATCTTACAGATGGTGACAAAAAAGATAACAGCACAGTGTTAAGATTGAATCGGAATGAATAAAACAAAAAGATTATAATAGGTATTGTTTTTTTTTTTAAATATTTTTATTTGCATGGATTAATTACTTTATCAATTTATAAAAAAAAATACTATTTAATTATCCTGCCTTGCATGGAATAAAATGACAACTTACATTGTTCTAAAAAAAAATGTTTGTAAATAATGAGTAAAATTAATGCTCAATAACAATGTTTAAAATGTTAACATGAAAACTGATTTTGATTTGAAGCCATATTTTATGAAATTGATTAATGTAGACAAATCTTTTTTATAGTTACAAATGTAGGTGACACTTAAACACTCAATATCTTTCTTTAATTAGTATAGTAGGATGATACAGATTGATGCCTGTGAAAGAATTATAAAAAAGGTTGCATTCAGTTTTTTATTGTCAATAATACTTCCCTCCCCCTATTTTTCTAACTTTTTATATGTTATATGTAGGTCCTTGCATTTCAACAATTTATTTTTAGTTATACTCATTTTATTATTTCATTATTACTTTCAGCTCCCTCAACCAGAAGAACTATGAACACAGTTATTGATTTCTATGTTTCCTTGGAGATTAATTAACAGTTATTGCTAAAACTTGAAATCTAACAGAATGAAAATTTGAGAAAATTTACATATACAGTGTACATGTACATGTAGCTTCAATATAAATCAACTGATACACCGTAAGTATGTCTTCTATATATGAAAGTTATAAATTGGTTTGTTTACAAAATTTATTTTTTACTAGATATATTTGAGTAAATACCGGACCAAATTATATATTAAAGCAAATACTCACAAACGTTTTTTTTTTTTAAATTACTAATATTTCCTATATGGTGATATAAATTATATGATCAAATTGTGGATACAACTACATGGTTTATGCTATAAACTGTGAATATAAAAAAAGAGTATGTTGTATGATTGCCAATGAGAAAACTCTTCCAACAAGAGACCAAATGACAGAAGTTAACAACTGTAGCCTATAGTAGGTCATAGTACAGTCTTAAACAATGAGTAAAGCCCATACCACTCAGAGAGCTATAAAATACACTGAAATGACAAATGTGAAACAATTAAAACTAGAAATTTGGCCTAATTTATCATACATGTATGTACAAAATAATGAACGAAAAACAAGTATGTGACACATCAAACAACAACCACTGAATTAAAGGCTTCTGATTTGGGACAGACACAGACATACATAATGTATCGGGTTAAACATGTTCGCTGGAACCCAACCCTCCCCTTACCTGGGACAGTGGTGTAAGAGTACAAAATAAAAACAAACTATAAAATTCAGTTGAAAAAGACTTAAATCTTAACTCATCATGAGATGGAAACAAGTAGAAATAAATAAAACCAAGAAAAAGGGGGCATGGTCAGGTACTATTACATACAAACAACTGAAAGACACTTAGTATAGATCTAGATTATTTACTCTAAGCGCACTCAAGCTTAATAGATGTGAAAAATACCCTAAATCTGATAGGTCCTGCAACTTTTGAAAGAGACTCCAAAAAATTACTTATAAAGGGAACTCAATCTAAATTTTGTGTTAAAATTTCATGAGAAATTGTTCAAAGCAAAGGAGAAGGGCATTAAAGGACTATTTTTTGTCCAAGAATATAAACTATTCCAAAAAGCCTCATTATGTTTGGAATTGCATAAATTTAAGAAACATGAATTAAAAACATAATATTTTTTATACGACCGCAAAAATTAAAAAATTTTTGGTCGTATATTGGTATCACGTTGGCGTCGTCGTCGTAAGATACTTTTAGTTTTCGCACTCTAATTTTAGTAAAAGTGAATAGAAATCTATGAAATTTTAACACAAGGTTTATGATCACAAAGGGAAGGTTGGGATTGATTTTGGGAGTTTTGGTCCCAACATTTTAGGAATTAGGGGCCAAAAAAGGCCCAAATAAGCATTTTTTTGGTTTTCGCACTATAACTTTAGTTTAAGTAAATAGAAATCAATGAAATTTTGACACAAGGTTTATGACCACAAAAGAAAGGTTGGGATTGTGAAAAAAAAAAATGGAGGGGGGGTTAAATTTTTCTCATTTCAGATTTCATAAATAAAAAGAAAATTTCTTCAAACATTTTTTTGAGAGGATTAATATTCAACAGCATAGTGAATTGCTCAAAGGCAAAAAAAATATTTTAAGTTCATTAGACCACATTCATTCTGTGTCAGAAACCTATGCTGTGTCAACTATCTAATCACAATCCAAATTTAGAGCTGAATCCAGCTTGAATGTTGTGTCCATACTTGCCCCAACCGTTCAGGGTTCAACCTCTGCGGTCGTATAAAGCTGCGCCCTGCAGAGCATCTGGTTGTCTGATAAGGTCACAATTACATCATGAAGGCGAGGACAAATATAGAATTTATGCAGTTTCCAAAACAACAAAATAATTTAAGAAAACCTTTATTATACATGTAACTATTGACATAATCTCACTAAATATAATTTTTTTCTTGGATGGGCACATTACAGTCTAAAATATAATTTTATTTGACAAAAAACAAAGAAAATTAAGAAATTTTACAAATTTGGTCTAAGCTTATTGCCATGGTAACTCTTTAGTTGTAAAAAAAACCCCATTATTTTCTGAATATGGTGTACCTTAGTCTAGTTTGGACAAATTTTGAAATATTTAGGATAACTGTTAAATTAGCAGTAATATACCTTTTTTAGTTAGCCCCTACTACTTTGATTTTAAAGGATGGATGGACAAACAATGGCATACCCTATACATCCCTTACCTACCAGAAGTTACAAAGTTATAAAAAATACGTTTATATATTTTCAGATCACAATTATGTCAACCTAATCAGTGGAAGTTTATCAAGTTACATGAGAAGCATTGAAAGCCTGCAGAGATTCTACATGTATACATAAATGGAATAGACTCACACTTAAAAATAACTTTTAGACAAGACTAATGCACCCTCAATTTCAATGAGTGAATTGAAGTGCATACTAGCTGCGCATGAAAATTTGTGTGCAATTTTTAAATATTTATTTTCGTTTTATTGATTGTTGTTTTCAAAAAATTGTATGTCTTCATAAATTAATCATGAACATACATGTATTGTTGTTAATAATTAAAATAGATATAAAGAATATTTTTATCTCAGTTTTAGCCAAATAATACAGTTAAATCTGATTTAACTTTTTTCCAAACATATAAACATATGAATACAAGGAGATTTGGGGTATAGGTTCATTGGACAGCATCCCAACAACACAATACACACGACTAAAGTTGAATACAATTTTCCAAAACAGAATAGTTTAAAACTTTCAATTGGCCATTCATCAAAAAGTGTGAATATATTCAAATTTATAGCCCAACAAATAAAGATCTGCTATCAACAAAAAGAAAACAGTAATAAAATTATCTCGCAAATGAATTATTATTGTGCAAACAGGGTTAACCCGATCTCAAAATGGATACATTATAAACACTTTTGATTAAATAGTAGATTTTATGCATAAAAAAAATGCAGTATTACAACTGCTTTTACTACAATGACATTCATTTTTGTCATGAATTTGATGTTAAAATAATTATGGCATATATTACCATATGAGATATTCAAGCTCCATGTAGCTTTCAGTTTTTTGTCGAGCGTGCGACTTTTGTCGCAGAAAGCTCGACATAGGGAGGGTGATCTGGCGGCGGCTGTGTATGCTAACTTCTTAAAAGCTTTGTATTTTAGAAGGTGGAAGACCTGGATGCTTCATACTTTGTATATAGATGCTTCATGTTACAAAGTTTCCATCAGTCACATGTCCAATGTCCTTGACCTCATTTTCATGGTTCAGTGACTACTTGAAAAAAGTTAAGATTTTTTGTAATGTGAAATTCTCTCTTATCATAAGTAAAAGGATAACTATATTTGGTATGTGCATAGCTTGCAAGGTCCTCATGCCCGTCAGACAGTTTTCACTTGGCCTTGACCTCATTTCATGGATCAGTGAACAAGGTTAAGTTTTGGTGGTCAAGTCCATATCTCAGATACTATAAGCAATAAGTCTAGTATATTTGGTGAATGGAAGCACTGTAAGGTGTACATGTCCAACTGACAGTTGTCATCTGACCTTGACCTCATTTTCATGGTTCAGTGGTCAAAGTTAAGTTTTTGAGTTTTGGTCTTTTTTTTCTAATACTATATGCAATAGGTCAACTATATTTGGTGTATGGAAATATTTTATGATCTATATATCAGTTGTGCAGGTTTTATTTTGACCTTGAACTCATTTTCACAGTTCATTGCTCAGTGTTAAAGTTTTGTGTTTTGGTCTGGTTTTTTTAAACTATAAGCAATAGGTCAACTATATTTGTTGTATGGAAGAATTGTTAGCTGTACATGTCTGCCTGGCATGGTTCATCTGACCTTGAGCTCATTTTCATGGTTCATTGGTCAATGTTAAGTTTTCTTGGTTAATGTTATGTTTATGTGACAGTTGAAATAAAGCTTTATATTTAGGACTATCAACATAATATCAATGATTAGTAAAGAAGGCGAGACATTTCAGCGTGTGCACTCTTGTGTTTCCTTACTGAATAAAAATTATGAGATTTCAATTGCTAGTGAGACAATAATTTAGCAGTGACAAACAGGCAATTGGACCAGATTCCTTTTCAAAGTTTTTGAAATGTAAGCAATTGATTTACAGTACATATATTCATCACTGGTTTAATGCACACAACTACAATAACAATTATTGTTAATGCCAAGAGTATCAGGACATAATTTGGGTGTAACAGCTACCAAGGTATCTGTTAGCTTAAAACCCAGTCCCCAATCATGTATATTAAATAATTGAAATTGGTTAATGTGCAGTAAAAGTAAAGAGTATATGTACAATAATGTAAAAGAGAAGGGGTCAAGATAATGTTTTGATGAGCAGTAATAAAAATACAATAAAAATTAATGCAGCAAGGTTCAGTATTTCAAAGAATTATTTCATAGGTGTCTAGGTAAAATGTTTGAACAAGAATAGGATTCATAATTATTAGGACCATTACACCTACATATACCATTCATCTATTAAAAGGGGGGGGCAGGTTTGTTTTCTCTCTCGGAAGTAACATAAATTTAAACTGCATTGATCAATTTGTTTTATACAACTGCTAGAAATTTGTGGCTGTGTAATGGTATGGTGATGTCATCATTGGGAGACATTTAGTTTTTAGACAATAACTAAAGTATAAGAGAAGGGATCTGTACAAGATGGTCCAACCGGTCCAAAATTAAAGTTTTTGTTCGATTTTTATAAAAAATAAATATTAAGGTTTTTTTGTTATGCTGAAGCTAACCATGAATTTAGATTTTGAGCCCCATTATTAAATTAGTCCACATTGAAGTCCTAAGGGTCCAAAACTAATCTTAATTAGTTTTCATTAAAAGTTCAATTCTTCTGATTCTTTGATATGCTGAATCTCAACATGTATTTATATTTTGAATATTATACCATATTACATGTACATATTATAAGGGAAATATCCAGTTTTAAAATTTAAAGTTCTTAGTCCACATTCAATCTGTGCCAGAAATCAAGCTATGTCAAATATATATATAATCACAATCCAAATTGAGAGCTGTATCAAGCTTGAATGTTGTGTCCATTATTGTTCAGGGTTCCACCTCTGGGTAGTATCTAGCGGCACCCAACCATGCCAACAGAGCATTATATTTTGGAAGGAACAAACTTATTTTAACAATTCACTTTTGAAAACAATTATAGATACAACGTACATAAATGCTGATTTCATGAATTTTCTTGTTTCATTACACCTCTGTCATGATTGATGAAAAGAAAGACTGACCATATTCATACTTGACTTGATGATGTCATAAAAAAGTTCAAGCGGTATCAAGCCTGCAATAACTCTTGGATGTGTGGTTGTTCACAAATAAAATAAAACTGAATAAACATTATAATTGCTATTGTAGGTAAGAAAATCTGGAACACATGTTAAAATATGTCACATTTTGTAAGGTTTGACATGACAAAATGACTGAGATTACTAAATAAGTTTTAGTCATTGCAGACTGTGGCACATGCAGGTTATACCTTATGACCTATAGTTGCTTAAATCAATATCATTTGAACTTTGGTGGATAGTCACATTAGCAATCATACCTGAACTCCATATTTTAATCATCATGTATATTACAGCATATAATGTGTTAAGAGTTTCTGTTCCAATCATTGTATAAATATCAAATGGCCAATATATTATGTGCTACTCAAGTTAGTGAACTGATGCATATTGAAGGGCAAGTTAACATGGTCATTTGTTAATTAGTCACAAATGTGTTCACTATATGTCAATGATGCAAACTTTAAAGTTTATATATGTAGGGTTGTAGTCTAACTGACAACCTCTTTACTTCATACTGAGAATGTCTTGTCATAGTGAAAGTACAAAAGTGAAAAGAATGAAAATGGCACGTACATTTTTATGTTTATGTTATTTGCAAAAACTTTTCCCAGAGAACCTTACTTCTATCTGGTATTTTTTACTAACAATGTTAAACCTTGAACAGAAATGATATGAACCTACAGTCTTATATTACATGGGAAGGGGCACTGACTGACCTAAAAAGGGGGGGGGTGGTTGTTTCCAGTCATGCTTCAGTGATTCCCTATATAATAAACCAACATTTTCCAGGGAAAAAAGGGGGGACTGGGCCACCCTGGATCCGACTATAAATGGATAAAAGATGTCCCTTTATGTTCATAATGAGAAAAGGAAACATGGATGATGGAAACTTAAGGCTGGCATAATTTGGTAGACCAAACTTCCTCCGTTGACAACCGCATATTCATTCAAATCATCATTTGTACCTGTCCAAGTTTATGTTGCAGCATTTGGGCTTGTTTTCCCTTTGGACTTAGGAGGGAATATGTGCCTAACATACATTTCAATTATATATGTGATTCACGTTTCCCTCCATGTTTACTTTCCAAAGGGTTCGGGGAGATAACTTAGATAAGAATGCACACATAATAAAGGTCCTGTGTGGGACGTAAATTTAATGCTCATTTTTTAAATCTAGGAAAAGTTGTTTAAATTTTGGGAAGAAATTATCAAATTGAAGTTTTTCAAGCCGGTAACTAATGGTTCTGAGGAAATTTATTGCGTAGATAATCGTTCCAAAATTTGGAACGAATTTCGAAAGCCGGTGGCAGTGATTGATGGAGTAAGGGAAAACAGTTCCGGAACGGAAACGATCACTGTCCGGAGTTTGGAACATAACATATCTTGATTTATGAACAGCAAACAACACTGATCATATATCTAGATTTGTGAACAGCAAACAACACATGATTAAATATCTTGATTTGTGCACCACAAACAACACATGATCATAGCAAATCTTGATTTGTGAACAGCAAACAACACTTGATCATATATCTAGATTTGTGAACAGCAAACAACACATGATCATAACATATCTTGATTTATGAACAGCAAACTACACAGGATCATATATGTTGATTGAATGAACAGCAAACAACACATGATCATATATCTTGATTTGTGAACAACAAACAACACATGATCATAACAAATCCTGATTTTTGAACAGCAAACAACGCATGATCATATATCTAGATTTGTTAACAGCAAACAACACATGATCATAACATATATTGATTTGTCAACAGCAAACAACACATGATAATAACATATCTTGATTTTTGAACAGCAAACAACACATGATCATAAACCTAGATTTGTGAACACCAAATAACACATGATCATAACATAACTTAAACTATGCCACATACATGTAATGAAATATCTACAAAGTGCACAGCTCATAATAAGGCTTTAAAATGTCAGGCTTGTTATAAATAACTTTAAAAAAATGAAATTTGACGTTCGGGAGTTTAATAATTGGATGTGTAAGGTCAATTAAGCAGCAATTATTAGACAATAACGAGATATAAATAATACTCTTCTTTGTCAAAGACCTTCATATTCTCTGTCATAAATTGAAAGTGATAGTTCACAAGGGAAATGTCTGTAGGAAGATACATCACCCAACTCAGACTCATTATTCTGGTACTAAGTCAACCAGTCTCTGCCTTAAACTATTAATGTCTTGTGCTTTTCATGCAAATAGAGGGAGAAAATAATTTTGAGTCTTTTAAGTGGATCAAGTCTCCCATGGTTAATTTTTATTTATCATCAGCTTATGTCTTAGCATGTGCTATCAGGAAGTCAGGTTAAATGCTCTGCTCAGCAATATTTTTTCCATGTGTAATTACCATGTTTGTTCTGATCTTTAGTAAATCAATCCATTTAAGTATGTTATAGAAGATCCAACTTCTTGTTCCTTTTTATAAATTTGGCTTTTAAATTGTAGTGCAGTGCTATATAAGTTCAACTCAAGATCAGTTTAAAACAGATTTGAACATAATTTAGTCTGAAGATATTAAGAGTCTGTAAAAACTTGAAATCCTTGAATTTGATCTTCTTCTGTCTGAATTAAGTTCTTACGAATTTCATGATTTATTTTGCACCAATAAATCATTGAAGTGTTTATTTCTTATTTATGTTAGATTATACCTTAAGCCAAAAATAAGTTGTACATACCCCATAAATATTATTAAATATTGATGTTAGATCAAAAAGGCAGGAATGTTACGTAAATATTTACTATAACGTATGTATTAAGGTAGATCATAAGTAAATAATTTTTGAGACAGAATTTTCTTATACTTAGCCAGAATGAAGATTTTAATATGCTCTTTTCAAATATATAATAAAAAGGAGGGGTCACCGTGCTATTTTTCAAGCTATGAGTCGTTGAAAATTACCTAAATTTGGTTAGATTGTTCATGGGAAAACACATTTGTGTGCATAAAAAAAAATCTATGAGATAGAATTTTGAAAAAAAATGTGAAAAGATAGGTTTTGTAATATGTTTTAAGAAAATAAAAAGAAAAAATGGTGTCACCGAACTTGTTTTCTTGCTACAAGCAAAAAGAAAAAAATTCCCTATCTGTCCAGTATAAATTTTTTACTAAAAGAGTTATCTTCCCTTAAATGGCTCGTTTGAAAAAAATTATTCTAAAAGCAAGAAAAATTATATTTGTTTAAATATTTTGGATTATACAATGAATTGCCAAGTTTTCTTTATATTATTAAACAGTCTAACCATTAAATTGCAGATCTGTCTTCAAATTTGCAGATTTAGGCAAATAACTAGACCGATTTTTTACTGTGATTGTTCAATCCAAGATGGCGATATACCATGAATCTACCTTAAGAAGGATCGTGTTGATCATGCAATCAATTTTACAACATGATCGAACCTTTTCAACTTTAAAAATGTTTGATCATAATGTTTCATGTACATATATTAAGACAAGTCTTGTGTTTTTAATTTATGAATTTATTATGTTTTTTAACTTCATTCTTTGTGTGACAATCAATTTGAATGTTCAAGTTATGTTTATCAGAACAGTATCAATTTTGATACTTGTACCCCTTTTGGCCATTTAGAGTTTAACCAAACAAGGTTATATGAGTTCTATAAATATTAAAGCTAAATGGAAATTGCTCATTGTTGAAGGCAGTACACTGAACTTGATCTGTAATCGTTGACTTCTACGTCAATTTGCCTCTGTAGGAGAATTATATCATACTCGCAGCATCTTCTTATTTGTACATGTAGATGTTGTCAGACCTGAATTTTAAAACACTGACTAATATTCTGAGAGGTTATAGTAAGAGGGTGGTAAAGGGTCATTTTAGTGCAACATGTGTTGCCATTTTTATACGACCCCAAAAATTTTTGGGTTTGTATAATGGTATGATGTCATCCGAAGACACATTGGTTTCCGGATAATAACTTTAGTTTAAGTGAATAGATCTTTATGAAATTTTTTCAAAAGGTTCAATACCACAAAAGGAAGGTTGTGATCGATTTTGGGGATGATGGGGCCCAAAACAAACATTTTTCTAGTTTCAGGATAATAACTTGTGTACCAGTATTTCAATTGCTCTGAAATTATACCACAATGTTTTTAAAAACCACAAGTAGAAGGTTTGGATTCATTTTAGGGATTATGGGGCCAAAGTTTTGGAATTAAAGGCCAAAAAAAGCACTTTTCTAGTTTTCAGCCAATAACTTGTGTGTAATTGTATGGATCTCTCTTAAATTGTACCACAATGTACCATATAACAAAGGGGAGGCTGGGATTAAGTTTTGGATTAATTGCCTAAAATATGTAGGAATTAGGGGCCAAAAAAGAAGCATGTTTCTAGTTTCCAAACAATCATGACATTAACTTGTGTTTAAGTGTATGGATCTCTCTGAAATTGTATTATAAGGTTCAATACTACAAAGGAAAGCATGGCATTGAGTTTAAGGGTTATTGCTCCAAGGGGGGTTTCCATAAGTTGGGTGGGGGGGCTTTTTGGTTTACCATTTTTTTAAGGGATTCCTTTTTTTTTTAATTTTTCAAATTTCAAATTTTGAAAAGTTTCAAGAAGAAATCTTTGATTGCACAGCTAATTGTTAGATTTTTGACCACATTAATTTACAAAAACCTATATTATGTCAAAAAAATTCAGTATCAAGCTTGAATATTGTGAACAAATTTGCCCCAACTGTTCAGGGTTAAACCACTGGGGTCGTATAAAGCTGCGCTCTGCGAAGCACCTGGTTATTTCTTGTGCCGCCATGAAAAAGGTTTGTTATTCACTGCGTTTCGTGAAATCTGTAAAAAGATCAATGTGCAAGTAACTTTTAATTGATCGTTCATCGTGAAATCATGATGACAATTTTTTTTCTTGTTTTTCCATGCAGATACCCCTCTTTACTCTTAAACTTGCATGTTTTTTTTTTTATGTTTAATTTCATGGTTTTGCAGAAGTCTGTATACATGACTATAATTTAGTGGTACACCAGTTTACCCAAGATATCCACGAAATTTTTTATTAAACGAATAATAATGAATCCACAGTTTCTGAGTCCACGGTAGAGTGAGCAAAAGATGAATCTGTGGAAAAGTGTCATAAGGTTCACTGTTAACTATTGACTGCTGTGTTTGTTTTCTAGCCATCATTTTAAAATTGGCCCCTGTTTAACCTACAACTCATATGAATTATTCAAATGACAATTGATTCTTTAACCTAAGATTTGCTAATTGTTCGTGTGGTTCTTTCAGTACATTTTCTTTTTTCATTACAATAATTAACAATTGCTGAAGTCATTATTGAAATAAAGGAAACAATTTATTGAATCCAATTAGTGAATAATTGTTATTGAGATGTAAAGAAAGTAAATGAAGTTAGAGGGTCATTGAACTTTCTGTAAAGATCACTGGTATGATTTCTTAAAAGAGACAACTACTTTATATTCATTTATTTTCGCAGGTACCAATTATTTTTTTTGAATCGTTGATATGTGATTTCTTGATTCAATCTTTAAAAAAAGTTATTGTCCTTAATTAACAATTTTCAACTAATTACAATTTTTTTACCCAGTAGTTCACAAACTAAATTATACAGATACATAGGAGTTACTGCCTACAACAAAAATGGGTGTTTACCATCCTTTTTAGCTCACCTGGCCCAAAGGGCCAAGTGAGCTTTCTCATCACTTGGCGTCCGGCGTCGTTACTTTTACAAAAATCTTAATTCTCCTCTGAAACTACTGGGCCAAATTTAACCTAACTTGGCCACAATCATCATTGGGGAATCTAGTTAAAAAAAATTGTGTCCGGTGACCTGCCAAACCAACCAAGATGGCCACTATAGCTAAAAACAGAACAAAGGGGGTAAAATGTATATTTTGGCTTATAACTCTGAAACCAAAGCATTTAGAGCAGATCTGATATGGGGTAAAATTGTGTATAAAGTCAAGATTTATCTGCCCTGAAATTTTCAGATGAATCGGACAATGGGTTGTTGGGTTGCTGCCCCTTAATTGGTAATTTTAAGGACATTTTGTCAGTTTTCGGATATTATCTTGAAAACTATTATAGATAGGGATCTAGATAAACTGTAAATAGCAATAATGTTCAGCAAAGTAAGATCTACAAATATAAGTCAGACATAATCAAAATGGTCAGTTGACCCCTTAAGGGTGTACCCAACACCTTTTCTAAAATTAATTTGGCTCGTTTAATTTTCATAAGATTCTGACAAAGTATTTACTTTGACCCTTTGACAAAAATGTAAAAGTTTTAAAAAAATTAATTGAACCAACCATTTTATCGTAAAAAAATTACACTGGTTTTATAACAGTTTGACAAACACTAATTTTGATCAATGAGAAGCTTAATATTCCATTAACAACACAATGATTTAAAACGTTTAGCTGATATTACAGAGTTATCTCCCTGTAGTGTTAGGTTACCACCTTTAGGAGTAATTGCTCTTAATAGTCATTTTTTACCAATTTTTCGTAAATTTTTGTAATCTTTTGCAAAAATCTTCTCCTCTAAAACTACTGGACCAAATTTAACCAAAGTTAAACACAATCATTATTAGGGTATTTAGTTTAGAAAATGTGTGAGGTGACAAGGCCAACTAACCAAGATGGCTGCCATGGCTAAAAATAGAACATAGGGGTAAAATGTAGATTTTGGGTTATAACTCTGAAACCAAAGCATTTAAAGCAAATCTTACAAGGGATAAACTTGTTTATCTAGTAAATATCTATCTGCCCTGAAATTTTCAGATGAATTTGACAACTGGTTGTTGGGTTGCTGCTCCCCAATTGGTATTTTTTAAAGAAATTTAGCCGTTTTTGGTTATTATCTTGAATACTATTATAGATAGAGATAAACTGTAAACAGCAATAATGTTCAGCAAATTAAGATCTACAAATAAGTCAAAATGACCAAAATGGTCAGTTGACTCCTAAAGGAGTTATTGCCCTTTATAGTCAATTTTTAACAATTTTCATTAATTTGGTATATTTTGTTAAGTTTTTACAAAATGTTTTCCTCTGTAACTAAAGGGCCAAGTTCATTACAGATAGAGAAAATTGTAAGTAGCAAGAATGATCAGTAAAGTATGATCTACAAAAACATCACCATCACCAAAACACAATTTTGTCATGAATCCATCTGTTTCCTTTGTTTAAAATGCACATAGACCAAGGTGAGCGACACAGGCTCTTGAGAGCCTCTAGTTTATGATCCAAAATGATAAATGATTCCTTTTTGATAAAATTTTCAAAAACGGTATAACCCCCCCATCCTCCTTTTCAAATCCCCTAAATATGTCTCCAGGTATGATTTCTAAATATAATGAGACAATTAAGATATTATACCTATTAAGCTGAGGGAAAATGTAATTTTACTTCATTTTTAGCTAAATACCCATGTAATCAATAGAGAATATCATATGGCGTTTTCAGTATCGCATCCGTATCAACCAGAGACACCAATATAATCCAGAGAGCTCTGCTCGAGGGATTATATTGGTTGAGGGTTGATACGGTGTGTGATATTGAAAAAGCCATATCATATACACTTTATTATATACATATACCTCAAGTCATGCAAGTAGATGTTTTATGTGACATGACGTCATACAGATAGGGAGGTTTGAAATGACGTCATACAGGTTATAGGTTTGACATGACGTCATACAGATTAGGGCTTTAATTGCAACAGTGACTGCAATCGATGACGTGACGTCATACAAATTAAAGGTGTGTTAAAGCTTTTGCAATCGTGCTGATATCGATATCGTCACGGGTGGCTGATACAGCACGCTTGCCATTGATTGTATTACACATACAATTTATCTGTATTTACTACTAAGTATATAATAAATCAGTTTAAAGCAAATAATGTGTTTAAATATCTCATTTAAAAAAAAGTTTGAAAGATCAAAATGTGGATAATTATGTACATCAAGAAAGACACAATCAGATAAAAAGTAATATATATTTAATGTAAAAATAATTACTAAATAATAACAGAAATCATTAAAACATCATAAAAAAGATATCAATGAAATGTTTATTAATAATGATCATGGTGTGCAATCTAGTAATTAAAAGAGTTAATATGAATTGTTTGATGGAAGTTTGATTCTAAAATGAAAAAGGGAATGAAAGTGTTATATAAGGCCATGTAACTTGCCTTTTGAATTCTAAATAAAAAAAGACATTATACATCTATCAAATGATATCCATCATGTTCACAAGATTTCACTTTTGTCAGATATTTAGACAATATAAGTATTGTGTCTTTAAATATGAAATTTATTTGTATGAGGCTTAGAAACGGGGGAAATGCGAGGTTATACCGTTTATACGTATAGCTTTATCTGTATAGCAAAATAGCTGATTGCAGTATAAATCATGTTTTTGCATTGTGGCTAAAAGTTCTTGCTTTTGTTTCATTTATTTTATCCCACCCCACCTTAAATCAACAATTGAAAGGTATGTGATATTGTTATCAACGAGACAACTTTCCACTAGAGTTCAAATGACATAGAAATTGACAATTATAGGCCATTGATGGCCTTCATCAATGAGCAAAACTCGTATTACCATATAGAAAATTATAAAAAGGCCTCAACCAAGTGTTATGTAACTTATGCACACTGCTTATTTACCATCAAACACAGATCAACTACAAATTTGGGTGGAATCAATTTTCAATTTTTGAGTTGTGTCCCTTTATAAATTGAAAATTTGCTTAAATTAGCAGTTAATGAGTTTCTGCCCTCATACTTTACTTTGCAAGTATCATGAAACTAATTGACATTGTGAGCAGGAGAGTTATAATGTCCTTCATTTATCATGTGTTCAAATATTGCCTCCTCTGAAAAGTATAAGTTCTCATATAGGACCTATAATTGTGGAATTTAAATGTAAAAAAAAAGAATGTGAAGAAAATCTTTTTCTTTTTGCATGGGATAATTTGGAATTTCCTTGTCAAGTGCTTAATGAGTCATTATTTTTAAGTAGATTTTTAAAGTAGTTTCTATATTTGGAGTCTCAGACATTAAAATCCTCTTAACAAAAACCTCATTTCAAAAATTTTCTTTTCGAAAAAGTTTTTTTTACCTGAAATTCAAAAAACACCTGTAATGTTAATTGATTATCTTTGAAATAAAGATTTTCTCATTAACCTTGAACTTTTTATTGTTCTTTCTTGAAATAAAGTCGTTTCTATAAATATTTCTAAAAAAAGCTAAGTTTGTTTACCTAATACGCACGAAAATGAGACTCAAATAGATTTAATCACGATCAAGGAATCTTCTTTGATCATGAAATTTCTCAGTAAATCAGAACATAAAAGAACTCAATCAGTCTCCCTTGTAATGTAGGATCAAAATACTATTGTATTGTTTATGTTGGACATATCACTTAATTATATATTGAAAATGTCAAAGAAGTACTTGCACTAAACTCGGAAGTAAACAAAATGGCTTAAATTTTTAGTCTTTGACGTGCGAAAATTCTATCTTCGTGGAATTATATAACAGTTGGTGCCTTTTAATAAGATAAAATTTATTTTGATATACTTACAAAAGATTTTATAGTCAGACCAGTGCAAACTTTATTTGTTTATTTCCTTTTGCATTTCAAAAATTTCATTAGAGACATATTTTTTTCATGGTTTTCAAGGACAATGAACTAAATTTCAATGATTCAGTTGTACCATGACATTAAAAGTTCAGTAGGTATTATATTTCACTCACTTAGACCCTGGCTAGCTATAGAAATCGACCAAAAAGACACAAAAATTACTATTTCTGCTTCGTCTTCTGGCAATTTGCAGAATTTAGAGGTAGACAAATATTTCTACCACCACCCCCTTCCTCCCCCACTCGATCCTGTCTTCACAATTATAACGGTAAATACTTCAATGGTGTAATTGAGTAATTATATGAATTGAAGAGGTGGATCGATGGTATAATTTTCCTTGCATTACCTCATATTCTTTTTGGGATACGATTGCTTTCAAGCAATCTGTAGACTTATACCGGTGGCTCAGAGGAATGCCCTCACGTCAATCGTTTTATTCTAAACATTAAGGAAAATCTCACATTCTTATGATTGTCTTGCTTTAAAAGGTAAAAACAAACAAAGGGATTGCACTTAAACAACTTTCCTATAATATTCTTTTCATAATCTTCATGTTTGATAATTCCCTTGACTTATATGCGTGTTTTTAACAACACGGAAAATCAGAATTACGCAGTATTTATATTTAGTGTTTTTATAGATTTAGAAACACGTCAGAGGGAATTCCCAGTTTTGATAAAATAAGAGTTGGCTGAATTCCGATAAATCTATTTCTGTCATATAAGAACTGAAGTGGAGATTTTCTTATATGTTACCGTTATGAAAATGATATTTGAGATTATACTTCCATAAAGAAATAGAGAACCATCTAGGTCGTTTAATAAACATTTAATATATGTTCTTGCTCCAGGGTGTGTTTTGGAAATTATGCGCATGCGTATAGATTTCTTGACTTCAAGGGGTTTTAGATTGAATGGTTGCTCTGGATTCCCCACTCAATTAATTAATTTATAACTCATTGGATCTTTTCTATGTATGTCTGCTATTGAGGGTTATTGTTGTTGCATAATTTTAAATCATTTGCATTATTTAAATTAAAATTAATTAGTCCACATCGTCAAGTTGTTACTAGAACATCCCTTCTGGCGAAATGGAGTCTTTCATATTATCGTTTCGAGTTGTCTCCCTTCCGGAAGTAAATCCCGTGAGTTCTGAATGAAAAACAAAAATTGATTAGCTCGTTCTATCAATAAACGTCGTATAATGTTAAAAACGATCGCAATTTAAACTGTGGAATGTGTACGGAAAGGAGTCATGATCACTGACCCAAATGAAATTAAAAATTTTAACAGTTAGGAATGGGGTTCCTCCTAGAATTAACGTAGGAAAATAAGTGATAAGATACGAAGTGAAAATACCTTCTCTCACTCTGACTGCTGTCAGTGTGGAAAGTAAACTTGGAATTGATAGTACGAAAATAAAACACAATAGGCCTAAGTACATTGTTCATACACTTTTATCCGGGATTGGCTATTTTGTAACTATTCAGATTACGTAAATTACATTTTACATGTGCAGTTGAATTAGTTTTGAAAATAATATTATCCAGATACATGTATACATGTGTCAATGAAACAATGGCAATCGTATCCCTCAGAGCAATCTGCTCTTTGATTTATAGGGGGAGGGAGTGTTTTTTGTTGTTGAAAAATTGCCATTGCTCTGACTTTGACAGTGAAGTGGAAACCTAAAAGAATTGATCATGTTTACAAAATATTACCATATTCTCAAAATAGAAACAGCATGTAACGAGAAAATATATGTATATTATCACGCAAGTATGTTTGTACTTCTTTGTTTTTATTGTAAAATGTCTGTGACAAAATAAATTTTTGAAAAAAGCAATAACATGAGGAAAAGACAATTTATTTTGCTTCTGAAATTCGGTTAAATCTGTTGTATCTTTGATTACATCATGGAAGACACTAAATGATTTATACTAAAAGTGCACTACATAAATATTTTATTTACTTTCTTAAATCGGTTTTATGAATCCATATGACTGGAAATTACATCACGCTTATTGAAAAGTATGAACTTAATTGTTTCTATCATGCTATATTGAGAGAGAAAAAAATATGTTACTTGTTATATTTTAATGGTAACATTGTGTCAAAGAAATGTAGCAATAATCGGAAAATTTGTCAGTTATTTATATTTTATAGCCAGAACAAAATTGATTGAAAACTTCAATAATAAACAGAATTTGTAATACTTCTTATAATAGAGTTCAAATTATTTCAAAAGGAAATGAATTTCTTAAGCTTCCTCAAGATGATTGAAATATATTTTTTAGCTCACCTGACCTGAAAGGTCAAGTGAGCTTTTCTCATCACTTGGCGTCCGTCGTCCACCGTCCGTCGTCCTGCATCTGTCGTCCGTAAACTTTTACAAAAATCTTCTCCTCTGAAACTACTAAGCCAAATTTAACCAAACTTGGCCACAATCATCCTTGGGGTATCTAGTTTAAAAAATGTGTCCGATGACCTGGCCATCAAATCAACATGGCCGCCACGGCTAAAAATAGAACACAGGGGTAAAATGCAGTTTTTGGCTTATAACTCAAAAACCAAAGCATTTAGAGCAAATCTGACATGGGGGTAAAATTGATTATCAGGTCAAGATTTATCTGCCCTGAAATTTTCAGATGAATCGGACAACCTTTTGTTGGGTTGCTGCCCCTGAATTGGTAATTTTAAGGAAATTTTGCTGTTTTTGGTTATTATCTTGAATATTATTATAGATAGAGATAAACTGTAAACAGCAATAATGTTCGGCAAAGTAAGATTTACAAATAAGTCAACATGACTGAAATGGTCAGTTGACCCCTTTAGGAGTTATTGCCCTTTATAGTCAATTTTTAACCATTTTTAGCTCACCTGACCTGAAAGGTCAAGTGAGCTTTTCTCATCACTTGGCGTCCGTCGTCCGTCGTCCTGCGTCCGTCGTCTGTCGTCCGTCGTCCGTAAACTTTTACAAAAATCTTCTCCTCTGAAACTACTGGGCCAAATTCTACCAAACTTGGCCACAATCATCCTTGGGGTATCTAGTTTAAAAAATGTGTGGCGTGACCCGTCAAACCAACCAAGATGGCCGCCATGGCTAAAAATAGAACATAGGGGTAAAATGCAGTTTTTGGCTAATAACTCAAAAACCAAAGCATTTAGAGCAAATCTGACAGGGTAAAATGGTTGATCAGGTCAAGATCTATCTGCCTTGAAATTTTCAGACAAATAGGACAACCTGTTGTTGGGTTGCTGCCTGTGAAATGGTTATTTTAAGGAAATTTTGCAGTTTTTGGTTATTATCTTGAATACTATTATAGATAGAGATAAACTGTAAACAGCAATAATGTTCAGCAAAGTAAGACCTACAAATAAGTCAACATGACCAAAATAGTCAGTTGACCCCTTAAGGAGTTATTGCCCTTTATAGTCAATTTTTAACAACTTTTCGTCATTTTTTGTAACTTTTCTAAAAATCTTCTTCTCCAAAACTACTTTGCCAGATTTAACCAAACTTGGCCACAATTATCATTGTGGTTTATAGTTTAAAAAATGTGTCCGATGACCCAGCCTGCCAAACAAAATGGCCGACATGGCTAAAATTAGAACATAGTGGTAAATGCAGTTTTTGCTTTATATCTTTGAAACTAAGACATTTAGGGCAAATCTTTCAAGATTTAAATGTCCATCAGAATAAGATATATCCCCTCACAAATTTTGAGTTGAATCGGACAACCTGTTGTTGGGTTGCTGCCCTAAAATTGGTGATTTTAAGGAAATTTTGCAGTTTTTGGTTATTATCTTGAATACTATTATAGATAGAGATAAACTGTAAACAGCAATAATGTTCAGCAAAGTAAGATCTACAAATAAGTCAGCATGATCAAAATTGTTAGAGGACCCCTTAAGGAGTTATTGCCCTTTATAGTCAATATTGAACAACTTTTCGTCATTTTTGTAACTTGTATAAAAATCTTTTCTAAAAACTACTTGGCCAAATTTAACCAAACTTGGCCACAATCATAATACTAGGGTATCTATTTTAAAAAAAAGTGTCTAATGACCCCGCCTACCAACGAAGATGGCCGACATCAGTAAACACATTAACAGGTGAGCGACACAGGCTCTTGAGAGCCTCTAGTTCGTAAATCTTAGTAATCTTTTACAAAAATCTTCTCCTCTGAAACTACTGGGCCAAATTTAACCAAACTTGGCAAAAATTATCTTTGGGGTATCTAGTTAAAAAAATGTGTCCGGTGACCCGGCCATCCAACCAAGATGACCACCACGGCTAAAAATAGAACATAGGGGTAAAATGCAGTTTTTGGCTTATAACTCAAAAACCAAAGCATTTAGAGCAAATCTGACGGAAATTAATTGTTTATCAGGTCAAGATCTATCTGCCCTGAAATTTTCAGATGAATCAGACAACCTGTTGTTGGGTTGCTGCCCCTGAATTGGTAATTTTAAGGAAATTTTGCAGTTTTTGGTTATTATCTTGAATACTATTATAGATAGAGGTAAACTGTAAACAGCAATAATGTTCAGCAAAGTAAGATTTACAAATAAGTCAACATGACCGAAATGGTCAGTTGACCCTTTAGGAGTTATTGCCCTTTATAGTCAATTTTTAACCATTTTTCGTAAATCTTAGTAATCTTTTACAAAAATCTTCTCCTCTGAAACTACTTTGCCAAATTTAAACAAACTTGGCAACAATCATCTTTGGGGTATCTAGTTAAAAAAATGTGTCCTGTGACCCGGCCATCCAAGCAAGATGGCCGCCACGGCTAAAAATAGAACATAGGGGTAAAATGCAGTTTTTGGTTTATAACTCAAAAACCAAAGCATTAGAGCAAATCTGACAGTATTTAATTGTTTATCAGGTCAAGATCTATCTGCCCTGAAATTTTCAGATGGATCAGACAACTGGTTGTTGGGTTGCTGCCCCTGAATTAGTAATTTTAAGGAAATTTTGCAGTTTTTGGTTATTAACTTGAATACTATTATAGATAGAGATAAACTGTAAACAGCAATAATGTTCATCAAAGTAAGATCTACAAATAAGCCAACATTACCAAAATTGTCAGAGAACTCCTTACGGAGTTATTGTCTTTTATAGTCAATATTGAACAACTTTTCATCATTTTTGTAACTTGTACAAAAATCTTCTTTTCTAAAACTATGGCCCAAATTTAACCAAACTTGGCCACAATCATTACTAGGGTATCTATTTTAAAAAAGTGTCTAATGACCCTGCCAACCAAGATGGCAAACATCAGTAAATACAGTAACAGGTGAGCGACACAGGCTCTTCAGAGCCTCTAGTTTTTATTCTTCTAGATTGCAATTGAAAGCCAGAATGATTTTTTTTTTATTGAATTGTATTACAAAAGCAAGGGTTTTAAATTTAATTTGAATTCGCAAATAAATAACTTTAAAGTGCATGGCTCATGCTGCAGCCAATTATTGATTGACATATTGAAATACACACTGGTGACCTTTCACCCTCAGCTTTGAGGGCTATTGTATTTTTAAATTTCCAACAAAAGCTATATTTTTTTTAATTTTCAGAATTCCATACTTTGTTTCGAGTCTAAAAATAGCAATATTTTTATTCAGCAACATTATTTACAAAATAATCGTACTATTAATTGCACTTTTGTGCTTAGCTTGCTGAAGTCAGGTATTACTGACGAAAGCAATATTTGTTTTGGCTTTTGTGACTTAAGGATTTGAAAATAGATTTTCTGTTTTAGAAAGAAGAAAAAAAGTTTATTGGTTCTGTGACAGAAATAGACGCAGCGGGATGTTTATTTCAGTACAAAATAGATGTACTTATAGAATTAGATGAGGATAAACGATTTTGTCAGGGAAACAAATTGACATGGAAAGAACATATTCGTCATACATAAAACTATAAAGCAAACAGTGATCTGTTTTTCGACCTTGAATCTATAATTGTGATAAGATTTAGAATGATCAATTGGAAGCTATCATTTCCTACTTATTGGTGTAAGGCCAACTTAAACTAAATTTGTTTCACTTGCAAGTCATCTGTGTTATTTATTCAAGGTTCCAGAAGAGAAAAGATGAGATAAATGAACAACACAATTTGTGCTTTGTTTTTGGGGATTGGATTTTTTTTCAAGCTCTATTCTTCATAATTCTGGCAATTCTGGCAATGCTGCTCTAGATATTGCCATGCACAAGGCACCATGATTTTAAAGTTTATGGTGGTCAGCAACTTGAGATTTGGGCTTGGTTACCATTTTGATTTCATTATTTTATTTGTCTTGCATTTATAAAAGCATGAAATATTTGCTGCTGGAAAAAACTCCGGTAATACAGCTAATATGTAATCTCAGATACCTTGGATACAAGTATTCAATGTTGATGACTCAGGGTGTATAAAAGTATCAAATGCTGTTTTCTGGTTGCATATTATAGTATACAATGCTGTTGAATGTCAAATACAGAATATGGTATTTGGTACCCAATCTGTGGGACATCTGTTTGGGAAGAATAAATTCACAACCACTGCCTGTCGAAATAATGTAAATACATTCTGCTGCCAAGCCATGTTTTTAGAGATTTGTTAGAGTGCTCTGTACTGATACTTTACAAGTATCTCTCTGATGGGTCTTAGATTGAACTAAACATTTCATTTCAAGACACATATGTCGGGTTGTTGTCTCTTAGGCACATTCCCCATTTCCATTCTCAATTTGATTTTTTACAGAGTTTGTCTTTAGTGCCGTGTGGAGTCAGTAGAGTGCCTCCCCGTGCTTCAGGTTTATGCTCTTATAATATACTAGATTATGGAGTGTGTGTCCGAGCGAGAACTGCTCTAGTTCATTACTTTAGGAATATTTATCTAAAAGTAGTATTTCAATATTCAGCCCCATTCTACTATTTCTCGCTACATTGAAGACCTGTTGGTGACCTTCTGCTGTTGTTTTTTTTCTATGGTCGGGTTGTTGTCTCTTAGGCACATTCCCCATTTCCATTCTCAATTTTATTGAAATATTTGCCACTGGATTTTTGTCAAACACAATCAGCCAGTCATTGCAATGGATATGACCAGGGGGAACCAGGATTTTTGAAAAAAGGGGGAGGGGGATTGCAGAACATATAATTTAAAAAAAAATTATGCTATAATATAATATTTTCCAGTCATTCTACAGAATTTGTCACTGATGGCTACAGTTAGGAAATGTATAATGTCTATTTGTGTATTTAACTAATATACTAATTATTATAAATATATATTATAATAACCCTACACTTTTCTGTCATATTTATCCTAATTAATGCAAATATGAATAATAAATGTCTGAAAACAGTAAGGTCGTAATTTATCTCCTATCTAATGTGAGACAATTTGACAGTTATATGGAATATAATGTTTTCCTGTTTTCATTACAGATGAACCATCATTTTTCAAACCAAAATGTCAGCCTGTTTTCCTTTTTGCAGTCTAACTTAATTTGGCTCATAAAAATAATGAAACTCATACTCAATGTTAAATATCAAAACTCACAAACAGAGTTTGAATTTGAGCAGTGAGCCACTTAAGATTTTAGAGTTATGCCTACTTATTAAATGGAAAATTGCAATTATTTTCTTTCCATATCCTTTCTTTTGTTTGTTTTATGCAAATTATGAAAATCATACACAATGCTTAGAACTAAAAACTTGCAGATAGAATTTAATGTGGGTAGAATTGTCTGATATATAGTCACTGACAGTTATAGAGTTCTCTTTTAATCACTTGGAAGATTGCAATTATTTTCGTTTCTGCACTCTAACATAAGTTTCTCTCGTCCACATTTTTTTAAGCTTGTACACAATGCTGATAACACATTCACAGACAGAGTATGAATTTGAGTCATTTACCATAAGAGCCCTTTCTGACATAGAAAATTTCAAAGGTTCAGCAGAGGCAATCGTGTCTATCTTTTATCTGATTGATTGATGGTGTTTAATACCACTTTTAAGACTCTAGTGCAGGAAAATTAGCAATCAAATTGATAGTCGAAACCTGCTACAAATTATTTCAAACTCCAAACCTCTGAATGTCGAACGTGAAGTGATTACTGTAGAGGAACTTACTTTAAGATGACTGGCTCACCAAGCCACTAGATTTTATTATGCCCCCTGTCTGTCTAAATCTTGTGAATATTTAATTAAGGATGTTTGCTCCTCTATTTTCTTATATACTAGAACACACCCGCGAAATCACGGGCATTCAAAGCGTAGTTTAAAGTATGCAAAGTGTTGTTGGAAGAATTTTGTAAAATATTTAATGACTGGAGATTTTCAGCAAAAGTATTATAAGTCATAGGTTATTGGGGACAGGAAAATGCTTTTTTTTTTTATCCCTCCTCCTTTATTTCCAATATTCCCATTTTTTGGTTTTTTATCAATTTCAATATGAACATACATTTAGTATGTTATGAACATTCAAGTAAGGAGCCTGTAATTCAGTGGTTGTTGTTTGTTTATGTGTTACATATTTGTTTTTCGTTCATTTTTTTGTACATAAATAAGGCCGCTAGTTTTCTGGTTTGAATTGTTTTACATTGTCAGTTCGGGGCCTTTTAAAGCTGAGTATGCGGTATGGGCTTTGCTCGTTGTTGAAGGTCGTACGGTAACCTATAATTGTTAATATCTGTGTCATATTGGTCTCTTGTGGAGAGTTGTCTCAATATGGCAATCATACCACATCTTCTTTTTTTGTAATCAATGATTTTTGTAAAAGATTTAATGACTGGAGAATTTCAGAAAAGGTATCAAAAGTTCACATGAATATTTTTAGCGCTTATCTGTATATTATGAACATTCATTACTTTATAAATATAGCCTGTATTTACTTTCAATTCTAAGTTTACTAATCGATCCATAGTGGTCATTGATATAGTATACAGACCCTCTCTATTTAATAAACTCTGTGACTGCCGTGGATAGTAAACTTGAAAATGATAGCAGATAGAAGTCTGAAAATACACTTTATTCTTTGTATATGTATGTTCAAAGTATACAGAAAAATGCAAACCGGAAGTCTAATCTTACTTAAAATTTCGTCCAATGACGGGACAATATCCGGATGCCTTTTTTCTCGTTTTTCTCCAAAAATAACTCAATCTGAATAATCATATGAATGGATGACAAATGGCACTATGCACTGTACCTATAGGACACAGAGGCGTGTTGATCAATTAATTGTGGAAAGAAGAGAAGCGACACCCAAAATGAGGTTTTCTCATTTAATAGTATAGATTTGCCAGATTTTCAGAATCCTCTGGTTTTATTCATGTATTGCCATTAAAAATATTTGCCTACTAACCCCTTCTTTTCAAAAAGCCATATTTCAAAATCTTATAAAATCCTTGTTATTTTTTCATAGTTTTTGAAACAAAAAAAAGTGTCAAAGTATGAAAATCTAGAGAGTATCTAGAAATCTAGAATTATTTCCCGCCAAATTTTCTATGGCTTATATCTCGAAAACAAGCACACGGACCCTCCATTTTTTCTGCTTTTATTGTTTCTTTACTTATATACTATCAATTCATAACAGTCTTATAGAAAGCTTGTTTTTTTTTTCATTAATATAATTATTCTTGTAAAAAAAAATACTGAATGAGCTTGTAACAAGAAATATCAAATCACATTAGAATTATTATTATTTCATATTGGAATCTAACATAAATCTAAAAAATGATTGCTATTCCACACCTTTAGCATTTCGGTTCTTTTAAATGACATTTTTCTGAACTACATTGATTTTACTGTAAAATTTGTATTTTTTCAGGTAAATTTATACCTGAAGAGGTTAACGATGTTGAGGGGGAGGATTGTGCTCATTTGGGATTTTTCCTGGACAGAAAAGCCATGTACAGGTGTCTTAACCTAGAAGGTCAGTATGTTATCATTCATCAAGTTCTTAGTTCATAATGGGAGATAATTCAACTGTGACAGCTTAGAAAGATTGTTAAGCAATCACACGATTAAGTAAGGGTTGAGATCCATCACTTGTACAACATATATATATACAGCAAGGTCATGTTCCAGATTTGTTTATGATGCATGCATTTGATTCTTATTTATTTTGTCAAATATTAGATGTAGGGCAAACATGTGGCATAAATTGAAGGAGAATTGCAAAGAAAACAGGAAATTACTTTTGATTTATGTCAAAAGTTGCAAATGATATTTTTAACACTGTCAAACATAACCATTAATAACAGAACTACTGGAACTATTTTTTCTTTGCAAGTGGTAAGAATTTTTTTAAAGCTAAGTTACATTGATTTAATATTAAAGCCAAGATTGCTATGATGTCTGCCAATCGTAATTTACATGCTGAGGCTTGGGGAATCAGAAGGCATTTTATATAGAAAACAGAAATAATGGACTCAGACTTTCGAAACTGTAATAGATCCATTTATCAAGAAGATAAATCAAACACAATGTGTCCAAAGACATAAAGCAGCAATCATGACAGTTAAAGGTTGTAATAGTACATAATTTCTATTTGAAAGCAGTTCGGCATTCAGAATAGGTCTAGTCATTTTTTTCATATCATTACTGTATGTCTCTGCTGAAACTGCAACTAAGATGTAAAGGTAAATAATTAAACATAAATCAATCAGGTACTGTAACTCTGTTTATTGATATATTACACTCCTCCTTAAGTAGAAAATTGGCATTATGACATATCAGGAATACCTGAAACATTTCTTGCTATGGCTGATCATGATGAGATATAAATAGTGATTTTACAATTGTTAAGATTAAAACAATATCTGTAATTATTTATGAGAACAGGGGAATTCTCCAACTGATATCAAAGGTATTCTCTCATGTAAAAACCCAAGTTAATTAATTGCTTAAAACAGCCTATTGACTTCTTATCGGAAAATGATTTACAGAATTTGGCATGTAGAATCTTTGATTTTAAAGGTTGGAAAATGATATTATTTTTCTTTTTAATTGAATAAATGGATGTTTATGTTTTTCAATGTTAAAGTTAATTAATCAATTGCTCTGTAAAACAAGAAGCATTCAATAATGAACTTTAAGGTTTGCAAGGCTTATTTACTGTTAGAAGATCTTCAACACTGATTTGTGGTTTTACACTGATTAACTGTCAGCAGACTTTCAACCTTGAATTACTGTCTTAGAGTTGTTCAACACTGATTTAATGTTTTGAGGATTTTAACTCTTAGGTTACTGTCAACTCTTTAGTTACTGTCAGTGCAGATTTTCAACACTGATTAACTATGTTTAACACTAATTTACTGTCGTTAAGGATTTTCAACACTGATTTACTGTCAGTAATATATGGATTTTCAACATTGATTTACTACTGTCAGTAAGGCTAAATTGCTTTCAACATTTCTTTCTGTCGAGGAGGCTTTCTTAACACTGATTTACTGTCAGCATGGAAGTAACATTGAAAGGAATAACATCGTCATCACTTCAAAGGTTTCATCTGCGTTACCGCCCATCTTTCGATAACTCGTTAATTGGTTCAATATCTGGCATGGAAGTTGATTCTCCGCATGTGATCGATCAAATCACTGACACTTATCGGTCATTTTCGTGTTCACGGAGAATTACGAACAGACAAGTTTTTGTCGTATATACGTGCGATTAACCCGAATAGTCCATTCGTTACATTCCGTTGATGTACCCTGCCGAATAGAGTCATTCGTTCAATTTTTATTTTAGTCCATTTTTTTCCTATTTTTGATTAGTTTGATCTTAATAGTTTAAACCGACAGCTATCACATACGAAATTGGAGAACAAGGCTGGGTCATTTTCAATTTTAATATTTACAGACAGTTAAAAAACCATTTCCGTAAGTTAAGAAGATGATTGTTAAAAAATACGTTTGGACTCCCTTTATTAAATACGAAAAATCTAAGTCTTTCCTGTATTAGTCAATTAAAATATTCACAATTCTAAACGGTTCTATCCTTCAATTTAAGTTCTTGATACATAAACTAATTTGTGTAAAAGTCAATTTGCTGTAAGACAGAGCCCATTTCGTCGGTTTGTTATAATTTTGCTGTAGCTTGTTATATTAATGTGCATTCCACAATAAACATTTGTAAAAAAAATATATATATTTACGAAAATTTTATCCACTTTTTAGTTGTCCAGTTTCAATAATGTAATGACATTTATGACATATACATAAATTTAATACTTGAAAGTAACTATCCTTTTTTCAATCTCGATAAACTTTGCACATTTCAACAGTAAAAAAAATTATGTCTAGATTTGCCTACATTATTTTGTTAAACATCATGTGAAACCTGATCGATTCATCGGTATTTAACTGTTTAACTTGGGATCCGCTTTTAACCAGAAAATACTTTTAAAACAGTTTAAAACAAACGGTAAAAAGCAAAAATATGCTTAATTATATACAATTTTCCATGCTAAACTGCTGTAGTTTGAACGAGAAGTTTTTCAAGTTTTTTACATCATACAACTTCTTTCTGAAGGTACAGGTTTTATATGATACAGCGCCACCTTCTTATTAATAAACCTCGGATTTCACACAGGTACTTTATAATTACTGGACTTGATAAAATCATGTGACTGATAAGAAATTCCAGATGCCATTTTACAACCGCGGTATCACAGATAGTCCCCAAAGGGGTCTTACCGCTGAGACTATAATTGGATAAAATCATATGACTTTAGTACAGGGCTCTGCAGGCCGTTAATACATGATAATTAGTCGATGTTATTCCTTTTAAATATTACTTCCATGCTGTCAGTAAGTATTTTCAACATGGATTTACATTCAGTAAGGGTTTAAACTAGTGTTGTCAAATCGTACACTTTTGCCTAACCGGTTACTCGGATAATCGTTTGACCGATTAACCGGTTAACCGGTAATTTAAGTTGGTGTTTGAAAGCCTTATCAATAGAACCCTACACATAGATATAAGATGTGGTATGGGTGTCAATTTGACAACCTTTCATCAAAGTCATAAATACGCTTTAAGAATTGAAGTTTTTCCTTTAAGGCTTGTCTGTGAGGATTCCTGGCAAAGTTTGACTTTTAATAATCAAATACACCGTATCAACTATAGCGTTTGTACCAACTTCAGATTAAAAATTCCAAAAAAAATCTTAATCTCGTAGAATTGAATATGTCACATGTCTGAAACCAATTATTATTTCCTTTAGTCTTGTTGTCTTCGAAAATAATGGGATGTGTTTCAATTTGAAATGATTAATTATAAAAAATAATATGCGGTATGATTGCCAATGCGACAATTCTTCACAAGAGACCAAAATGACACAGAAATTAACAACTATAGGTCATTGTACATGCTGTGCGACCAGTGTTTCTTCACTGTGTTTGCTTTTTTCCTTCAGCATGTTACTCGTACTTTCACGTATACATTGAGTACATTCACTTTGGTTTGCATTTCACAATTTTTGAATTTAAAGTAAGACTATTTACCCTTGCACTACGGAGGTTGCACATTTAAATGTAGATTTACACAATATTAGATCGAAAACAAAATAATTAAGTAATTAGTTAAATTAAATCTCATTACTGATTTAAAGTTACTGTTAAAAAAACATGTTTACTAATTATGTTTCTTAAAGATCCTGCCCCGAACTATAATTAATTTTATGTTTTTAGGATTAACAATAGCAATCAATATACTGGACAATTGATCTTTCAAACTAATTACAACAACGACAATTTTTAAATAAAACATAACTATTTATTTTCAAAACAAATTTATATCAAATCTATCTAAATTGAAAAAAGTCCGGTTAACCGGTTAGCGTTTTTGGTATATTCGGTATTCGGTCGTTCGACCGATTAACCGGTTAACCGGTTAACCGTTGACAACACTAGTTTAAACACTTATTTTCAATCAAGGAGGATTTTCAACACTGATTTACTGTCAGTTAATTATATTGATTTTCAACACTGATTTACTACTGTCAGTAAGGCTAAATTGCTTTCAACATTTCTTTCTGTCGAGGAGGCTTTCTTAACACTTGATTTACTGTCAGTAAGTATTTTCAACATGGATTTACATTCAGTAAGGGTTTAAACACTTATTTTCAATCAAGGAGGATTTTCAACACTGATTTACTGTCAGTAATATATGGATTTTCAACACTGATTTACTACTGTCAGTAAGGCTAAATTGCTTTCAACATTTCTTTCTGTCCAGGAGGCTTTCTTAACACTGTTTTACTGTCAGTAAGTATTTTCAACATGGATTTACATTCAGTAAGGGTTTAAACACTTATTTTCAATCAAGGAGGATTTTCAACACTGATTTACTGTCATGAAGAGTTTTAAACACTGATTTACTACTGTCAGTAATGGTTTCAACATTTATTTTCTGTCAAGAAGGGGTTTTTGAACACTGATTCACTGTCAAATAGAGTTTTTATGCCCCACCTAGGATAGAAGAGGGGCATTATGTTTGTTTGTCTGTTTGTTCGTTCATCTGTCCCAATTCAGTGTTAAGTTTTTGGTCAAGGTAGTTTTTGATGAAGTTGAAATCCAATCAACTTGAAACTTAGTACACATGTTCCTTATGATATGATCTTTCTTATTTTTAAGCCAACTTAGACTTTTGATCCAAATTTTTCGGTCCAACGAACTTAGAAAATGACAGTTCGAGTTTCAGGTTAAAGTTTTTGGTCAAGGTAGTTTTTGATGAAGTTGAAGTCATAATCAACATGAAACTTAGTACACATGTTCCCTATAAGTTGATCTTTCTAATTTCAAATCCAAATTAGATTATTTACCCCTATTTCACGGTCCATTGATCATAGAAAATGATAGTATGAGTGGGGCATCCATGTTCTTTGGACACATTCTTGTTAACACTCCTGTTTTGTCAGTAATTGAAAACATTATCTACTATTCAGTGGAACACTTGTCTTCAATGTAACAGCAAGGGTTTATAACTAAATATACAGGCAGATGTTGTGAAAATACCATGCATTTGTCATGTTGTATGACATATCCCTACAATGGGTCATACTGAAGGTGGTTAACCTATTTGTACCATGTGATTTAACAGACATTCCATGTTAATTATTTTAAAAGGTTCAAGCAGGTTTATTTTGACATGTTTGCATATAATTATAATAAGTCATTTACACAATTATTCCAAACTGACTTATAAAAATATTTATATGTTAAGTAAGAAATTTCTTGAAAGATATAAATATTTGCATATGAAATCGCTATTTTTAGACATTTTGAAACAAAAACAATTAGTAAGAGCAAAAAAATGATTGTTTGAGAAAAATTAATGAACCATAGAAGTTTCTCTATGATGGGGCAATCTAGACTAAAACATTTTGTCTTCCATTGGCCACAAACATATACACATTAATGAAAGCTTAACTAAAAGGGTTTTTAGCATATAGATAGTGGCCTTGGTGGTGAAGCGATTTCAGTAGTTCTACTACTGTACCACAGATCTGTCAACACTAAGGTCGTGAGATCAAGTCCCTCACATTGCAGGTGGGTTGGACTTTCTGAATGGACTATATATATAGCTAGGAATTCCAGTTTTCCTCTGGAAGGTTGTGGTTTTCTATCGGCACTTTGGCTTTCTCCATCAATAAAATCTGACCACCATAAAATAGCCAACAATGCTGAAAATGCTGTCAAAACAGTCCAACGATTAATCAATCTGAGTCTCTACTAACATGAAGAGAAATGAAACGTTTTAGCTACAGAAATAGCTTTTAAAATTAATTTTGCTTATAAATGTGGGCATGATTTTTGTCGAGCCTTCAACTTTTGTTGCAGAAAGCTCGACATAGGGATAGTGATCCGGCGGCGGCTACGGCGGCGGCATTAGCTCACTTCTTAAAAGCTTTATATTTTAGAAGGTGGAAGACCTGGATGCTTCATACTTTGTATATAGATGCTTCATGTTACGAAGTTTCCGTCAGTCACATGTCCAATGTCCTTGACCTCATTTTCATGGTTCAGTGACCACTTGAAAAAAAAGTTCAAATTTTTTGTAATGTTGAATTCTCTCTTATTATAAGTAAAAGGATAACTATATTTGATATGTGCGTACCTTGCAAGGTCCTCGTGTCTGTCAGACAGTTTTCACTTGACCTCGACCTCATTTCATGGATCAGTGAACAAGGTTAAGTTTTGGTGGTCAAGTCCATATCTCAGATACTATAAGCAATAGGGCTAGTATATTCGGTGTATGGAAGGACTGTAAGGTGTACATGTCCAACTGGCAGGTGTCATCTGACCTTGACCTCATTTTCATGGTTCAGTGGTTATAGTTAAATTTTTGTGTTTTGGTCTGTTTTTCTCATACCATATGCAATAGGTCTACTATATTTGTTGTATGGAAGGATTGTTAAGTGTACATGTCTAGCGGGCAGATGTCATGTGACCTTGACCTCATTTTCATGGTTCAGTGGTCAAATTTAAGTTTTTGAGTTTTGGTCTTTTTATTTAATGCTATATGCCATAGGTCAACTATATTTGGTGTATGGAAATATTTTATGATCTTTATGTCAGTCGAGCAGGTTTTATTTAACCCTGACCTCATTTTCACGGTTCACTGCACAGTGTTAAGTTTTTGTGTTTTGGTCTATTTTTCTTAAACTATAAGTATTGTGTCAACTATATATGTTGTATAGAAGCATTGTAGCTGTACCTGTCAGCCTGGCATGGTTCATCTGACCTGGACCTCTTTTTCAAGGTTCATTGGTCTTTGTTTAGTTATCTTGGTTTATGTTAAGTTTATGTGACAGTTGTAATAAAGCTTAACTTTATACTTAGGACTATCAACATAATATCAATGATTAGTATAGAAGGCGAGACATTTCAGCTTGTGCACTTTTGTTTATAATATAACTCTAAATAAATAAACAACAACTTTGCAGTTTGACGTTTACTAGTTACTAACCAAAGATAAGTTGACATTGCCATGATTGCTGGTGTGACGTCCACCTTGTATAAAATGTTACTTCCAATAAGTTGCAGGTTCGGCGGTCTTCTCGACAATAATGAGTTTCAATTTTTAGATACAAATGGAAAGTGACAGTTAATAGGATGTAATCTTAAGAATCATTACTTTTGATAGAACAAGAAAAAAATTTCAAGCTGTTATACAAAATTCAATTATATTTGTTTCCACAAAATACCTTGATTTTAATCTCCTTAATTTGAAATGAAATCACATATGTATATATTTTCAATTCTCTTACAATATAATACAACATTGAAATTGCAACAAAATGAACTGGGAATGGGTAGAAGAAGATTTACCCAGGCGAAAAACCATGGTATTCTTCAATGGAAAACCATGTTATTCCATGATATACCATCACAGTACAACCATGGTCTACCATTGAAAACCATGTTATGTTAATTGACACCACAGTTTATAACCATGGTTGACCATGGTCATCAATATCCATGGTTAACCATTGAATACCATGGTTGACAATGGTCACCGACACCCATGGTTAACCATGAAATACCATGGTTGACCATGACTTACCATGTTTTTTCACTGCTTATAGTGACATAGCTGAATATGATGGTAGAATATGGTTTACCATGAATAACCATGATATACCATGTATGACCATCACTGTCTGTGGTGAATACACACCAAGCATCAACTGGATTATCTGCCAAGAGAATAAATTAAAAAGTTTTGGAAAGACCTAAATTATAAATTGTTTACATTTGTAATATTGTGTTGCATGTGATACACGTCTTATGTCCAAATTATGAGTACGTTTTGCAATGAAACATAATATTTCAATCGGCATCAGCGTGAAGCTAAGGACAATAATGAAAACATTTGAATTTTCACGCAAAATATGATGATCCCTATTAATTATTGTTTTCATAAATGTTTAGAAAATAATTTTTAATACATTTTGTACCTGTTGTTCTCTACGACGACGTATCTATTTTTTAATTTTACTGAACGAAACCATGAGCCTGGATTCTTTTTTCGTGCACATCAAAAAGTACATGATGATTTTTTATACTTAGGTAAAGGCCCAATGATCAATCAATCATACTGGCCTATATTTCTGACCACAGGAAAAGTGTGTGTAGATTTTCTTCAGACATTATGGATCAATATCTGTTCAAATTTTAATTACCGCGCAATTTGTGCAGCTTCCCATGAAACTAATCAGATTTGTTCTTTCTAAACTGAAAATTCTAAATCGTCCAATCATTTGCTTAGTTAGTTGAATGCTGCTACTTAACGACCAATGAAACGGCAGCTTTTATTTACACTCTCGGAAGTTGCAGCAACATGGCATCAACAGTCAACATTCAGAACAACACCGATGTACATTTATAAAATACTATGAAATATGTTTACTATTTTGGTTTGCCATACCCATAGGCGGATTTAGGGGAGGGGGCCTGGCCCCCCTTTTTGGGAAACAATTTGGTTGCTTATATAGGGAATCATTGAAGTGTGACTGAAGTGGGCCCCCTCTTAGATCAGTCAGTGGGCCCCCACTGATGAAAATTTCTGGATCCACCACTGATACCTGTTAAGTAATCATGGCATGTAATGTCTTGATTCACAACATTTGGTTGTGCAAAGGAAATGTTGAGGGGAAGCCTGGTTATGATTATAAACGAAAAAAAAACCTGTAGGTTGTACTAAATCCCTTGATTTTTTTTTGATAATAATAAACCTTTTTTTTTAGATAAATTGGAAAATGTGACCAGTTTATTTTTAAACAAAACCTTATTCAGAACCATGTGTCATTTTCAAATGAATTAATGATAGGTGTGGACAAGGTATTTTAATCACCTGCTAGCTGTTAATAATATGACTTTCTGTTAGGGACAGTCTCAGGGTTACGTTCTAGAACTTAAAGTTCAAGAACTGAACAAATTTTAGATCTAAGTTCAAGAACAAAAAATGTTCAAGAACTGAGTTCAAGAACAAATAATGTTCAAGAACTGAGTTCAAGAACAAATAAAGTTCTAGAACAAAAGTTCAAGAACAAACACAGTTCTAGAACTCAGTTCATGAACATTTTTGGTAGTTCAAGAACAGTTCTTGATGTTTTAGAAAAGTTCTAGAATGTTCAAGAACTTAAAATCTGTTCTAGAACATTTTTCGCAGGGGCCATGTCATGAATAATTTCAATCATTGAGAAATATGCATACAAATATTTCCATGTTCAAGATCATGGTTGACTATGATCAAAGATTATGGCTAGAAGTTATGACCATGGTTGACCATGGTTAACAATTTGATCATGACCATGGTTAATATTTATGACCATGGTTGACCATGGTTAAACTTTGATCCTGACCATGGTTGATTTTTATGACCATGGTTGACCATGGTAATTGGCTCGTAAAACCATGGAAAAACATGGCTGATTATGGTAGTTCATGGTCAACAGTAAAATACCATGGTCTTCATTTCGCCTGATACTCTGTCCTCATTTTCTGCTTATAATTTTCATGAAAAGTGGATGTTACATAAAAAAATGCCAAAAATTTTCATTATATAATGTGGCATAATACATATAAATATGGATAAATGCCTGATACAATTATTTTTGTACTTTCAGTACTGAGGGAAGTAAGGTATCTATTTTATTTTTTAAAAAATCCAAGAATTTGAATTATATATTGTGTCATAATCGATAACAAGAACTATCTTTAAAAAAGATATCCGATGTATTTAAATTTGAGTATAATGTTTAAAACTATTATTTCGATAACCTTCAGAAGCACAAAGATACCATTTAGATAAAGTTTTCTCTGTTTGTGTTCAGTATTCTCGGCCCTCGTATCTTTCTGTTTACATTCACCAAAACCCCGCTGAAATCTCACATGCGTAGGTGCGTTCTAAAAGTCATGTACATTCGTACAACAAAGTTTACATTAAAAATTATATAATTGTCCCGAATAAACAGCGTCACGGATGCAAAGAGCTATTGGAGAAACAATTATTTTAATAAAAATATAATACTTTGTAAGATCTACCGCGCTGAAGTACGTCCATTATTCATAGTTCATTATTCATTATTCAATAATGAATAATGAAATAGTTCACTATTCACTATTCAATATTGAAAAATGAATAATGAATAATGAAATGGTTTATGTTTCATTATTCAAATTGAAGCGGTGAATAGTGAAAAAAATATAAAAAAAATTGACTGTGACACTATAGCTATATTTTGATTCGAAAAGACCATAAGACGGTTTACGGAGGACCTAAATGCAACAATATGCATAAAAATGAGGAAATATAAAAAAGAAGATGTGGTATGATTGCCGATGAGACAAATATCCAGAAAGACCACAATGACACAGACATTAACAACTATAGCTCACCGTATAGCCTTCAACAATGAGCAAAGCCCATACCGCATAGTCAGCTATTTAAGGCCCCGATAAGACATTGTAAAAAAATTCAAACGAGAAAACTTACGGCCTTATTTATGTAAAATAATGAACAAAAAACAAATATGTAACACATAAACAAACGACAACCAATAAATTACAGACTCCTGACTTGGAACAGGCACATACATAAATAATGTGACGGGGTTAAACATGTTAGCCAATTTTGAATAATGAAATGGATATTTTGAATAATGGAATGGACTGCTGTGACCCTTCAGCCCTAATTACAGATATATATTCTACCTCAATCGAAAGGTTATTAAGAGAGGAACAAAATGTATATAGTCAATATGTTCCGCAACGCATTTTTAGAGGAATAACGAAGGACTTAAATATCGAAATACGACTGAACATTGAGAAATAGCCAATTTTGAATAATGAAATGGATATTTTGAATAATGAAATGGATATTTTGAATAATGGAATGGAGTGCGGCGACCCTTTAGCCCCTAATTATAGATAAATCTTATACCTCATTCGAAAGCTGATTACAAGAGGAACAAAATGTATATAGTCAATATGTTCAGCAACGAATATTAGAAGACCTAAATGCCAAAATACGCGTGAAAATTAAGAAATAGCCAATTTTGAATAATGAAATGGATATATTGAATAATGGAATGAACTGCTGCGACCCTTTAGCCCCTAATTTTAGATAAACCTTATACCTCATTCGAAAGCTGATTACAAGAGGAACAAAATGTATATAGTCAATATCTTCCGCAACGAATATTAGAAGAGCTAAATGCCAAAATACGCGTGAAAATTAAGAAATAGCCAATTTTGAATAATGAAATGGATATTTTGAATAATGGAATGGAGTGCGGCGACCCTTTAGCCCCTAATTATAGATAAACCTTATACCTCATTCGAAAGCTGATAACAAGAGGAACATTATGCTTATAGTCAATATGTTCCGCAACGAATATTAGAAGACCTAAATGCCAAAATACGCGTGAAAATTAAGAAATAGCCAATTTCGAATAATGAAATAGATATTTTGAATAATGGAATGGAGTGCAGCGACCCTTTAGCCCCTAATTATAGATAAACCTTCTATTTCATTCGAAAGCTGATTACAAGAGGAACAACATGCTTATAATCAATATGTTCCGTAACGAATATTAGACAAAATACGCTTGAAAATTAAGAAATAGCCAATTTTGAATAATGAAATGGATATTTTGAATAATGGAATGGACTGCGGCGACCCTTCAGCCCCTAATCATAGAAAAACCTTATACCTCATTCGAAAGCTGATTACAAGAGGAACAAAATGTATATAGTCAATATGTTCCGCAACGAATATTAGAAGACCTAATCGCCAAACTACGCGTGAAAATTAAGAAAAAGTCAATTTTGAATAATGAAATGGATATTTTGAATAATGGAATGGACTGCGGCGACCCTTTAGCCTCTATTATAGATAAACCTTATACCTAATTCGAAAGCTGATTACAAGAGGAACAAAATGTATATAGTCAATATCTTCCGCAACGAATATTAGAAGAGCTAAATGCCAAAATACGCGTGAAAATTAAGAAATAGCCAATTTTGAATAATGAAATGGATATTTTGAATAATGGAATGGAGTGCGGCGACCCTTTAGCCCCTAATTATAGATAAACCTTATACCTCATTCGAAAGCTGATAACAAGAGGAACATTATGCTTATAGTCAATATGTTCCGCAACGAATATTAGAAGACCTAAATGCCAAAATACGCGTGAAAATTAAGAAATAGCCAATTTCGAATAATGAAATAGATATTTTGAATAATGGAATGGAGTGCAGCGACCCTTTAGCCCCTAATTATAGATAAACCTTCTATTTCATTCGAAAGCTGATTACAAGAGGAACAACATGCTTATAATCAATATGTTCCGTAACGAATATTAGACAAAATACGCGTGAAAATTAAGAAATAGCCAATTTTGAATAATGAAATGGATATTTTGAATAATGGAATGGACTGCGGCGACCCTTCAGCCCCTAATCATAGAAAAACCTTATACCTCATTCGAAAGCTGATTACAAGAGGAACAAAATGTATATAGTCAATATGTTCCGCAACGAATATTAGAAGACCTAATCGCCAAAATACGCGTGAAAATTAAGAAAAAGTCAATTTTGAATAATGAAATGGATATTTTGAATAATGGAATGGACTGCGGCGACCCTTTAGCCTCTATTATAGATAAACCTTATACCTAATTCGAAAGCTGATTACAAGAGGAACAATATGCTTATAATCAATATGTTCTGCAACGAATATTAGAAGACCTAAATGCCAAAATACGCGTGAAAATTAAGAAATAGCCAATTTTGAATAATGAAATGGATATTTTGAATAATGGAATGGACTGCGGCGACCCTTTAGCCCCTAATTATAGATAAACCTTATACCTCACTCGAAAGCTGATTACAAGTGGAACAACATGCTTATAATCAATATGTTCGGCAACGAATATTAGAAGACCTAAATGCCAAAACACGCGTGAAAATTAAGAAATAGCCAATTTTGAATAATGAAATGGATATTTTGAATAATGGAATGGA